>NC_083242.1:31857262-32157262 GCF_032191835.1 Heteronotia binoei
CCCACCAGCCCAATGTTGGCTGGCAGGTTGGGAACCTTCCGGACGGGGGAACTCCTGCCCAAACCGGTGAAGAACTGTGGGAGAAAAGAATGGCCTCCACATTAGAGATGCTCTAGGAATTTCCCCTGGCACCCCAGAGCTAAGCAGGGATGAGATGTAACTCCAGGATTTCTCTTTCTCTTGGACTCTGAGGTATCCTATTGAGTCTACCCAGTGCAGCTGCTATTACTTCCAGGAGAGCTGATCTCTGGGTCCTGGCGTTGCAATTCCTGGAGAACTCTAGGCCTCTGGTAACTCTATCATGATGCCCTCCCAGACAACTTTTGTTGTGACACACTCATTGGTCCCAGTTGTAGGGTAGCCAGCCCCCAGTTAATGGCTGGAGATCTCCCATTGTTACCACTGATTTTCAGGTGACAGAGATTTAGGGTTGCCATTCCTCAGGTGGGTAGTGAAACTATAGGATCTTAGTGTACAGCTGTGTAAATAAAAAAAAAACCACTAAGAGACATCATAAATTTTAAACAAGAAGACAGTGTAATGTAGAGGTCAGTGGTGTTCTGGCAAAGCTTGCACATAGAACTTCAAATAGAAAGCATGTGGCAAAAAAAAAACAACATAAACAGAAGACAGTTCAAAAGCAGTCTTTCCGATCACAAAGGAGTGACCATTTCCCAGTATTTAGTTCATGGAACCAAAAGAAGCCCTTCCGAAGACGTCTGTTCTAGATATCAGGACGTTTCACCAACCTTTCTTCAGTTTGGAGGCTTATATATCACTGGACCCCAATCTTTACAATACATTCACAGGAGACCAACAAGGTTCAGAACATATCTATAAGATTTCCAGGTTCTTTGGAAGGGCTTCTTTTGGTTCCATGAACTAAATACTGGGAAATTGTCACTCCTTTGTGATCAGAAAGACTGCTTTTGAACTGTCTTCTGCTTATGTTTTTTTGCTACATGCTCTTTTCTATTTGAAGTTCTATGTGCAAGTTTTGTCAGTACACCAATCCCCAGGTGGGGTCAGGGGATTCCCCAGTTTGGAGGTCCTCCCCCCGCTTCAGGGTCATCAGAAAGCGGGGGTGGTGGAAATGTCTGCTGGGCACTCCATTATACCCTGTGTAGACCAGTTCCCATAGGGTATAACTGAGAATTCCTCTGTGGGTATCTGGGGCTCTGGGGGAGGGCTGCTTTTTGAGGTAGATGCGCCAAATTTTCAGCATAGCATTCGGTGCCTCTCCTCAAACCGCCCTCCACGTTTCAAAAGGATTGGACCAGGGAGTCCAGTTCTATGAGCCCCCAAAGAAGGTGTCCCTGTCCTTCATTATTTCCAATGGAGGGAAGGCATTTAAGAGGTGTGAGGTCCCTTTCAATGAAGTTCAATTATGCTTGACACAGCCTTGCTCCTGGCTCCGCCTCTGGCCACTCTGGAAGGTGGACTCTATGGCACTCTGCCCCATTGAAGTCCCTCCCTTCCCCAAACACCGTCCTCTTCAGGCTCCACCCACCAAAATCTCCAGGTATTTCCCAACCTGGCACTGGTGACCTTAAACACAAACCTCTTTAGAAGGGGAGAGGCCTGCGAAGTGTCTCTCTAATTCTGACTTTCAACAGCCTGCAGAGCTTCGAGCTACGGGGAAAGAGAACAAAACAAAATATTAGCGACTGCTCGCTCTCCTCCATTTCTTTTTCTATAGCATTCAATTAATTTTAATTTACCGGGTGCCGCTATGCTATGGGGTAATTGCTTCTATTCCTGGAAACTGCGTCGACTCTAGTCGGGCGCACACCGCCCTCCAGTTAAGCACACTTTAAAGCGAGAGTCCTTCGTTTGAACTCCAGCCCTGTCTCATTTCCATTCCTCTCCCTTTGTGGTTAATAATAATATTTAGCATCTAAAGGGGGCACTTAACATCTTCAAAGTTGCGTTTGCAGACGTTAAATAATGAAACAGCGTGACCCTCCTCCCCTCTTTGTGTTGTGAGTGGAGAGGCTTTTTGCAGGAGGAGAGATCCGTCTCTGCGCATGTACCTACACGGGGTAATGGGAGTGAAACATTCATATCGGAGCAGGGTTTCAAAGCATGAATTGCCTGACGGGATTCAAGGCACGCTGTCGTCGCGTTATTTATTTTATTTCTTTTGTCTTGTTTAATTTATCTCCTGCCTTTGGACATATGGACATATGAAGCTGCCTTATACTGAATCAGTCCCTTGGTCCATCAAAGTCAGTATTGTCTACTCAGACTGGCAGCGGCTCTCCAGGGTCTCAAGCTGAGGTTTTTCACAGTTATTTGCCTGGACCCTTTTTTGGAGATGCCAGGGATTGAACCTGGGACCTTCAGCTTCTCAAGCAGATGCTCTACCACTGAGCCACCATCCCTCCCTAACACTTATGAGGCTCTCCAGGGTCTCAAGCTGAGGTTTTTCACAGTTATTTGCCTGGACCCTTTTTTGGAGATGCCAGGGATTGAACCTGGGACCTTCTGCTTCCCAAGCAGATGCTCTACCACTGAGCTACCGTCCCTCCCTGACACTTATGAGGCTCTCCAGGGTCTCAAGCTGATGTTTTTCACACTTATTTGCCTGGACCCTTTTTTGGAGATGCCAGGGATTGAACCTGGGACCTTCTGCTTCCCAAGCAGATGCTCTACCACTGAGCCACCGTCCCTCCCTAACACTTATGAGGCTCTCCAGGGTCTCAAGCTGAGGTTTTTCACACTTATTTGCCTGGACCCTTTTTTGGAGATGCCAGGGATTGAACCTGGGACCTTCTGCTTCCCACGCAGATGCTCTACCACTGAGCCACTGTCCCTCCCAATCGGGACCCAACCCTGCTTACATCTTTCTCCTCCCCTCTGTTTTATCTTCACAACAACCCTGTGAAGTAGGTCAGACCATGAGCGTTTGAAGGGCTCAAGCTCACCCTGCACATTTCCATGGCAGAGCAGGGATTCGAACCTGGGTCTTCCAGCTCCTAGTCCAACACTCTAACTTAGGGGTCCCCAATCTTTTTGAGCCTGCAGGCCCATTTGGAATTTGGACGCTGTGTGGTGGTTGCAGTCACAAAAAAGCTGCTGCAAAATGGCTGCCACAGGAGGTGGAGCCAGCCGCAACATGATTGCCACAGCTCAGCTTGGGTGATACGGTGTAGATCTTTGTGCTGTGGCAGCAGCCGCTGCCAAAACAATGTTTTACAGAATCCACACAGCTAATCAAATCTCCAAAAGCAATCATGAAACTTGTTGGGCAAAACCCTTCCCTGGCCCCACCCACTTCCTAAAAACACTTGGTAAGTGCCAAAAATGGTATTAGAATAATAGAATCAAAGGTTAATAGAGTTGGAAGGGAACTCAAAAGTCATCTAGTCCAACCCCCTGCACAATGCAAGAAACTCACAAAGACCTCCCCCAAAATTCACAGGATCTTCATTGCTGACAGATGGGCCATCTAGCCTCTATTGAAAAACCTCCAAGGAAAGAGAGCCTGCAACCCATCTTCTCCATTCAACTGTCACAACAGCCCTGTGAGGTAGGTTAGGCTGAGATAGGGCCTGCTGGCCCATGGTTACCGAGACGTCATAGTTGGGAAGGCAATTTGAACTGGGGTCTTCCAGAGCCTAGTCCAATAACATCTGTTGTAATCGAAGGGATCTTTCTGGGAATGCTTTATTCCTTTTTTGAATATTAAGATCCCATCTTTTCATTCAACAGAGACCACCTCAGTGGCATATCACTAAGCAAATTAACTTTGCAGCAAAATGCCAACCATTAAAAAAAAAAGAAACCAATTTCAAACCACCGCATGAAACGAACCAGCTCCAACGCCAATCTTGAAAGCGAACGCTTTAAACAGCAAGCGGGTTGGCGCAGATGAGAGCTTGTTCCACACGATGAACATCTTCTGGATGTTTCTTGGGAAGGCCAGAAGAGATGGGTTGCAGTGAGCTTCAAGTGGCAAGCTGTTCCGCAGGCTGAGGACAGAGGTAGATTCAGATGGGTCTCCTTGTTCGTAGCAGGAGAAGAGACCCAGAGCCCAGGAGTACCTTAAAAACGAACCACATTTGTGGCAGGATAGGAGCTTTCATAAGTCATTGCAAACTTCTTCAGAAGCTCCTTGTTGTTGTTGTTCAGTCGCACAGTCGAGTCCGACTCTTTGAGGCCCCATGGACCAAGTCACGCCAGGCCCTCCTGTCTCCTCCGCCATCCTCCGAAGTCTGCTCAAATTCATGTTAGCAAATTAGCAGACAGTATAAAAGAAGCTGGTGCAAGTTACGACAATACTCAGAACAATGGACTCCCCAGGACTTAACAGGGATGTTGCTTTCTAAAATCACTTCATATGCTAAACTCATTAAGCCAATCCCCAGAAGGGATTGTAGGTCCTTGAGTTAGCAATGAAGCATATTCTTGGTGTGTGGGAAATCCCAAATGCCATCTTGGTAAGACTGTAGGCAGCCTCTGTTGGGAAACTTTACCAAAGTTTCAGAAGCCCAGCTTTGTATGTTGTTGTTGTTCAATCACACAGTTGAGTCCGACTCTTTGCGAACCCCTGGACCAAGTCACGTCAGGCCCTCCTGTCTTCCACCATCCTTTCAAATTCATGTTAGTTACATCAGTAATGCTGTCCAGCCATCTCCTCTTTTGCCGTCCCCTTCTTCTTTTGCCTTCTGTCTTTCCCAGCATCAGGGTCTTCTCCAGCGAGTGCTCCCTTCTCATCGGGTGGCCAAAGTATTTGAATTTCAGCTTCAGCATCTGACCTTCCAGGGAGCAGTCAGAGTTGATTTCCCTTAGGACTGACGGATTTGATCTTCTTGCAGTCTGAGGGACTCTCAAGAGTCTTCCCAGCACCACAGCTCGAAAGCATCTATTCTTCTGCGCTCGGCCTTCCTTATGGTCCAACTCTCACAGCCATACAGTACTACTGGGAATACCATCGCTTTGACTACATGGACTGTACTTTTTATTATACTGCTCAGGTTCGCCATAGCTGTCCTCCCAAAGAGCAAATGTCTTTTAAGTGGTCCTGGGCACTTGCTCTTCTCTAGTGGCACAAATTTTGTTCGGTCTATCACACATGGCTGGTTCCCTCCACTTTCTCTGTGCATGTCCATCTCTTTCCCCCTGTTCTGCAGTTAAGAATGTAAGAACATAAGAAAAGCCATGTTGGAACAGGCCAATGGCCCATCCAGTCCAACACTCTGAGTCACACAGTGGCCAACCCCCCCCCCCCCAGGTGCCATCAGGAGGTCCAGCAGTGGGGCCAGGACACTAGAAGCCCTTCCACTGTCCCCTCCCCCCAAACATAGAGTTGCCAAGTCCAATTCAAGAAATATCTGGGGACTTTGGGGGTGGAGCCAGGAGACATTAGGGGTGGAGCCAGGACCAAGGATGTGACAAGCATAATTGAACTACAAAGGGAGTTCTGGCCATCACATTCAAAGGGACTGTACACCTTTTAAATGCCTTCCCTCCATTGGAAATAATGGACAGGGGCATCTTCTTTTGGGGCCCACAGAATTGGACTCCCCGGTCCAATACTTTTGAAACTTGGAGGGTGGTTGGAGGAGAGGAACTGGATGCTATGCTGAAAATTTGGTGCCCCTACCTCAAAAAGCGGTCCCCGTAGAGCCCCAGATACCCACAGAGCAATTCTCCATTATACCCTATAGGAATCGCTTTCGGATGACCCTGAAGCAAGGGGAGAGCCTCCAAACTGGGGGATCCCCTGCCTGCACCTGGGGATTGGCAACCCTACCCAAACACCAAGAATACAGAGCACCACCGCCCCAGACAGAGAGTTCCATCAATACGCTGCGGCTGACAGCCACTGATATTTTCAGCGAATAGCCGCAGTTATTTCCTGCCCTTCAGTGCTGAGTTCGGTTTCAGTCTGCTTCCCTTCTGAGTTTTGCAAGACCACTTCCCCCGCCCGCCCCCGTTTTGTTCCTTAGTTGAAGAAAATAAAAAAAGAATACAGATTCCTTCGGGTCTTTCCCCCTGCCCTCTCGCTGCCCTTTCGCCACCCCTCGAACCTCTCATAAGAACAGAAGAGAAGCCATGTTAGATCAGGCCAATGGCCCATCCAGTCCAACATTCTGTGTCACAGAAGAACATAAGAGAAGCCATGTTGGATCAGGCCAGTGGCCCATCCAGTCCAACATTCTGTGTCATAGAAGAACATAAGAGAAGCCATGTTGGATCAGGCCAGTGGCCCATCCAGTCCAACATTCTGTGTCATAGAAGAACATAAGAGAAGCCATGTTGGATCAGGCCAATGGCCCATCCAGTCCAACATTCTGTGTCATATAAGAACATAAGAGAAGCCATGTTAGATCAGGCCAATGGCCCATCCAGTCCAACATTCTGTGTCACAGAAGAACATAAGAGAAGCCATGTTAGATTAGGCCAGTGGCCCATCCAGTCCAACATTCTGTGTCACAGAAGAACATAAGAGAAGCCATGTTAGATCAGGCCAATGGCCCATCCAGTCCAACATTCTGTGTCATATAAGAACATAAGAGAAGCCATGTTAAATCAGGCCAATGGCCCATCCAGTCCAACATTCTGTGTCACAGAAGAACATAAGAGAAGCCATGTTAGATCAGGCCAATGGCCCATCCAGTCCAACATTCTGTGTCACAGAAGAACATAAGAGAAGCCATGTTAGATCAGGCCAGTGGCCCATCCAGTCCAACATTCTGTGTCACAGAAGAACATAAGAGAAGCCATGTTAGATCAGGCCAATGGCCCATCCAGTCCAACATTCTGTGTCACAGAAGAAAATAAGAGAAGCCATGTTAGATCAGGCCAGTGGCCCATCCAGTCCAACATTCTGTGTCACAGAAGAACATAAGAGAAGCCATGTTAGATCAGGCCAGTGGCCCATCCAGTCCAACATTCTGTGTCACAGAAGAACATAAGAGAAGCCATGTTAGATCAGGCCAATGGCCCATCCAGTCCAACATTCTGTGTCACAGAAGAACATAAGAGAAGCCATGTTAGATCAGGCCAATGGCCCATCCAGTCCAACATTCTGTGTCACAGAAGAACATAAGAGAAGCCATGTTAGATCAGGCCAATGGCCCATCCAGTCCAACATTCTGTGTCACAGAAGAACATAAGAGAAGCCATGTTAGATTAGGCCAATGGCCCATCCAGTCCAACATTCTGTGTCACACAGTGGCCAAAAATTTTATATATATATATATATATATATATATATATATATATATATATATATATATATATACACACACACATACACACACACACACACACTGTGGCTAATAGCCACTGATGGACCTCTGCTCCATATTTTTATGTAACCCCCTCTTGAAGGTGGCCATGCTTGTGGCCACCACCACCTCCTGTGGCAGTGAATTCCACATGTTAATCACCCTTTGGGTGAAGAAGTACTTCCTTTTATCCGTTTTAACCTGACTGCTCAGCAATTTCATCGAATGCCCACGAGTTCTCGTATTGTGAGAAAGGGAGAAAAGTATTTCTTTCTCTACCTTCTCCATCCCATGCATAATCTCGTAAACCTCTCTCATGTCACCCCGCAGTCGACGTTTCTCCAAGCTAAAGAGTCCCAAGCGTTTCAACCTTTCTTCATAGGGAAGGTGTTCCAGCCCTTTAATCATTCTAGTTGCCCTTTTCTGGACTTTCTCCAATGCTATAATATCCTTTCTGAAGTGCGGCAACCAGAACTGCACACAGTACTCCAAATGAGACCGCACCATCGACCCGCACTCTTGACCCGCACTCTTGACCCCGTGGGGCTTGTTCCACCCACTCCGCCCCTACCACCATAACCCCCTTCAAGATTGCACAGTAACAATTAGTAAATGTATACTGCTTTTAACATTTTTTTTTTTTAACAAGCAGAGCGAGACTAGCGATAAAACGTTAATCAAAATTTAAATGCCCACCACTTCCCCTTATTAGTGCTTATAATCTAACGATCGGATACTATCGTATGACCACCTCTTGGTTACTCCTTGTGCGGCTCTTTCTTCTGTTTTCCACAAGCTGTACTGCACCGATATGTCCCTTTTTGGACTGCAGTGGGTCCATATCCCTTAATTAATTATTTTTAATTTTTGTAACTCAGGTTCTCTTCCAGTGCATCCCTGCAACGATTCTGTTAAATGCCCCGGATGGGAATTCGGCCTCTGCAAGTCACACATACACAGCCCCAGGGTGTTTCTTTATTATGTACATAAAAATAATACAACATTAACGTTTCCAACTGTTTTTTTCATTTCATTCCAGTTGAGTATACATTTTTACTGTAAGTGGGTGGGTGGGGGGATTGTGAGCCCGCAAGTCATCAGATAATTCGATTCTGGTCGTGCGGTTTTGGTCAATAGCAAACCAGAGATTTTACCGGAGATGTCCTTGTGTCCAATCATGGGTGTTGGTGATTCAACCATCCACTAGGACATGGGTGTCAAACATGCAGCCCAGGCCCCTGGAGGGCTCCTATCAGGCCCCTGAGCAACTGAATGTCATCTGCTTCCTTCTCTCTCTCTCTTGTTTCCTTCTGCATAACTGCTTGCTTTGCAATCGCACAGGAGTTACAGAGCAAAATCTCTATGTTCTCTATTGGCTGAGGCTCCTCCCTTGGGGAGGAAGAGGGGGAGACAGAGCTTGCTTTGCCAGACTCTCTCAATCGCACAGCAGAGCTACTGTGCCAAGCCTCTCTTCCTTCTATTGGCTGAGGCTCCTCCCCCTCCTGGTCCCCTGGAGAAGGAAGGAAAGAGTCAGAGCTTCCTTTGCCAGTTCCCAGAATCCCATGGGAGAAATACAAAGAAAGCACCTTTAAGACCAATGAGTGCTAACGTTTTAAGCATGTTTTAATTTTAAATTATGCAGGGGGCTGATTACTGCTCCTGCTGCCCCTCCCACGTGATTTAGAGCCCACCGATCAGCGGATTTGTGGGCCCTTTAAATGGCATGGGAGGGGCAGTGGCCAATCCTGGATGCCTCTCCTGCACAATTGAAATCACGCAGAAGGGAAGAAGGAGAGGGTAGGGTTGCAATGACATCACTTGGAAGTGACATCATCGCACTGGTGACGTAGTGTGCTGGCAACTCTAGGAGCATCTGGGGAATTTCTATGGTTTTCCTGGACACTCTAGCAATTTGGGAGGGAAAACTCTATGGTACCATTTCTTCCTTCCTTCCTTTCTTCCTTCTCCCCCCCCCCCCCTCAAAGAAATATTTGCTTCTGGGCTCCATTGTTCAAATCCCCTGTGAGAATTTTGCTGAGCTTCTTTCCTGTAGATGCTGCCGACTACTGTAAAGTAAAATTTCAGATGCCATTTTGTTGGACCTTTAGGTTGTCGTGTCTGGGTATTGAGCATCCTCGATTCTTGCTGGTGAAGGTCAGGTTGGTGAAGACCGAGGCCAGGCGAGAGAAGAGGACCTTCATGGGATGAGGGTCACCAACAATCTGGAGCCTGGTATGTCATCTTTATCAATACCTGTGGCCAGGGCTTCTTTGTAGGGAAAGCCCAGCAGGAACTCATTTGCATAATAGGCCACACCCCCTGATGCCAACCCAGCTGAAACTGCCTTCCTGTGCGTTCCTGCTCAAAGAAAGCCCTGCCTGTGCGTTGCTTTTCAACCCCTTTGAGATATTCAGACCTGAAGGCCTCGTTTTGGGCAGGAGCTCACAAGAGCAGAGCTCTGGAACCTCTACATTTTATTGTGCTCTTTCTTCCTCCCCACCCCCAAATACTGGCTTCTGGACTCCACTGTTCAAGCCCCCTGTGAGAATTCTGCTGAACTCTAAGATTTGACAAACTTTCTCATATTTCCACCAACAAAAAATGGGGAAATAACCCAAACATCTAAAGCAGACAGATAGAATTATAGAATCATAGAGTTGGAAGGGACCTTCAGGGTCATCTAGTCCAACCCCCTGCACAATGCAGGAAACTCACAAACACTTCCCCCTAAATTCACAGGATCTTCATTGCTGTCAGATGGCCATCCAGCCTCCGTTTAAAAACCTCCAAGGAAGCAGAGCCCACCACCTCCCAAGGAGGAAGCCTGTTCCACTGAGGAACTGCTCTAACGGTCAGGAAGTTCTTCCTAATGTTGAGCCGGAAACTCTTCTGATTTGATTTTAACCCACTGGTTCTGGTCCTACCTTCTGAGGTCACAGAAAACAATTCCACACCATCCTCTATAGGACAGCCCTTCAAGGACTTGAAGATGGTGATCCTATCACCTCTCAGCCGCCTCCTCTCCAGGCTAAACATGCTCAGCTCCTTCAACCTTTCTTCATAGGACTTGGTCTCCAGACCCCTCACCACAGATGAAAATCTTCCTCATGCCACTGTGGCCACAAAGGAGAAAGTCATTTAAAAAGTATGATGGGAGTAAGGTTTTGCTCAAGAAGCGTTTTAAGATAGATGCTGAGCTGATAGGATTTAGCGCACCTTCTGGTGATGTCGGAGGTATATGTGGTGTATGACCCCTGCATAGCTGCTCTCTTATCAATAAAATGCTAGGACAACTCATTCATTCACACCAGAGAATCATGTCTAGCATTTAGTGCTGGCTTCAGAGGCACATACATTCTCTGGGATCCCTGATCCCTCCACCGTTTGTTTCTTCGCAGCCACCAGCAAACAAAATATTTCCCAGTACTCTCTGAGCTTGTGAGAAATGGTTTGCAGAGCATTTATGAGATTTTCCCACTGATTAAGAGTTCAGCCTTCAGCAACTGTCAGTGAGTGAACCTACTTTAAAGACAAAAGGAATAACTTTTCTTGAAAGTTAGGGGGAAGAATGGATGTTATCAGGGGTCATTTCGTAGAAAAAGAGGTGCTGGAGCTCATCTTCTGAACAAGGAGGCTCTGCCCATTTATTGTGGCTCATAGCTATTGACAGACCTATTCTTCAGTCCCCTTAATAAATTGTAATAAGGCATCTTGAAAGAGCTTGAAACAGAACATCCCATGAGGCAGGGGTGTCAAATGAGCAGCCCAAGGGCCGAATCAAGCCCCTGGAGGGCTCCTATCAGTGAGCAACTCACTGTCATCTGCTTCCTTCTCTCTCTCTCTCACTTCCTTCTGCATCACAGCTTGCTTTGCCAGGCTTGCTCAATCGCACAGCAGAACTACAGAGCAAAGCCTCTGTTTTCTCCATTAGCAGACCAGCTCATGAAGCAACTTATGTACAAAAACTTGCAATGCCCAGCCATTTCATATTTTCCCCTGGATCTTAGGCTCAAAGCATCGACCCTGAGGTCGTTTTCGCACTCACCTCCAGCCGGCACAACCCCCCTCTTCACCGCGCAGGATCTGCGCGGATTTCGCACTAAATGCCGCGGAGCAGCCTTTTGCGCCGGAAACTCCCGTCGCAAAAGCCGCTCAAACGTAAACCGCCAAAAAGCAGTTCCCGTTTGAGCGGCTTTTGCGGCGGGAGTTTCCGGCGCAAAAGGCTGCTCCGCGGCATTTAGTGCGAAATCCGCGCAGATCCTGCGCGGTGAAGAGGGGGATCGTGCCGGCTGGAGGTGAGTGCAAAAACGCCCTGAGATTTCTGTAATGAATGTCAGTAAATCAAAAGCAGGCTTCTAACTTACAGACGCACACCTGAACAGCACCTGGACAGCATACTCAAGATTGCTACAGCACAGACGTTGTCTCCAGATTTTGATGCAATAATTCAGAGCAAGAGGTATCAGTGATCCGAAACTGTTCAATGAATAAAATCTTGCAAGAGTGCTAACCTTTTAAGTATATTTTAAGTTTTTTTTTTAAAAAAAATCTTTAATTGTGTTTGTGTATGTCCTTTATAAAGCTTATATCTCTGCTACCGGGCATTACATTTTATGACATACTTGGGCTGGCCCGACAAGGTCTCATTTATGTCAGATCCGGCCCTCATAACAAATGAGTTCGACACCCCTGCCAAAAGGCTTCTTGAAACGGAACATCCCATAATCTTGCTTTCTGGCTGCCCCACCGCGACCCACAATGTTTTGTGCTGATGTCACTTCGTAAAATGGAATCTCCAGCGAAAATGATAATACTGAAATAAACGTCTACTAAGGGCTAAATAGAACCTCCACATGCACGGAAACTATACCTGCAGGGAATCTCTTACGTATTTAAAGGCAACCTTTATTGGCATTGTGGGGGGGGGGGGGGAGAGATAAAAATACAGGCCACGTTAGAAGTAAACGGTCGTGGTGCATTTTCTAGTACAAAGAACTTAAAGAGCATAGTTACAGTCAAGTCTTAATCAGAAGGATAAAGCAAAGTTGTCACTCGGGTTGCCAATCCCCAGGTGGGGGCAGGGGATACTCTGGTTTGGAGGCCCTCCCCCCACTTCAGGGTCATCAGAAAGGGGGGAGGGAAATGTCTGCTGGGCACTCCATTATTCCCTATGGAGACTGATTCCCGTAGGGCAGGGCTGGCCAACGGTAGCTCTCCAGATGTTTTTTTTTGCCTACAACTCCCATCAGCCCCAGCCAGCATGGCCAATGGCTGGGGCAGATGGGAGTTGTAGGCAAAAAAACATCTGGAGAGCCACCCCTGCCCTATGGGAATAATGGAGAATTGATCCGTGGGTATCTGGGGCTTTGCGGGGGGGGGGGGGGGCTGTTCTCAGCATCCGGTGTCTCTCCTCAAACGACGCTCCAAGTTTCAAACGATCCTCCAAGATTCAAAAGGATTGGACCAGGGGGTCCGATTCTATGAGCCCCCAAAGAAGGTGCCCCTATCCTTCATTATTTCCAGTGGAGGGAAGGCATTTTAAAAGGTGTGCTGTCCCTTTAAATGTGATGGCCAGAACTCCCTTTGGAGTTCAATGATGCATGTCACATCCTTGATCCTGGCTCTGCCCCAATGTTTCCTGGCACCACCCTCAAAGTCCTCTGGCTCCACCCCCAAAGTCCCCAGATATTTCTTGAATTGGACTTGGCAACCCTAGTTGTCCCTTATCTGATACCCCGGCTGCTTGTGGTTCCTCTCTCTTTCACTGCTAGAGCCAAGAACTCGGTCACCGGCTCGGTGACTGATGGACATTTGTCAGCTAGCAAGAATTCGTGCAGCGAGTCTCCCTGTGTTGCATCATTTTAGTATTTCTGGCATTTTGCAAAGTAAGATCATTAATCTTTGTGCCCAGTGACTCTGAAAACCCACTCCAAACTAGGGTTGCCAAGTCCAATTCAAGAAATATCTGAGGACTTTCGGGGTGGAGCCAGGAGACATTGGGGGCGGAGCCAGGAACAAGGGTTTGACAAGCATAATTGAACTCCAAGGGAGTTCTGGCCATCACATTTAAAGGGACGGCACACCTTTTAGAATGCCTTCCTTCCATAGGAAATAATGAAGGATAGGGGCACCTTCTTTTGGGGCTCGTAGAATTGGACCCCCTGGTCCAATCCTTTTGAAACTTGGGAGGCATTTTGGGGAGAGGCACTAGATGCTATACCGAAAATTTGGCACCTCTACCTCAAAAAACAGCCCCCCCAGAGCCCCTGACACCCGCGGATCAATTCCCCATCATTCCCTATGAGAATCGTTTGTGGAGGTGCATAATGGCTGTGGGGGTGGGGCTTCCCCCGCCAGCCAGCTGCCTGGGGGAGGGGGGAAGCCTGTAAAACCAGGGACCTGGGGATTGGGAAGCCTACTCCAAACACCTTACTGGACCATCCATTTAAATGTTGTGCGACTCTCTCCTTTCAATTTTTTTTTTTTTTTAAAATAAAATCAGAAATAGGCCTCGTCAATTGCTTAAGCGAGATTGGATCATCCGATGCTCAAGAGGATGTGGGCATTCGAGTATTTTTAATCAAATAAAAGTTGAGACAAGTAGCTTGCTTTTTTTTCTGGGAGTTGCAGCTAGATGGGTTTGGGCCTGAGGTGAGAAATCTTCATGGCTCCCCCTAGTGGTAAAAAACCAATACAGTTAAATCACTCAATTCCTTCTTTCGAAGGACACCTCGAAATCTGTCCCGCTGAGAAGAGTTGCCCCCTCTATTTAACGGCAGGCCCCTTTTTTGTTTAATTTACTTATCAACTTTATACCCCACCAGTCCCATGACAAGTGAGATTGGCTTACAACAAAGTAAAAATGCAAGTTCCAAGATTAAGCAGGAAATGAACAGAATAAAGGAAGAGTCCGGTAGCGCCTTTAAGACCAACGTTTGAAAGCCTATACCTTGAATAAGACTGTGTTGGTCTTAAAGGAGCCACTGGACTCTTCCTTTATTCTGTTGCAGAAGAAGAAGACGACGACTGCAGATTTATATCCCGCCCTTTTCTCTGAATCGGAGACTCAGAGCGGCTTACAATCTCCTATATCTTCTTCCCCCACAACAGACACCCTGTGAGGTAGGTGGGGCTGAGAGAGCTCTCCCAGAAGCTGCCCTTTCAAGGATAACCCTGTGAGAGCTCTGGCTAACCCAAGGCCATTCCAGCAGGTGCAAGCGGAGGAGTGGGGAATCAAACCCGGTTCTCCCAGATAAGAGAGCTCTGGCTAACCCAAGGCCATTCCAGCAGGTGCAAGTGGAGGAGTGGGGAATCAAACCCGGTTCTCCCAGATAAGAGAGCTCTGGCTAACCCAAGGCCATTCCAGCAGGTGCAAGTGGAGGAGTGGGGAATCAAACCCGGTTCTCCCAGATAAGAGAGCTCTGGCTAACCCAAGGCCATTCCAGCAGGTGCAAGTGGAGGAGTGGGGAATCAAACCTGGTTCTCCCAGATAAGAGAGCTATGGCTGACCCAAGGCCATTCCAGCAGGTGCAAGCGGAGGAGTGGGGAATCAAACCCGGTTCTCCCAGATAAGAGAGCTCTGGCTAACCCAAGGCCATTCCAGCAGGTGCAAGTGGAGGAGTGGGGAATCAAACCCGGTTCTCCCAGATAAGAGAGCTCTGGCTAACCCAAGGCCATTCCAGCAGGTGCAAGTGGAGGAGTGGGGAATCAAACCCGGTTCTCCCAGATAAGAGTCTGCACGCTACACCAAACGGGCTCAGACCAACATGGCTGCCCACTTCGATCTATCTTCAGGAATTCAACAGGGAGTTTTGTGGGGAAGAGCTGTGAAAATGGTCTCCAGGGGCTCCAAACTGTTTTTGTTGTGAATATTTTGAAAATATAAGTTATAAGGCGGTGTTACAGAAAGGTGTTGGTGAGAATTCCTAGTGGCTTCAGTTATGATAAAAATCTAAAAAAATAAAGCAAGAGAAGTGGAAAGCTAATACTGTAAAAGAGACCAAAATTTCAGAAACAGGACTTTTTTTGTTGCAGGAACTCCTTTGCTTATTAGGCAGGCCTCAAGATTCAACAGAAGCTCACAGGAGCATAGCTCCTGAACCTTTCGGAGGGTTTCCCCTCTTCCTCCCTACCTCCCTTGTCCATTGAATAGGAGGTGCAGCTGCATAACAGTCCCTGGATTAAGAGAGCAGGCAGCCAGCCAGTCACCAGGGACTTTGCCACACCCCCAGCAGCCCTCATTAATCCCTGGAGAAGCCCATGCCACCCTTTCTCTGCTTCTTATATGATTTTGGGTGGCAGGTGGCTTGCTGGCATTTTGACTGGGAAGGTGGCCTAGGAGAGCCCGAGGTGAGCGAGGCCTGCTTGGGTTGGCTGGTTCTCTAGCCAGCCCAAGCAGGCCTCGCTTGCTTGGGGCTCTTCTTTCTTGCTTGGGGTTGCTTTTGGCTGGGGGCGGAGTGGCATATGCTAATGAGTTATGCTAATGAGCTCCGCCACCTATTTTTCTACAAAACAACCCCTGATATTAGGCCACACGTCCCTAATGCAGCCAATCCTCCAAGAGCTTACAGGGCTCTTAGTACAGGGGCTACTGTAAGCTCCAGGAGGATTGGCTACATCAGGGGTGTGTGGCCTAATATGCAAAGGAGTTCCTGCTACAAAAAAACACACCCTACGGGTGATACCAGATGGGCATTTAAAGCCGCCTCAGGGGCGGGAGGCAGGCAGACCAGAAAAGCACGTCCACAAGCGCACATCCGCCTGCTGTCCCCATCCCAGGCTTGCCGAGAGTGGGCTCGAAAAGGTACCACTTTCGAAGTGGTACCTTTTTACTGGGACACCTCTGAGGCGCCTCCCTGGCCATATGGAGAGCCAGGATGACCTGCGGACGGGACATGAGAGCGTTCCAGATGTTCCCTGGCGCTAGGGTTGCCAAGTCCAATTCAAGAAATATCTGGGGACTTTGGGGGTGGAGCCAGGAGCAAGGGTGTGACAAGCACAATTGAACTCCAAAGGGAGTTCTGGCCGTCACCTTTAAAGGGACCGCACACCTTTTCAATTCCTTCCTTCCATAGGAAATAATGAAGGATAGGGGCACCTTCTTTGGGGGCTCATAGAATTGGACCCCCTGGTCCAATCTTTTTGAAACTTGGAGGGTATTTTGGGGAGAGGCACTGGATGCTATACTGAAAATTTGGCACCTCTATCTCAAAAGACAGACCCACCCCAGAGCCCCAGATACCCGTGGATAAGTCTCCATAGGGAATAATAGAGTTCCCAGCAGACATTTCCCTCCCCTCCCCCACTTTCTGATGACCCTGAAGCGGGGGGAGGGCCTCCAGTCTGGGAGATCTCCTGCCCCCACCTGGGGATTGGCAACCCTACCTGGCGCCCACATCCCGCCCCTTTTCTGAGCACCGTCTGGAACCTCCGGATCGCTCGATTTCCGGCCGGCTCTCTTTGGGACGGCTTGAGGCTGGCCCAAACCGGCTGTCTGGTATCAGCCCACTTGTATCAGCGTCTGTGTTTTGCCTGGCTCCTTGGCACCGTCTAAAAGTACAATGAAGAAATGAACCGAACCTACCCAATTAAAACTCATCAGCTGATAACAAAACTGCCTCTGTCTTTTCAGGAGAAAATGGCCCAGCGAAACATTCACCATGCTGGGATTTGCCGGCTTCATTTCTTTTCCCGTGTGCAGGTCAATAGCTCACGCTGTCAGCTTTCGCAAAATTGTTCAAACATATATAATATGAGTTCAAAACATTGCTTAATTAAATTCCGGGAGAGCGCCGTGGCACAAACAACAACCCAAAGAGATATTAATATCGAAGAGTCGAGCATCTTTGCATAGATCAACGCACGGGCGCGCGCGCGTGTGCGTTTTCGGTACAAAGAGGTTACGGACATGATGGGTTTGTTAACCTCCAAGTAAAGACGCCGGTCAGATGATGTGGTGAGAGACAGCAACTGGGGGAGTCGGCGTAAAATGTCAAAAGGAGGTGACGGGGCCAGAGAGAAAAGAAAACCAACAGAGGCCAAAACCTCCTGTTCACTGTGGTGATGCAGAGTTCACTGTACACGACTGAGGCCATTTTGAAATTCTCCGACTCCATTTTGAAAGACTGAGATAGTAGTGCCAGCCCACCCTGATATTTGATATGCTTGATTTTCTTTTTTTCTCAGTAACAGGAAGCCAGGGTGTAAATTCTCTCTCTCTGCCCTCTTGCTTTAGTCTACATTTAAAGTTAAATGTCGCTGAGCAGGCAGAAATGGTGTTGGTGCGTCGTAAGCAGCTAAGAGAATGATTTGGGTGTCCTGGGTTTGAATCTTGCTTCTGCCACAAAATCACTTGCTGGTTTCAGGAGCGCTCTCTCTCTCTCAAATATGGGGATGATCAGGGCTTTTTTCGTAGCGGGGACTCCTTTGCATATTAGGCCCCACCCCCCATGATGTAGCCAATCCTCCAAGAGCTTACAGGGGTCTTAGTACAGGGCCTACTTTAAGCTCTTGGAGGATTGGCTACATCAGGAGGGTGTGGCCTAATATACAAAGGAGTTCCTGCTACAAATAAAGCCCTGAGGATGATGATACTTGACCTACCGTGCAGGGTCGTTGCAAAGATCAGATGCTGCTATTGTATTTAAAAGGGCTTTGAACCTGCCAGAAGGGTACATGTAGTATCCACCCTCTGGGACAGTGCCATCTGGGGCCCGAAAGTATGGGCTGGTTGTGATGGCTGACCCAAGGCCATTCCAGCAGCTGCAAGTGGAGGAGTGGGGAATCAAACCCGGTTCTCGCAGATAAGAGAGCTCTGGCTGACCCAAGGCCATTCCAGCAGCTGCAAGTGGAGGAGTGGGGAATCGAACCCGGTTCTCCCAGATATGAGAGCTCTGGCTGACCCACGGCCATTCCAGCAGCTGCAAGTGGAGGAGTGGGGAATCGAACCCGGTTCTCCCAGATATGAGAGCTCTGGCTGTCCCAAGGCCATTCCAGCAGCTGCAAGTGGAGGAGTGGGGAATCGAACCCGGTTCTCCCAGATATGAGAGCTCTGGATGACCCAAGGCCATTCCAGCAGCTGCAAGTGGAGGAGTGGGGAATCAAACCCGGTTCTCCCAGATAAGAGCCCGCACACGTAACCACTACACCAAACTTTTCCCCAATGGAACCGAGCTCTACTGTCTGGAGACCCATTGCCATTCTGGGAGAATGTTAGGCCCCTCGTTTATCTCAACCCTCCTGGAGGCTGTCAATCCTATCAGGTGGAGAGTGATCCAGGAGATTCCGTGTTACAGAAGTGCAACCTTGCTTAGCTTCTGAGATCTGATGAGATCAGGCCGTCCTGGTCAGGGTGGAAGACATGAAGAGAGGTGGTTGGCCGTTGCCTGTCTCTGCGTAGCAACCTTGGACTTCCTCGGTGGTCTCCCATCCAAGTACTAACTAGGGTTGACCCTGCTTGGCTTCCCAGATCTGATGAGATCAGGCTAGCCTGGAGTGTCCATGTCAGGGCATGAATGGGGTTAATGCCCATAGAAGATTCTGAAATTTGATTCTGCTACAGAAACGCCAAACGTTCTGATTAAGTCAGAGGTGTCAAATGTGCGGCCCAGGGGCTGGATCAGCCCCCTCCCCCGAGGGTTTCTGTCAGTCCCACGAGCAAGTCTGCTTCCTTCTGTCTCTCTCTTGCTTCTTTCTGTGCCACAGTTTGCTTTGCTAAGATTTCTCAATCACACAGGAGCTACAGAGCAAAGCCTCTGTTTTCTCCGTTGGCTGAGGCTCCTCTCTTGAAGAGAAAATGGGGGGGGGGAGGGAGAGTTTGCTTTGATACGGACCACCGCATTGCAAGAGTGCTAATCCTTTAAACATGTTTTATTTTAAGGTTGTTGTTTTTTTCCTTTAAAAAAAAAAGCTTTGTGTTGCTCTGTTCATTTAGAACGTTTATATCTCTGCTACCTGGCATTGCATTTGATGACGCACATGGCCCGGCCCGATAAGGTCCCATTTATGTTAGATCCGGCCCTCATAACAAATGAGTTTGACACCGCTGTATTAAATCGTTGGGGTGGTACCCCGTTCCTCTTTGATTTGTCTCTTGTCATAACCCCACTTGCTTTCATGAGGATTCATCTGAAAAGGCAGATTGTTCTTGCAAACATGTTTTAAGGGGTGGGGCATGGGGGGGGGCTGGAATGAGACACCACGAAAGTGCAAAGTCCCATGGAGTAGGGTCCTTCCCCCGACCTCATCGCATTTAAATAGGTTTGCCAATCCCCAGGTGGGGGCAGGGGATCCCCTGGTTTGGAGGCCCTCCCCCCGCTTCAAGGTCATCAGAACGCGGTGGGGAGGAGAGGGAAATGTCTGCTGGGAACTCTATTATTAGGGTTTGTAGAATCTTTCGGGCTCAAGTGCCGTGTTCTACTGGAGAAAGTTTCTCCAGTAGAACACGGCACTTGAGCCCGAAAGATTCTACAAACCCTAACGATGGCATGGCACTTGAGCCCGAAAGATTCCACAAACCCTAATGATGTTGCCAGCCGTGAAAACCTGAAATCTTTGACAACTCTGTTATTCCCTATGGAGATTTATTCCCATCGAAAATCATGGAGAATTGATCTGTGAGTATCTGGGGCTCTGGGGAAGCTGTTTTTTGAGATAGAGGCACCAAACTTTCCGTATAGTATCTAGTGCCTCTCCCCAAATTACCCCCCAAGTTTCAAAAAGATTGGACCAGGGGGTCCAATTCTATGAGCCCCAAAAGAAGGTGCTCCTATCCTTTATTTCCTATGGAAGGAAGACATTTAAAAAGGTGTGTTGTCCCTTTAAATGTGATGGCCAGAACTCCCTTTGGAGTTCAATTATGCTTATCACAGCTTTGATCTTGGCTCCACCTTTAATGTCTCCTGGCTCCACCCCCAAAGTCCCCAGATATTTCTTGAATTGGACTTGGCAACCCTACGTTTAAATCAATCATTACAGCCCCATTCTGTGGAACAGTAAATAAAGTCGTATAATTCCCAGTCATTGGTGGATTTTACAACATGGGTGAGTACACTTGCTGGTATTTCCCTCACTTTTGGTCTCGACGTCAAAAGATTTATTTGTGTCCTCCTCGGGAGGTTTAGATGGGAGCAGGTTTTGCAAATCCCTGAGTCTCAGGATATAGGTTCGCTGGGCCGAGGGAGGCTTGCTTCAATACAATTATCCCGTTATATTACTGAGAGGCATTAGACCCCTGTTTCAGAAAGTGCTTTGTCTATATTAGACCGTAGATCATAAGGGCCTGCCAAAGCGCCGTAAATAATTCACCAATATGCAGAGGAACGAGAGGCCAGAGTTTGAAAATGTGGCTAATTAGTGGCATTATTTAAACCTCTCTCCCTGACTTATGTCCTCTTCTCCACATTCACACTTTCAGCAATAGGGGAAGTGTTGTTGGCGGGGGGGGGGGCTTAGCCAATGCCAAATGGTTTCCCTTTTTTTGATTTCTTTCCCCTCCCAGCTGAAAATCGTGAAGAGGAAGAGGGGACTGTTTCCCCTTGAAGATGCTTCACAATTGCAACATCTACCAGTCGTCGTCGTCTTCTTCTTCTTCTGATTCAAGTGCCCTTAGCTGCTACTTTTGGGACAGTGTCCCCCAGGGCTTTCCTTTTTTTGTAGCAGGAACTCCTTTGCATATTAGGCCCCATCCCACTGAAGTAGCCAATCCTCCAAGAGCTGACAGGGCTCTTAGTACAGGACCTACTGGAAGCTCTTGGAGGATTGGCTACATCAGGGGTGTGTGGCCAAACTGGAGAGCCAGTTTGGTGTAGTGGTTAAGTGTGCGGACTCTTATCTGGGAGAACCAAGTTTGATTCCCCACTCCTCCACTTGCACCTGCTAGCATGGCCTTGGGTCAGCCAAAGCTCTGGCAGAGGTGGTCCTTGAAAGGGCAGCTGCTGTGAGAGCCCTCTCCAGCCCCACCCACTTCACAGGGTGTCTGTTGTGGGGGAGGAAGGGAAAGGAGATTGTAGGCCGCTCTGAGACTCTGTCCTTGAAAGGGCAGCCGCTGTGAGAGCCCTCTCCAGCCCCACCCACCTCACAGGGTGTCTGTTGTGGGGGAGGAAGGGAAAGGAGATTGTAGGCCGCTCTGAGACTCTGTCCTTGAAAGGGCAGCCGCTGTGAGAGCCCTCTCCAGCCCCACCCACCTCACAGGGTGTCTGTTGTGGGGGAGGAAGGGAAAGGAGATTGTAGGCCACTCTGAGACTCTGTTCTTGAAAGGGCAGACGCTGTGAGAGCCCTCTCCAGCCCCACCCACTTCACAGGGTGTCTGTTGTGGGGGAGGAAGGGAAAGGAGATTGTAGGCCACTCTGAGACTCTGTCCTTGAAAGGGCAGCCGCTGTGAGAGCCCTCTCCAGCCCCACCCACTTCACAGGGTGTCTGTTGTGGGGGAGGAAGGGAAAGGAGATTGTAGGCCACTCTGAGACTCTGTCCTTGAAAGGGCAGCCGCTGTGAGAGCCCTCTCCAGCCCCACCCACCTCACAGGGTGTCTGTTGTGGGGGAGGAAGGGAAAGGAGATTGTAGGCCGCTCTGAGACTCAGTCCTTGAAAGGGCAGCTGCTGTGAGAGCCCTCTCCAGCCCCACCCACCTCACAGGGTGTCTGTTGTGGGGGGGAAGGTAAAGGAGATTGTGAGCCGCTCTGAGACTCTTCGGAGTGGAGGGCGGGATATAAATCCAATGTCTTCATCTACCTCACAGGGTGTCTGTTGTGGGGGAGGAAGGTAAAGGAGATTGTGAGCCGCTCTGAGACTCTTCGGAGTGGAGGGCGGGATATAAATCCAATATGCAAAGGAGTTCCTGCTACAAAAAAAGGAAAGCCCTGGTGACCCCCTGCCCTCATCTCTGGTTCCACTGGACCACTCCAGTCTATCTGACCCCGAATAATGAAGGGGATGATGTCATGATGCAAAGCAGCCAATGGCAAATGACAATGTGATTACTTACTGAAAGCCTAGTCAATTGTGAGCACGGGCAGGACTTCTCGGGTTTAGTCACAGGCATGAAGCCTACCAGTTGGAGACCACACAATGAATGGGGTAGTACAGCAATACTAAATTGAGCTTGGATGATATAAAGGCTCTATCGAATGTGCACACAACTGCTGAAATAAGCCAGCTGGCCACAATGGACAGGGCCTTTTCTTTGGTGACGGGAAGTTCTCCCTAATGTTAGGCCAGAAACTCTTTTGATTTAATTTCAACCCATTGGTTCTGGTCCTACCTTCTGGGGCCACAGAAAACAATTCCACACCATCAAGTACTTGCCCAGCTCCTTCAACCTTCAACCAGCCCTTCAAGTACTTGAAGATAGTGATCATATCACCTCTCAGCTGCCTCCTCTCCAGGCTAAACATGCCCAGCTCCTTCAACCTTTCTTCATAGGACTTGGTCTCCAGACCCCTCACCATCTTTGTCGCTCCCCTCTGAACCCATTCTAGCTTGTCTATATCCTTCTTAAAATGTTGTGCCCAAAACTCAACACAATACTAAATCCAGGAAGTACTGCCCTTACATAAGAACATAAGAGAAGCCATGATGGATCAGGCCAACTGCCCATTCAGTCCAACACTATTTACCACAATGTAGCCAAAACCCAGTTGCCATCAGGAGGTCTACCAGTGAGGCCAGAACTCCAGAAGCCCTCCACCTGTTTCCCCTCAAGCACCAAGGATACAGAGCATCACTGCCCCAGACAAAGTGTTCCATCTATACCTTGTGGGTAATAGCCACAGATGGACTTCTGTTTCATATGTTTATCTAATTCCCTCTTAAAGCTGTTTATGCTTGTAGCCACCACCACTTCCCGAGGTGGTTAATTCTACATGTTAATGATTCTTTGGGTGAAGAAGCACTTCCTTTTATCTGCTCTAAGTCTACTGCTCATTAATTTCATGGAGTGCTGAAGAGTTCTTGTGAGTAAGGGGGGGAAGTTCTTCTTTCTCTTCCTTCTCTACCCCATGCAATTGTCCTTTCTCCAACTGAAAGAGTCCTAACCTCTTTAACCTTCCTTCATAGGGAAGATTTTCCATTCCCTTAATCAGGGGTGAAATAACCAATCCTCCAAGAGCTTACAAGGCTCTTTTTTGTAAACTCTTGGAGGATTGGCTACATCAGGAGGGTGTGGCCTAATATGCAAAGGATCTCCTGCTAGAATTCCACCGCTACCCTTAATCATTTTAGTTGTCCCTTTTTGCACCTTTTCCAATGCTATAATATCTTTTTTGAGGTGCAGTAACTAGAACCAAACACGGTACTACGAATGAGGCTGTGCCATAGATTTATAACCTCCCTTGTCCTCAGCCCCATTCCTCCCATCCTTGAGAAACTGAGGAGTGGAAGAAAGATGGCCTCCGTAGCAACCATCTAGGAATTTCCTCATGACTCTATTGTGTTTACCATAAAGACCAGGGGAATTTCCTACCATGTCTCTGGGAAGTGACCGCCAATTTTGCTATTTGGACAGATGAGGGGAAATGACTCTCCTTGCGTGTGATAATTTGGATGGATGATCAGTAAACTCAGCTATAATTTCTACGGCATCCAGATGTTCATCATTATATTGTCTCATGTAGGCACACGAATCATGAAGACCCACCAAGGTAGACAGAAACGATCAGCTTCATTTCTTCTTAAACAATGGTGTTTCCGTTCTCCTGGGCTGTTTTTCCAAGCTGTGAAGAAGATTCCATACCCTGACTTTCTTTTTTTTCCCCTTCTGGCAATTCTCAGTAGTGTTTTTATGGGTTCCCTATCCAATGTTTTCATCTTCTCTTTATGGGTCCCGACAGTGACGGTTGCCAAGGGAGTGACTCGCCGTTACTGTGTAAGATGCATGGATCAATTAACTCCGTTGCCGGGTTTTGCTTCTGAATCAATTAACTGGAACTGAAATTAACTAAAAATATCCTTTGCTTATTAACAGACTGAACTAATTGCAATAAAAGGTGGAGGGGGGGGGGAGGAGTGAAATGTGAAGATTCTATTTATCGCAGTCAATCTCAGAGACCCCCCTCTCCTATCGCAATCTCGAATTTTCCTTCCATGCTAAACAAACTAATAATTCTACAAGCAACAAATCATTATGGCTGTTTTTTTTAATAAGAAGGAACGCTTATGAATCAATTCAGTTGTCCACTAGCTAATCCAGAAATAAAGTGTCTGGTGATAAAAAATGTAGAGGTTCTCAAATGATCACTTAAAAGGAGAATCAGCAGTCATTCTCCCTCCTTTGTCCAAATAGCAAAATCCACGGTCCCTTCCAGGTGACACGATAGGAATTTCCTCTGCTTTCTGTGGTAGATCACAGGGACATAGGGAAATTCCCAGATGGTCTCTCCTTTTCTAAAGGTGGTTGATGTGATCCATGTGCGTATGAGGAGTACCCAATATGTATTTGTATTTTTTAAAAAAATTATGGACAATAATTTTAGACTTTTGTCACCCCAAGCTCGCACAGGGGTTCGCAAAATTAACATAAAAACAACGAAACATTCTAAAACGAATCCAAATGCCAATGAACCTTCAAAAATAAAAATTAAAAGCGACATAAAATAAGCATTTAATTCCCCATCCTTAATTTCCACTCTCAGTGGAATAAGAAGTACTTGGATTTCCCATGACAGGGACACAAGATGAACTTCTAGTGTGGAGCACATTCCTAAGTGTGGGACTGACTTCTAAATCAAGGGTCTCCAAACCTATGGAGCCCATGGATATTTGGAAATTTTTTAAAAAGAAAGACTAGTGAGGACCAGCACAAAATGGCTGCCATAGTAGGCAGGGCTTATCACAAAATGGCTTCCAAGGGAGAATAATAAAAAGTTGGGGGAGGTTGAAAGTTGATACTGGTTATCCCTGGCTCAAAAGAGGTCCATTTAGTCTCAACCAGGTCCAGGGCCTTATCTGACTTGACCCCTATTTGGTGGAACAAGCTCCCACTAGAGCCCAAGGCCCTATGCGATGCTGCAGGGCCTGTAAGCCAGAGCTATTCCATCGAGTTTTGGGCTGAGGTGGTGGATGAAACATCATATGGTCTCCCTGTGTCAGATGGCTCTAGCTTTTAGCTCGTAGGATTACTGAGATCTGTTCTGGCCCAGTTATGGGGCCACATGTAGGGGTTTTTCCCTCTGCCACCATCCTGGTGTTTTAATTAATTTTATCTGACGTCTTAACTTGTAATTGGCGGTATTTCTTGACTGTTATATATCTTGTTACCCACCCTAAGTCCATTCTTGTGGAGGACACGTTATAAATCACAAATAATAAGTAATAATAAATAATAAATGTGGTAAGGTTGGCGGAGCTGCCTTGACAATCACCAGGAGATTTTGAGGGTGGTGTCTAGAGAATACAGAGTTTGAAGAGGATATGGTACCACTTCAGATTGATGCTCTAGGAATTTCCCCAAATCTCTGCAGTAAAGATCCTAGATACATGGGGAGTATTGCCGCAGAAGCTATTTTCCACCCATTTTTTCTTCTGCTCTTCAATTTCTCAAGAATTGGGGACTGGGGCTAAATATCAGAATTTGCTCAGCATGGACTGGCAAACCTCTCCCATCTAGGGATAATAGCAGGGATCCTGTTTTCATCAACTGTCTTGTATGGGTTCCTCTAACAGTGAAAGGGGCCAGTTGCAGTGTGGAGGAAGAAGAAGAAGAAGAAGAAGAAGAAGAAGAAGAAGAAGAAGAAGAAGAAGAAGAAGAAGAAGAAGAAGAAGAAGAAGAAGAAGAAGAAGAAGAAGAAGAAGAAGAAGAAGAAATTGGATTTATATCTCGCCCTATACTCTGAATCTCAGAGTCACAGAGCGGTAGGGTTGCCAAGTCCAGAGTCACAGTTGCGGTAGGGTTGGGGGTGGAGCCAGGAGACATTAGGGGTGGAGCCAATATCAAGGCTGTGACAAGCATAATTGAACGCCAAAGGGAGTTCTGGCCATCACATTTAAAGGGACGGCACACCTTTTCAATTCCTTCCATCCATAGGAAATAATGAAAGATAGGGGCACCTTCTTTTGGGGCTCATAGAATTGGACCCCCTGGTCCAAACTTTTTGAAACTTGGTGGGTATTTTGGGGAGAGGCACTAGATGCTATACTGAAAATCTGGTACTTCTAGCCCAAAAAACAGCCCCCCCCCAGAGCCCCAGATACCCGCAGATCAATTCTCCATGATTTTCTATGGGAATAAATCATAGGGAATAATAGAATTCCCAGCAGACATTTCCCTCCCCTCCCCCCGCTTTCTGATGACCCTGAAGCGGGGGGAGGGTCTCCAAACCGGGGGATTCCCTGCCCCCACCTGGGGATTGGCAACCCTAAGAGCGGTCACAATCTCCTTTCCCTTCCCCCTCCCCCACAACAGACACCCTGTAAGGTGGGTGGGGCTGAGAAAGCTCATACAGCAGCTGCCCTTTCAAGGACAACTCCTACGAGAGCTATGGCTGACCCAAGGCCATTCCAGCAACTGCAAGTGGAGAGGTGGGGAATCAAAGTCGGCTCACTTAAGCACTACACCAAACTGGTGGTCCATTTTGATGAAGTCCTACAGCAGCCGCAGGCCGTTGCTACACAAATCAAGCCAGGGCCGAAAGCATTTTTACTAGGCCACGGGTAAACTCATCGGCTGCTTGCACGGTTGTCATAGAAACGTATCCCCCTAAAGAAAATCTGAGGCAAATGTGGGCAAATATCCCAGGAATGCCAAGGGACATCAAATGAGGTTCAATAAAATTAGTGACATCTCCATTCGCTTCTAGAGATGGCCAGGTTCTGCCTTAATGGCATATGGAACAAGATTTGGAAGCTCCTCCTCCAAGGGAGAAAGCTCAGGAAATCTTGAAGGAAGTTGAGGAGTTTTTTGTGTGGAACTCCTCACGGGAGTGAAGAGAGGGAAGTGTATCTAATCCCTTGAGAGGGTCACCCGTTTCTCCCAAGATGCAAGCCCTTTCAAGACACCACAATAGCATGTACGTTGATCGCACCGACCGCACACCTCAGGAAGTTCTACAGCGGGGGTGGCCAAACTGTGGCTCTTCCACACAAGTTGTGTGGCTCTTGAAGCCCCCACCACCCCATTAACCCGCTTGGAGAAGCCATTTCTCTCTTTAAATCACTTCTCCAAGCCAAGTCAGCTGGTGGCTTGAAGAATGCATTTAAAGTTAAAGCAGCTTTCTTCCCACCTCTCCCTCCCTCCCCCATCTATTTGCCTTCCTTCCTTCCTTCCTTCCTTCCTTCCTTCCTTCCTTCCTTCCTCCCTCCTTCCTCCCCTCCCTCCTTCCCTCCTTCCCTCCCTCCCTCCCTCCTTCCTTCCTTCCTTCCTTCCTTCCTTCCTTCCTTCCTTCCTTCCTTCCTTCCTTCCTTCCTTCCTTCCTTCCTTCCTTCCTCCCTCCCTCCTTCCTTCCTTCCTTCCTTCCTCCCCTCCCTCCCTCCCTCCTTCCCTCCCTCCCTCCCTCCCTTCCTTCCTCCCTCCCTTCCCTCCCTCCCTCCCTCCTTCCTCCCTCCCTCCCTCCCTTCCTCTCTCATTCACGTCTTGCGGCTCTCAGACATCTGACATTTATTCTATGTGGCTTTTACGTTAATCAGGTTTGGCCACCCCTGTCCTATAGCCATTGCCCTCAAGATGCACACAGTCACTATCTGAAACTAACACTTTGTGATTTTTCTTCATGTCTGTACTGCGGCCAAAAATACACATGGTGGCCATTCCCCCCAAAATGGTGACTGCACTTACCAAGTAGTGCGTGATGTGCTATGATAGCACAAGGTACAGAGGCTCCTGTGATACATGTGTAGGTGCCCCCAAGCTTGACATTTGAATAAGTCTATTATTGGAAGCAAATCTGGAGGCTTATTGTTGGATTACAACATTGGAGAACAAGTTGAGTGAGTCCTATGGAGTTTTGATGACACGGACAATGTTTCTCGTGGGTTTGCCATACCGTCTGCCATCTCGCTCAACCGGGGAAGAATATTGCTGGAGGTCCTTGGCGTGTGTGGTGTGGAAGACTGGATCCCTTCCATATCTGAATCCCTTCCAAATCTGAATATGGAACCACCTGGTGAGGGCCTCATCTATTCTAGCTCCTTCTTCTATACTTCATTTAGGTGGAAGACACCCTGGTTTTGAGGCTGGGAAGAGAAACGAGTGGCATATTATGTTTAGAGAAGTCTCTCCCTCTCTCTTTTTCGCTCTGTAAGTAGTCTGCCCCCCTTTCCCGCTGTTGGATCTTACGAGCTGTGTGTGTGTGTTTTGTAATTAAGCAGTTAATTGCACTGGAGTTCTTGATTAGCTTTGGGGGATGGTAATGTTCTAGCAGGACGAGATGTTGTGTACAGTTCACAATCATTTACAGAAATTGGAGCTAATTTTGCTGTCTGTGCTTATTACTGCATTAATTTAATTTGGGTTGCTTTTAGCTCATTAACACATCTAATTAATTCGTTGACATCCTATTAAGATGTCTCTTTGAAATTGGCGTCTCCAGATAATCAGGATGGAAGAGGCTGACAGATCGGGCGCGAAGCTGGCTGGGAAAATGGGGGAAGGAATTAAAAAAGAGAGAGAGCGAGAGACTCCAACTAATGAATTTTCCATCAGAATTGCACGGTTTGTCAGAGTCGGGATGAGGAAGGGAGGAAGGGAGTTTGCAGAGGAGGGAGGAAGAAAGTACACAGAAGACGGAACCGTAAAAGGCTGGGGCTGGGGGTGTGTGTGTGTGTGCAAATCTTCAGAGATTTAAAAAATATTTCTGCTAGGAAAATAGGCAGAGTAGCCAGACACCAATAAATATTCTTCAATAAATGGCTGCCTAGTCCAGAGTTAATTCTCTTCTCTCCTTCACTAATGACATTATTATTTTCTTTTTTTTAAAAAAAATTATCATTCTGCTGTGAAGCTGCAGTTACTGTTCTGAATCATTTTCCAGTGGCAGGGCAGAATGCTAGAGGGATCGCTGGTGTTCCCTGCTCCAATTTGGGATACTCCTGGAGATTTGGGGGTGGATCCAGGGGGAATTTGGGAGGGAAAGAAGGCAACCTGGAGTGAAGGATCATCGATTCCGCCCACCGAAGCCGCGGTTTCCTCCAGGGAAACTGATCTCCGTAGTCTTGTAATTGGTTGCAGTTCTGAGAGATCTCTAGGCTCCACCTTGAGGTTAACAGTCATAAGAGCACAAGAACATAACAAGAGCCCGGCTGGAGAAAACCAATGCCAAAAAATACACCAAGAAACACAGATCAAAAATGCCCAGTTTGTTTGGTTATTGGTTGTATTGCCAAGGGTCGTTTTATAGAAAAATAGGTGGGGGAGCTCATTAGCATAACTCATTTGCATATGCCATCAGCACCCCCAGCCAAAAGCAACCTGAAGCAAGAAAGGAGAGCCCTGGGCGAGCAAGGCCTGCTTCGACTGGCTAGAGATCCAGCCGGCCCAAGCAGGCCTCGCTCACCTGGGGCTCGCTTTGGCCACCTCTCCCCCCAGTTAAGAGACCAGCAAGCCACCCACCACCCCAAATCACTTAAGAAGTGGAGAAAGGGTGGCGTGGGCTTCTCCAGGGGTTAATGAGGGCTGCTGGGGCGTGGCAAAGCCCCTGGTGGCTGGCTGGCTGCTAACTCTCCTAATTAGGGTTGCCAATCCCCAGGTGGGGGCAGGGGATCCCCCGGTTTGGAGGCCCTCCCCCCGCTTCAGGGTCATCAGAAAACGGGGGGAGTGGAGGGGAATGTCTGCTGGGAACTCTGTTATTCCCTGTGGAGATTTATTCCCATAGAAAATAATGGAGAATTGATTCGCGGGTATCTGGGGCTCTGGGGTAGAGGCACCAAATTTTCAGTATAGCATCTAGTGCCTCTCCCCAAAATATCCCCCAAGTTTCATAATGCTTGGACCAGGGGGTTCAATTCTATGAGCTCCAAAAGAAGGTGCCCCTATCCTTCATTATTTCCTATGGAAGGAAGGCATTGAAAAGGTGTGCCGTTCCGTGAAATGTGATGGCCAGAACTCCCTTTGGAGTTCAATTATGCTTGTCACAGCCTTGATCTTGGCTCCACCCCTAATGTCTCCTTGCTCCACCCCTAATGTCTCCTGGCTCCACCCCCCAAAGTCCCCAGATATTTCTTAAATTGGATTTGGCAACTCTACTCCTAATCCAGGGATTGTTATGCAGCTGCACCTACTACTCAATGGACAAGGAAGGTGGGCAGGAGGAGAGGGAACTGCCAGAAAGGTTCAGGAGCTGTGCTCCTGTGAGCTGCTGCTGAATTCAAGGTCTGAGTAGTGCTTACACCTCCAAGATCACATGGCCCAGAGCAGGGGTGTCAAACTTATTTGTTACGAGGGCCGGATCTGACATAAATGAGACCTTGTTGGGCTGGGTCATATGTGTCGTAAAACGTAATGCCAGGTAGTGAAGACGGAAACTTTATAAAGGATAGCAACACAATTTTAAATAAAACATAAAACAGTAGCACTTGTTGGTATTTGTGTTTCTCCCATGGGATCCAGGGAACTGGGCAAAGGAAGCTCCGGCTCTTTCCTTCCTTCCCCGGGGGGGCCAGGAGGGGGAGGAGCCTCAGCCAATAGAAGGAAGAGAGGCTTGACTCGGTAACTCAGCAGTGCAATTGAGAGAGCCTGGCAAAGCAAGCTCTCCCTCCCCCCTTCTTTTCAAGGGAGGAGCCTCAGCCAATGGAGAAAATAGAGGCTTTGCTCTGTAGATCCTGCGTGATTGAGCAAGCCTGGCAAAGCAAACTGTGATGCAGAAGGGAGCAAGAGAGAGGGAGAAGGAAACAGATGACGGCCAGTTGCTCGTGGGCCTGATAGGAGCTCTCTGGGGGCCTGATTCGGCCCCCCGGGCTGCATGTTTGACAACCTTGGTCTAGAGACTTGATTCAGAATACTGTGTACAGTTCTGGTCACTGCACCTCAAAAAAGATATTGTAGCATTGGAAAAGATGCAGAAAAGGGCAACTAAATGATTAAGGGGATGAAACACCTTCCCTATGAAGAAAGGTTAAAGAGGTTAGGGCTCTTTAGCCTGGAGATATGATGACTGAGAGGGGTGACATGATAGAGGTCTACATAACTATGCATGGGGTAGAGAAGGTGGAGGAAGAAGTCCGTTTCTCACTTTCTCACAATACAAGAACTTGTGGACACTCAATGAAATTAATGAACAGTAGGTTTAGAATGGATAAAAGGAAGTCCTTCCTCACCCAAAGAGTACTTAATGTGGAATTCCTTGCTGCAGGAAGTGGTGGTGGCTGCAAGCGCAGACAACTTCAAGATGGGATCGGAGAAACATAAGGCGTAGAGGTCCATGATTGGCTATTAGCCATAAGGTATAGATGGAACACTCTGTCTGGGGCAGTGGTACTCTGCATTCTTGGTGCTTGGGGGCACAACAACAGGGGGGCTTCTGGAGTCTGGACCTCCTGATGGCCCCTGGGTTTTGGCCACTGTGTGGCACAGAGTGTTGGGGCTGAATGGGCCATTGGCCTGATCCAACATGGCTTCTGTCAGGGCTTTTTCCCCCAGCAGGAATGCACTGGAATGCAGTTCCAGCTGGCTCGTCATCAGAGGGTGTGACCTAATATGCAAATTAGGTCCTCCTGGGCTTTTCCTACAACGAAGCCCTGTGTGAAACCATGGTGACGTCAGGGGGTGTGGTCTAATATAAGGCAGCTTCATACGTTCATACAAGTGCTCCTTTGCCTATTAGGCCACACACCCCTCATGTAGCCAATCCTCCAAGAGCTTACAAAAAAGAGCCTTACAAGCTCTTGGAGCATTGGCTACATCAGGGGTGTGTGGCCTAATATGCAAAGGAGCTGCTGCTAGAATTCCAAGCTCTTGGAGGGTTGGCTACATCAGGGGTGTGTGGCCTAATATGCAAAGGAGCCCCTGCTAGAATTCCAAGCTCTTGGAGGATTGGCTACATCAGGGGTGTGTGGCCTAATATGCAAAGGAGCCCTTGCAAGAATTCCAAGCTCTTGGAGGATTGGCTACATCAGGGGTGTGTGGCCTAATATGCAAAGGAGCCCCTGCTAGAATTCCAAGCTCTTGGAGAATTGGCTACATCAGGGGTGTGTGGCCTAATATGCAAAGGCGCTCCGGCTAAAATTCCACCCCTCCATCCATCCATCCACTGTTATCTTTGGGATGAATGCCACGCCTACAATGGCTCCTTCTCGCCTGCCACTGGCTAAGAAGTTTGTTCAGTGTTTATTTAATTTCCTTCAATATTAGAAACTCCGCTCCTTAGTGCTTCATTAAACACTTTAGTTTAATAAGAGGTCTCCCGGGGGACTCCAGTCCACGGATCACGTGGACAACCGGTAAACAGATGCATCAATTAACCCCACACTCTCTTGGGGGCCATTAGAACGCGAGATCCCCTCCGAAAGTGCGTATGGATGCAATTAAGCTTAAAATACTTACGTGTCAATAGTTTTCAGTTATTTGTGTGCTCCTTATTGATCTTGGTTATGTTTCCCGCATTAAACCGCCTCCTCTTTACTTCATCAATAACTTAAAGGTTGCTAAGATTTATTAACTTTTTATTTTCTTGTCCTGCATTAAAAACTCTGAGCTCTTTCTCCCTGCGTTTCTGCCGGATCCAGATTAGAAGCTGGCTGGAAACGGGTGGAGAACCAGCGTGTTTGTAGAAGCCAGACGAGGATCACAGAGAGCCAGTTTTGAATTCCCCGGACTGTCGTGGAGTCTCGCTGGGAGACCGGGGTCAAGCCATGTACTCTCAGCCTCCACCTACCTCACAGAGGGGTTGTGGGAAGGATAGAATGGAGGAGGGGAACCAGTTTGGCATAATGATTAGGAGTGGCAGAGACTCAGGTTTGATTCCCCATTCCTCGTCTACATGCAGCCAGCCAGGTAACCTTGGGTCAGACACAGTTCTTCCAGAGTTCTCCTGTTCTGGAGAGAGGAAGGGAAGGAGATTTTAAGCTGCTCTGAGACTCCAAGTGAAGGAAAGGAAGGAAAGGTCCCCTGTGCAAGCACCAGTCATTTCCGCCTCTGGGGTGACGTTGCTTTCACGTTTTCATGGCAGACTTTTTACAGGGTGGTTTGCCATTGCCTTCCCCAGTCATCTACACTTCCCCCCCCTCCGCCCCAGCAAGCTGGGTGCTCATTTTACCGACCTCGGAAAGATGGAAGGCTGAGTCAACCTTAAGCTGGCTACCTGAATCCAGCTTCCGCCGGGATCGAACTCAGGTGGTGAGCACAGAGTTCAGACCGCAGTACTGCAGCTTTAACACTCTGTGCCACGGGGCTAGAGATCCAAGTGAAGGATGAGGTATAAATTCAATCTCCTCCTCTTCCTTTCTTCTTCTTCTCCTCCTCCTCTTCCTCCATCATCATCTGCTTTGGGTCATAAGCTGCTTCTTCTAATCATAAGTAGCTTTGAGGAAAAGGGTTATGCATGTCTCAACAAATAAATCATTAGGACCGAGACACTGTTGTCATTATATGTTAATTGTTGTCAAGTTGCTCCCAATTTACAGTGACCCTAGTCTCTGTAGTCAGCTGGTGTGGGATAGGGGGGACTTACCAGTAGAAAGAAGAAAGCCTAGGCCACATCGCCGGCATCACACAGGAAGTGACATCATCATGCAGCAACTTCCAGGGTGAGGCTTCGGAAAGTGGGCAAAAACTCTATGGTAAAGCCGGCTTGTATCATAAGAGTTTTTGCCCAAATACCAGAGCATCACCTGGAAGTCCCCAACACAATGATGTCACTTCCTGTGTGACGTTGTCCACATGGCCTAGGGCTGCGCCTTTCTACTGCTAAGTCCCCTCACCGTCCAGCTGATTGGTTGGAGGACAGGGCAGTGGAGCCCGCCCCCAGCAGAAGTCTGACAACCCTAAGTGACCCTACGAGTTCATGACCTCCAAAACGTCCCATCATTTACTGCCTTGTTCAGGTCTTGCAAACGGAGGGCCACAGCTTCCATTCTTGAGTCAATCCATCTCACGTTGGGTTTTCCCAGGGCTCGTTTTGTAGGAAAAAAGGTGGTGGAGCTCATTAGCATAACTCATTTGCATATGCCCACCCAGCCAAAAGCAACCAGATGCAAGAAAAGAAAGCCCCAGGCAAGCAAGAGATCCAGCCAGCCCAAGCAGGCCTCGCTCACCTGGGGCTCTCCTAGGCTGCTTTCCCCCACAGCCAAAAGACCAGCAAGCCGCCTGCTGCCCAAAATCCCAAAAAGAAATGGAGAAAGGGTGGCGCGGGCTTCTCCAGGGGTTAGTGAGGGCTGCTGGGGGTGTGGCAAAGTCCCTGGTGGCTGGCTGGCTGCCCGCTCTCCTCATCCAAGGATTGTTATGCAGCTGCACCTCCTATTCAATGGACAAGGTAGGTGGGGAGGAGGAGGAGGGACCCTCAGAAAGGTTCAGGAGCTGTGCTCCTGTGAGCTCCTGCTGAATCTGAGGCCTGGGTTTTCCTCTCTTCCCGGTGCCTTCTGCTTTTCCAGAGTCTTGTCTTTTTCAGTGACTCTTGTCTTCTCATTAAGTGACGAAAATACAATAGCCTCCGTTGAGTCATTCTAGCTTCCGGGGGAGTTCGGGGTTGATTTGATCTAGAAGCTTGCTGTCCCTAATACAGCGGACCGGTTGCAGTGGAGAGATTTGCAATCTGTGGGAACTGGAGGAACGTCCTTGCTGTTCTTTGAGTTAGCCTGACCCACCGTACACAGAAAACAGTTGTCGAGGATAAGGAATCAGTGGGGCGGGGTTTGCTAGGGGTGCACGCCGGAAGGTTCCGTCCTCTCTGCAACACTGCTTCTTATCTGTACGAAGCCCCTTAATGAGCTTTGGAGTTGGATGTTGTCAGTATGCGGCTCACGCCAGATTAGGGTGGCCAAGTCCAATTTAAGAAACATCTGGGGACTTTGGGGGTGGAGCCAGGAGACTTTGGGGGTGGAGCCAGGAGACTGTGGGGTGGAGCCAGAAGACAGTGGGGGTGGACCCAGGAGACTTCGGAGGGAGGGAGCCAGAAGACATTAGGGGTGGAGCCAAGATCAAGGCTGTGACAAGCATAATTGAACTCCAAAGGGAGTTCTGGCCCTCGCATTTAAAGGGACAGCACACCTTTTCAATGCCTTCCTTCCATAGGAAATAATGAAGGATACGGGCACCTTCTTTTGGGGCTCATAGAATTGGACCCCCTGATGCTTGTCACAGCCTTGCTCCTGGCTCCACCCCCAAAGTCTCCTGGCTCCACCCCCAAACTCCCCAGATATTTCTTGAATTGGACTTGGCAACCCTAGCTGTGATTGAGTGGCCGATAGAGAATAAACTGAAATCAAATCCAGACGAGAGAGAGAGATAGCACTAAACGGTAAGAAGCCTGTTCGGCAGGGGGTGGGGGGAGGAGGGTTAGGCTTCCCACATTACAGGAAGCCCACTTATCTTTGACAGATATTGCTGAGAGCTTAAGGGATTTCTTGGGTCTATTATTAGCCGCAGCATATTGTTGGAACTCTCTGGGGCAGTGATGCTCTGCATTCTTGGTGCCCGGGAGAAGGCAACAGTGGGAGGGCAACAGTGGGAGGGCTTCTAGTGTCCTGGCCCCACTGGTGGACCTCCTGATGGCGCCTGGGTTTTTGGGTCACTGTGTGACACAGAGTGTTGGACTGGATGGGTCATTGGCCTGATCCAACAGGGCTTCTCTTATGTAAGCCACTGTTTTTCTTTTTGTTTTTGGGTGGTCCACAGTATTTGTTGGTCTTTCCTCCAACATCACATTACATAGTGGTCATTTTGTAGAAAAAGAGGTGCTGGAGCTCATCAGCACAACTCCTTGGCATAACTCCTTGGCATGTGCCCCCCATCCCTGATATCATCAGATGCTGTACTAAATTATATCGGCTCAGCAGCTACCTTCAAATGCTTCTCGGATTAGAATTGTCACAATAAAACCTTGGCTCCCCTCATACTTTTAAAATTACTTTTCCCTATGTGACCACAGTGGCATGAGGAAGATTTCCATCTGTCTGCTTGATATGTTTCAGTTATTTCCCCAATTTGTGTGTGTGTGTGGGGGTGTGTGTGGAAATATTAGAAAGTTTGTCAGATCTTAAGAGTTTAGCAAAATTCTCACGGGGGTTTGAACAATGGAGCCCAGAAGCAAGTATTTTTTTGGGGGGGGGGAGGGTAAGAAAGAAAGAGCACAATAAAATTTGGAAATACCTGGGGATTTGGAGGTGGAGACTGAAGAGAGTGGGGTTTAGGAAGAAGAAGAATTGCAGATTTATACCCCGCCTTTCTCTCAGAGATTCAGAGCGGCTTACAATCTCCTATATCTTCTTCCCTCACAACAGACAACCTGTGAGGTGGGTGGGGCTGAGAAGAAGAGGAAGAAGACTGCAGATTTATACCCCGCCCTTCTCTCTGAATCAGAGACTCAGAGCGGTTTATAATCTCCTTTATCTTCTCCCCCCACAACAGACACCCTGTGAGGTGGGTGGGGCTGAGAGAGCTCTCACAGCAGCAGCTCTGTGAGAGCTATGGCTGACCCAAGGCCATTCCAGCAGCTGCAAGTGGAGGAATGAGGAATCAAACCCAGTTTTCCCAGATAAGAGTCTGTGCTTCACCACTACACCAAACTGGCTCTCAGGAAGGGAGGTACTTCAATGCGATATAAAATTGCTAGCTCCCCACTGGCCAATGGTAGGTGATGGCAGTGGGTTGCTGGTCAAAAACAAATTGGGAAACTCCTGGAGATTTAGGGATGAAGCCTGGGGAGGTCAAGGGACCACCTCACTGAGGTATGATGCCAGAGAGCCCACCTTCTAAATCAGGGGTGTCAAACATGAGGCCCGGGGGCCGAATCAGGCACCCAGAAGGCTCCTATCAGGCCCTATCCTTCAAGAGCTTACAGGGCTCTTAGGACAGGGCTTACTGTAAGCTCTTGGAGGATTGGCTACCTCAGGGGCAATGTCCCCTCTAAGCTGAGTTAACGTCAGCTAGCTCACAGATTTTTAGCCTCCAGCTCACACAGGTTTGTCTTAGCTCAGGAAGGATGGCCCCAGAGCACAGTAATTCATGCAGTGGCTTACAACTTTAATGCCAGCAGCTCACAACTTTAAATAACAGTAGTTCACAAAGTAGAATTTTTGCTCACAAGACTCTGCAGCTTAGAGGAAACGTTGCTCAGGGGCGTGTGGCCTAATACACAAAGGACTCGCTGCTACAAAAAAAAAAAAAAAAAGCCCTGCTAAACCATCTCCCCAAATCCCAGTCCAGTCTTTCCTCCCAAATCTCTAGGAATTTCCCAACTAGGAGATGGCAATCCACAGTTACCCCTGGCCTGCTTTACTTTTGTTTGGGGGGATACTGTGAATTTCTAAAGTAACCCGTCAAAGCCAAATCAGAAACAGTCTTCAGAAAGAGGGGGCCTGGGAGGGGGCGGCAGAGTGATGCCACTAATTGCTTCACTCGGAGACATCTTCTGTTCCCCTCTCTTTCTTTCCCCTCTGAAGCTTCCTTTCGTACATTGCAACCTCGCACCCGGGGCATCCCGGTTTTTTGTTGTTGTTTTTTTAAAACCGTGAATGGCAAGATTGTGCAAATAGCAAGCCCGGCTCATTTGCATAAAAATGGGTTGCAAAGAGCAATTAGCACTTCATTAATAATCAATGAAGTGCCAATTTACACATTGCCCAAAAGCAAATTGTGAATTCAATTTGGTCGGGAATTCGGTGGGCCTTGGCAACGGAGGGGGGTGCCGAGGAGGTAGCATGCGGTGAGAACCCCGCTGAATCCCCGGTCCATATGGGTTTCCAGTGGGCTTCAAGCACAGCTCCACTTGAAGGGGTGCTCAGATCTCAGTTGTGGATGTGAGGCAGTGCGGTGCAGTGGTTAGAGCATCAGACAAGGGCCCTTTCTGCATCTATGCTTTGCCTCTCTTTCCTGCTGTTTTTTTCTCATTGTAAAATCCCTACCACATATTGCTCAGTTTTTGCCCCCCCCCTTTCCTGTCATGTTTCATGGTGGCTTGGAAAATACATTTTAAGTTGCTTTCTGTCCATATCTCCATCTCCCCATCTATTTGCTTTTTTCCCTCTCTCCCTCCTTCCCTCTCTCCCTTCCTTCCTCCCTCCCTCCGTTCCTTCCTCGCTCCCTTCCCTCCTCCCTCCCTCCCTTCCCTCTCTTCCTTCCTTCCCTCTCTCCCTTCCTCCCTCCCTCCTTCCCTTCCTTCCTTCCCTCCCTCCCTCCCTCCTGCCCTCCCTTCCTTCCCTCCCTCCCACCCTCCCTCCCTTCCCTTCTCTCCCTCCCTCTCTCCCTTCCTCCCTCCCTCCTCTATTCTTCCCTCCCTTCCTTCCTTCCTTTCCTCCCTCCCTCCCTCCCTCCATTCCTCCCTCCCTCCTTCCCTCCTTCCTTCCTTCCTTCCTTCCTTCCTTCCTTCCTTCCTTCCTTCCTTCCTTCCTTCCTTCCTTCCTTCCTTCCTTCCTTCCTTCCTTCCTTCCTTCCTTCCTTCCTCTCTTCCTTCCTTCTCTCAAACACCTGGCATTCATCTCCTGTGGCTCTCAAACATCTGACATTTATTCTAGGTGACTCTTACATTAAGCACCTTTGGCCACCCCAATTTGGACTATTCAAGAGTCGGAGCAAAATTAGGAGCGGGTCAAAGCTGCTGCAGGCAGGAAGTGTAGAAAGGGCCAAGGCCTAAGGAGACCCAGCATCAAATTCCTGTTCGCTGTGAAGCTCATGGATGGACCTTGGGTCCGTCACTGTGTGTGAATACCTCACTATATATTTTTCCCCCTCCACATGCGGGAGCTCCATAGGGGTTGATCCGATTTGAGTCAGGACCGTGTCATGTGCAGAGGGTTTAGGCTTTCCCCTCATGCCATTTCCCAGTTGAAATGTCTCCGTGAACCAATAAATATGGAAATTCTGTATAGCCCTATCCGTCTATATGCAGTTCATACCTGGCAACCAGGGGAAGGGTTTAGGGGCAGGAACACGCAGGAGTGACATCAGCTATGTCGCTATGTGACTTCTGGGAAAAACCTGGAAGTGCCATAGGGAAGCTCTAGGGATTGCAGGAAACACTATGGCTTTCCCCATAGAATTCCCTGAAATTCCTAGGACTGCCCTATGTCACTTACAAGTTTTCCCCAGACATCCAACATCACTGGGGGGAGGGGTTCTTACTTTTTTTCCTGCTATAGACAGGCAGCCCCAGCAAACCCCCAATGGGGTATATAACTAGGGTTGTCAGGTCTCTGTTAGAAATACCTGGAGACTTTGGGGTGGATCTGGGAGAGGGCGGGGTCTGGGGAGGGGAGGGGCCTCAGCAGGGTGCAATGCCCCAGAGTCCGCCCTTCAAAGCAGCCATTTTCTCCAGAAGAAGCAATAAAACTTTCACGCAAAGCGTGTAAATATGCATTTTTTTTAGTGAAGTAAAACAAAAACAAAACTAAGGAACATTCTTGAAATTTTCCCCACAAAGTCTCTCAACAGTCACAAAGAATGATAGCCTCTTCAAATAGGACTTAACGAAGTCTTTAAATTCTTAGTGCTCCACTCGTGATGGTACAGAGAGAATAAGGAACCGCTTTTAAAAGGATTCCTCACGGTTTCAATAGTTCTTCCTCAGCCTCTTTCTCCCAATGTTACACGGAGCCACAGCTCTACTCCTTACAACATTGATCCACACATGCTCTAATTTGCTGCTGCTGGCTCTAATTTGCTGCTCTCTGGTAGCAGCAGATTAGAGCATGTGTGGATCCATGTTGTAAGGGGTAGAGCTGTGACTCCGTGCAACGTCGGGAAAAGAGGCTGAGGAACAACTATTGAAACTGTGAGGAATCCTTTTAAAAGCAGTTCCTTATTCTCTCTGTACCATCACGAGTGGAACACTAAGGCCGTTTTCCCACTGAGCTTACCTTGGAGCGACGTCCCTCTTCACCGCGCAGCATCTGCGCGGATTTCCCACCAACTGCTCCGAGGCTGCTCCGAGGAACCGGGAAGTTCCCGACCTTTTGCGTCGCAAATGGAAACCGCTAAAAACCAGTTTACATCTGCGACGCAAAAGCCGCGGCTCTTCCTGGTTGTGCGCAGCAGTTGGTGGGAAATCCGCGGAGACGCTGCACGGTGAAGAGGGACGTCGCTCCGGAGTAAGGTCAGTGGGAAAATGGCCTAAGAATTTAAAGACTTCACCCATGTCTTCACTAAGTCCTATTTGAAGAGGCTATGGGCGTTTTCACACAGGGCTTACCGCGGAGCGACATCCCTCTTCACCGCGCAGCGTCTGCGCGGATTTTGCACCAACTGCTCCGCAGAACCCGGAAGAGCCGCGTAGTGCCGCGGCTTTTGCGTCACAAATGTAAACCGCCAAAAACCAACTTTACTCTTCGCGGCTCTTCCGGGTTCTGCGGAGCAGTTGGTGCGAAATCCGCGCAGACGCTGCGCGGTGAAGAGGGATGTCGCTCCAGGGTAAGCCCTGTGCGAAAACGCCGTATCATTCTTTGTGACTGTTGAGAGACTTTGTGGGCAAAGTTTCAAGAATGTTCAGTGTTCCTTAGTTTCGTTTTTGTTTTACTTCACTAAAAACACATATTTACACGCTTTGCGTAAAAGTTTTACTGCTTCCGGTGTCTGGCTGGCTGCCTGCTCTCCTAATCCAGGTGGAATTAGGAATTATTCAATGGACTATGGAATTAGGAATGATTCAACGGAGAAGGTAGATGGGGAGGAGAGGAGGCCATCAGAAAGGCTCAGGAGGTATGCTCCTGTGAACTCCTGCTGAATTCAAAGCTTGGTGGTGGCTTCATCTCTCCTTCTGGGTCCATGCATGGGGCAATCATGATTTTACCCAGGCCAGGAACCCATTAGTTTGTGACAGGCCAGGAACCCATCAGTTCTTTGGTCAGAATCAGTCGAGCTTGACAGCTAGGAGCAACCCCAGGTCCACCCACACCTTCCCTGGGCATAGGTCTTTGTTGAAAAATACCTGGAGACTTTGGGGGGTGGCTCTGGGAGAGGGTGGGGTTTGGGGAGGGGAGAGGCCTCAGCAGGGTGCAATGCCCTAGAGTCCACCCTTCCAAGCTGCCATTTTCTGCAGGGGAGCCGATCTCTGCCAGCTGGAGATCAGTTGTAAAAGCAGGAGATCTCCAGGCCCCACCTGGAGTAGAGCTGTGGCAGGGGATCCTTCTCATGCACACTTTGGCAAGTGTAGTATCTGTTCTTATCAGTTTAATATCCGATACGTCCTCTATCTGAGGGCTATATATTAAATGGATTTTGGGGCTGGTGGTGTGATGACATCGCCTGGAAGTGACATCATTGTACCGAGGACGCTCAAAGATTCACGGTAAAACTCTACGGTACCGTTGAGTTTTGCCGTAAATCCTACAGCATCCCCAGCACAACATGTCCATCGCAACGTCATCACTCCTGGGTGATGTCATCGCACGGGGCACGCTGCACAACGACGAGGCTCTTTGGGGGTGCCTACTCCGTGTTGGTAGGTTGGGGACACCCAAACTGGGATGTCCCCTGTCCCCAGTGGGAGCTTGGTAGCCCTAACCTGGAGGCTGGCAGTTAGGGTTGCCAATCCCCAGGTGGGGGCAGGGGATCCCCCAGTTTGGAGGCCCTCCCCCCGCTTCAGGGTCGTCACAAAGCGGGGGGAGGGGAGGGAAATGTCTGCTGGGAACTCCGTTATTCCCTATGGAGATTTATTCCCATAGAAAATCATGGAGAATTGATCCTCGGGTATCTGGGGCTCTGGGGGGGCTGTTTTTTGGTGTAGAGGCACCAAATTTTCCGTATAGCATCTAGTGCCTCTCCTCAAAATACCCCCCAACTTTCAAAAATATTGGACCAGGGGGTCCAATTCTATGAGCTCCAAAAGAAGGTGCCCCTATCCTTCATGATTTCCTATGGAAGGAAGGCATTGAAAAGGTGTGCCGTCCCTTTAAATGTGATGGCCAGAACTCCCTTTGGAGTTCAGTTATGCTTGTCACAGCCTTGTTCTTGGCTCCACCCCTAATGTCCCCTGGTTCCACCCCCAAAGTCTCCTGGCTCCACCCCCAAAGTCCCCAGATATTTCTTGAATTGGACTTGGCAACCCTAGTCCCCCTCCTTAAAAGATGCCTGACATCCAAGCCTCCTTTAAAGCCCTGACAAACAGGCCGGATTTGCAGCACCTTCTGAAGATCTCCAAGGAGGGGGGCCCTCCACAAATAGAAAAGGCCTGGGCTCTGGTTGATGCTAAATGGGCCACCCTGAGTGGTGGGGTAGCCAACAGATGGCTGCAGACCAGGCCTCAGATTCAGCAGGAGCTCACAGGAAGAAGAAGAAGAAGACTGCAGATTTATACTTCGCCCTTCTCTCTGAATCAGAGACTCAGAGCAGCTTACAATCTCCTATATCTTCTCACCCCACAACAGACACCCTGTGAGGTGGGTGAGGCTGAGAAGAAGTGGAAGAAGACTGCAGATTTATACCTCGCCCTTCTCTCTGAATCAGAGACTCAGAGTGGCTTACAATCTCCTGTATCTTCTCCCCCAACAACAGACACCCTGTGAGGTGGGTGGGGCTGAGAGATTCTCACAGAAGCTGCCCTTTCAAGGATAGCTATGGCTGACCCAAGGTCATTCCAGCAGCTGCAAGTGGAGGAGTGGATATCAAACTCGGTTCTCCCAGAGAAGAGTCCGCACAGTTAACCACTACACCAAACTGGCACAGTGCCTGAACCTTTCTGACAGTTCCCCCTTTTCCTCCCTACCTCCTTGTCCATTGAATAGTAGGTGCAGCTGCATAACAATCCCTGGATTAGGAGAGCAGGCAGCCAGCCAGTCACCAGGGGCTTTGCCATGCCCCCAGCAGCCCTCATTAACCCCTGGAGAAGCCCACGCCACCCTTTCTCCATTTCTTATGTGATTTTGGGCGGTGGTTGGCTTCGTGGCCTTTTGACTGGGGGGGGGGCAGCCCAAGAGAGCCCCAGGTGAGTGAGGCCTGCTTGGGCTGGCTGGATCTCTAACCAGCCCAAGCAGGCCTCGCTCGCCCAGGGCTCTCCTTTCTTGCATCAGGTTGCTTTTGACTGCGGGTGGGTTGGGGAGGGGGGGGTGGCATTTGCAATGAGTTGTGCTAATGAGCTCTGCCACCTATTTTTCTACACAACAGCCCCTGCTGCTGATGACCATAGTTGGCACACAAAAAGTTGTGGATTGTTGCAACTGGATTATTTCAAGGCTACAAGTGTGCTGCATTGGAGGGAAGTATTGCAGCGTGTTTCAAGGGAGTGGGAAGGGGGGGGGGATAGAAATCTGGTGATCGGTTGAAGTGGATGTTATTAGTTGGTGTAATGCGATCCCCGACATGGGACGGCGAAGACTCCTCCGTTTTCACCCACCACTGCCCCAGCTCCTTTCCTTCTCCTCCTCTTCAGGCCACCTTTTGCCGAGAGATTGAATTTGCAGCGAGCCTCCTAACGCATTTGAATCCATTTATTGCAAAATTACTTTTCGATAATTACATCACGCAGGCCGACTCTGTCGCCTAATGAAATTAGCAGGGAAGATATTAGAAAGGAGATAAAATTAGACGAAATATTGAAATACGTCCCTCCCCAGCTGTCTTGGGTGCACCCCCTGGCTTAACTGGGAAGCGAGACTTTCTCCCTTGGACGGGGGCTGGAAGGCGTCGGGTCTAATTTCATCTTACTTTTTTGTATAAATTAATTATCGTGGCTATTGCTACTTTTCATTATTAGATTGGAGTTTGGGCGTATTAAGAGAAAGTTGCAATCATTTTCATTCACAAGCTCGCGGCAGAAATTCCTCCCGCAGGATGCCGTTGGCGTCCTTTGGGGGGGGGGGAACAGTAACGCATTTTGTTTTGGTGCAGATGTTTCTTGTGCAGGCTACAATCAGGCGACAACAGCCAGTTCATGGCCGATGTTCCCTCTAAGCTGCAGAGTCTTGTGAGCAGTGGTGGAATTCTAGCAGGAGCTCCTTTGCATATTAGGCCACACCACACCACCCCTGATGCAGCCAATCCTCCAAGAGCTTACAAAAAAGAGCCTTGGAAGCTCTTGGAGGATTGGCTGCATCAGGGGTGTGTGGCCTAATATGCAAAGGAGCTTCTGCTTAGTGAAGAAGAAGAAGAAGATATTGGATTTATATCCCGCCCTCCACTCCGAAGAGTCTCAGAGCGGCTCACAATCTCCTTTCCCTTCCTCCCCCACAACAGACACCCTGTGAGGTGGGTGGGGCTGGAGAGGGCTCTCACAGCAGCTGCCCTTTCAAGGACAACCTCTGCCAGAGCTCTGGCTGACCCAAGGCCATTCCAGCAGGTGCAGGTGGAGGAGTGGGGAATCAAACCCGGTTCTCCCAGATAAGAGTCCGCACACTTAACCACTACACCAAACTGGCTCTCCATTTAAAAAGGAGTGTGTTCCCTTGAAATGTGATGGCCAGAACTCCCTTGGAGTTCAATTATGCTTGTCACAGCCTTGATCTTGGCTCCACCCCTAATGTCTCCTGGCTCCACCCCCAAAGTCCCCAGATATTTCTTAAATTGGACTTGGCAACCCTAACTGTGATTGACTTTCCAGGGGAAGCCTTTTGAATGAACCTTTTGCATTCTCCGTGGAAACTTCTTGAAAATTACTGTGGAATCCATCCCCTCATGAAATATACTTCCTGTGTGTTTGGGGTATCTTTATAAATTATTTGGACACGTTATACTATTATTATTGATTCATTTTGTGCTTGCGCAATAGTTTGCCTAGTGGGCAAGCTGGCCCTGTTCCTGCTGAAATTTCACCCTTGCTTGTGAGCAAAAATTCTACTTTGTGAGCTACTGGTCTTAAAAGTTTTGAGCTGCTGCATAAATTGCTGTCCTCCGGGGTCATCCTTCCCGAGCTAAGACAAAAATGTGTGCACTGGAGGTTGAAAATCTGTGAGCTAGCTCCCACGAACTGAGTTTAGAGGGAACACTGTTCGTGGCACCGATGGCAAAATTGTTGCCGGATCCAGAGGCGTCACTAGGGTGGGTTGCACCCTGGGGTGTAACTTATTCAAGTCACCCCCCCCATTGGGCATCACCCCCTCCGCACACAACCCCGCCCACTTCACATGGCCCCTCCCTCATCCGTAATCCAAGATACCAGTTTTGCAGCATTTAAGTTTCCCCCACTCACCCACACGCTTTTAGCTGAGCCGGCGGCAGCGCGGCCCCGGTTTCAGAATCCCAGCCAGCCCACACACAGCAGCAGCACAGCGTTCTAGTCCCAGGGCCAGCCCCTTCCTGTTGGGGGGGACCATGGGTCAGTGCCTGGGGCCAATGAGAATGCTCTGGGGGAGGGCCGATGGCCCCCTTGGCCCCGCCCTAGTGACGCCGCTGGCCGGATCTCTGCTTCAGCTGGCCTGGTTCATTCTAAGCAGCTGCTGGTGGGAGATGGTGAATTCACTGTGTCTGGATCTCATTGTGCTCATTCATTTTTAATCCTGAATGAAGACTGGAGGGACGTTTTGCTGTCACCAGTGTTCGCCCTAAGCTGAGTTAGCGTGAGCTAGCTCACAGATTTTCAGCCTCCAGCTCACACATTTTTGTCTTAACTCAGGAACGATAACCCCAGAGCACACTAATTGATGCAGCAGCTCACAATCCTAATGCCAGTAATTCACAACTTTAGTACCAGTAGCTCACAAAGTAGAATTTTTGCTCACAAGACTGCAGCTTAGAGGGAACATTGGCTGTCACCCATTAAAAAAAGTTTACTGTTTATGGATCGGAATTTGTACCTTCAGAGGAGTCCATTCCTGCAAGAGCCACTGATTGGAGGGGGGGTGGGGTTCTGCTTAGAAAGAGGCCTGAACAGTGACTCGTACAGAGTTACAACAGGCATCTCCGCTGGGTGATGGGTTTCTTGCTGTTCCTCAGCCTTGCAAATGGATCCTTCAGCCAATTAGACTCAAGACAGAGATCCAGAAAAATGGATCTCTTCATTGGATGATAATTGGAAAAAGGAAAGACCAGAGCGGAGAATCATGCAGAGAAATACTAAGCGGCCTCTTCTGATGGGGGGTTATTTTATTTCAGCCTCACTGAAGCCTTCTTTTCTTGGGGGGCGGGGGTTGCTAAAAGTTCTTTCCTGGAACCAAAGTTGGGAATTAATTTTTTTACATTCTCTTGGCTTCCTGCCCCCAAATATTCTCTAAAAGTGCAACAAAAGGGGAGGGGGAATACAGTGGAAGCAGGTCCGCGCCCCCCCCCAAAAGACTATACAGCACAAAACAAAATATAAATATTTTTAAGCAAATACACAAATATCAAAATTATCAACAAGAAGCCAATAAGCTATGTGCAAATATAATTAGTTACACCCACATTGACCGTATATACAAATAATACGAATGTACACTCAAGAACACTACATTTTTTCTAAGAATAATAGCTCAAGAAAGATGCCCACAAAATGAAGAAAATCTAGAGGAGTGTCGCACGCGGCACGCAACGGTATTTCCGGATGAGAAGACCGTTTCAAATGGAATTTCTTTTCCCAAGCCTCAAAAGCATATCTTCATTCTGGAACCAAAGTCTTGTAGTGTTTTATTTTCTACAGCCAAACCCTTCAAAAAGTCAAATCAAGCGGCAGCCGTCAGGAATTCAGAACATAGTAAAGTAGTTATCTGAAAGTCTGCTTATCTACAAATTTTTATGTCTGGTTAACTTGCGTGCAGGTATAACAATTGACATTTGGACGTAGCCTGTTGACTTTTCTTGCGTGCTAATTTTGATATTTGTGAATTAGCTTAAGAAATATTTATGTTTTGGTTCATGGTGTGTAGTCTTTTTGTGTGTGTGTGTCTGCACCCACATTCTCTGACACAGATGCCAATAGACCATTTGTTCTGGATCTCTCAAGATAGACACCAGCGAAACCAAGGCCGAGAACGAAACGTCTGGAAGAAAAACTTTCTCCAGTAGAACACGGCACTTGAGCCCGAAAGATTCTACAAACCCTAATGCTTTTTTTTGTACCAGGAACTCCTTTGCATATTAGGCCACACACCCCTGATGTAGCCAATCCTATCGGAGCTTACAGTAGGCCCTGTAAGAAGAGCCCTATAAGCTCTTGGAGGATTGGCTACATGAGGGGTGTGTGGCTTAATATGCAAAGGAGTTCCTGCTGCCAGTTCTGGCACCACATTTTAAGGATATAGACAATCTGGAACGGGTCCAGAGGAGAGCGACAAAGATGGTGAGGGGTCTGGAGACCAAGTCCTATGAAGAAAGGTTGAAGGAACTGGGCATGTTTAGCCTGGAGAGGAGGCGTCTGAGAGGTGATATGATCACCATCTTCAAGTACTTGAAGGGCTGCCATCTAGAGGATGATGTGGAATTGTTTTCTGTTGGGCCAGAAGGTTGGATCAAAACCAGTGTGCTGAAATTAAATCAAAAGAGTTTCCGGCTCAACATCAGGAAGAACTTCCTGACTGTTAGAGCGGTTCCTCAGTGGAACAGGCTTCCTCCTTGGGAGGTGGTGGGCTCTCCTTCCTTGGAGGTTTTAAAACAGAGGCTAGATGACCATCTGACAGCAATAAGGTGAATTTAGGGGGTGGTATTTGTGAGTTTCCTGCATTGTGCAGGGGGTTGGACTAGATCAGTGCCCCCCAACCTTTTTGGCACCAGGGACTGGTTTTGTGGAAGACAATTTTTCCACAGACCAGTGGGGGTGGGGGTGCTGGGGGTTTTGCTGCCCCAGGCTGCCCCCCCTCACCCACATCCCATCCCCGCCCCCCATGGGCGTCTTTAAATGAGGGGTAGGCGAAGGTCACTGCCACGCTGCCCCTTCCACTGGCCGAGGACCCAGGCGAATGAAAGTGGTCTTGCTTCAGAGTGAGGCTGAGAGGAGAACTTCAGAAACGCCAATGGATCATCTTTGATGGAGATGTAGATCCTGAATGGGTTGAGAACAAACTCTGTTTTGGATGACAACTAGGGTTGCCAAGTCCAACCCCAGAAATATCTGGGGACTTTGGGGGTGGAGCCAGGAGACACTGGGGTGGAGCTAGGGGGGAGGTGGGGAAATGGCAGTCTCGGAGCGGGCGACGCCGCTGCGTGGCTGCAGCCTCTTCTCTGTTCGCCGTGGCTGCTCCTCCGAGATGGGCTCAACCTGAGCTTTGCCACACCCCCAGCAGACCTCATTAACCCCTGGAGAAGCCCACGCCACCCTTTCTCCACTTATGTGATTTTGGGCAGCAGGTGGCTTGCTGGCCTTTTGACTGTGGGGGTGGGGGTGGTCAAGGAGAGCCCCAGGTAAGCGAGGCCAGCTTGGGCTGGCTGGTTCTCTAGCCAGCCCAAGCAGGCTTTGCTCACCCAGGGCTCTCCTTTCTTGTGTTGGGTTGCTTTTGGTTGGTGGTGGGGCGGCATGCGTTAATGAGTTATGCTCATGAGCTCTACGGTGAAGCGGAGAAGAGGCGGCAGCGGCGCAGCGGCGTCACCCGCTCCGCCTCTGAGGTGAAATCAGAGAAGGGGAGGGTGGAGGGAAGGAAGGCCTTTAAAAAGTTGTGAGGTCCCTTTAATTGTGATGGACAGAACTCCCTTTGGAGTTCAATTGTGCTTGTCACACCCTTGCTCCTAGCTCCACCCCAGTGTCTCCTAGCTCCACCCCCAAAGTCTCCTGGCTCCACCCCCAAAGTCCCTAGATATTTCTGGAATTGGATTTGGCAACCCTACTCCCCGCCTAGGCAGGCTCATACGAAGCTGCCTTTTACTGAATCAGACCCCTGGTCCAAACAAGTCAGTATTGTCTTCCCAGACTGGCAGTGGCTCCCCAGGGTCTCAGGTGGAGGTCTTTCACGACACCTATGACCTGGACCCGGGGGTGGAATTCTAGCCGGAGCTCCTTTGCATATTAGGCTGCACACCCCTGATGTAGCCAACCCTCTTAGAACTTACAAGGCTCTTTTTTGTAAGCTCTTGGAGGATTGGTTACATCAGGGGTATGTGGCCTAATATGCAAAGGAGCTCCTGCTAGAATTCCACCCCTGCCTGGACGTTTTACCTGGAGATGCTGGGGACTGAACCTGGAGCTTTCTGTATGCCAAGCAGCTGCTCTACCACTGAGCCACAGCCCCTGTGTGAAGCCAGAAGATGTCCAACTGAGGATTTAGAGGTCTTCCTCAACAGCACCTTCCTGATACTTTAAGTAGATGCGGCTACAAGTCAACTGAAACTTTTGGTAAGCAAAGCCTGTGGTCTACAATGTGCGTCTGGGAAGTGCCATGAAGTTGCAGTGACCCATGGTGACCCCAGCAAGCGGCTTTTAAGGCAAGAGAGCAGCAGAGGTGAGTTGCCCTTCCCTTCCTCTGCAGAGTCTTTCTTGAGAGTCTCCCATCCAGGTACCAACCCTGCTCAGCTCCCAAGATCTGACAAGATTGGGCTTCCCTCTGTGGTCGATGATGCCATGTGACAAAGCTTATCCATGCACTTCCTTGGACTTAGAATCGTAGAGTTGGAAGGGACCTCCAGGGTCATCCAGTCCAACCCCCTGCACAATGCAGGAAACTCACAAACACCTCCCCCTAAATTCACAGGATCCTCATTGCTGTCAGATGGCCATCTAGCCTGTGTTTAAAAACCTCCAAGGAAGGAGAGCCCACCACCTCCCAAGGAGGAAGGCTGTTCCACTGAGGAACTGCTCTAAACTCACAAATCCCTCCCCCTAAATTCACAGGCTCCTCATTGCTGTCAGATGGCCATCTAGCCTCTGCTTAAAAACCTCCAAGGAAGGAGAGCCCACCACCTCCCGAGGAGGAAGCCTGTTCCACCGAGGAACCGCTCTAATGGTACAAAGTTCTTCCTAATGTTGAGCCGGAAGGAAGGAAGGAATAGAATCATAGAGTTGGAAGGGACTTCCAGGGTCATCTTGTCCAACCCCCTGCACAATGCAGGAAACTCACAAACACCTCCCCCTAAATTCACAGGATCTTCATTGCTGTCCAATGGCCATCTAGCCTCTGTTTAAAAACCTCCAAGGAAGGAGAGCCCACCACTTCCCGAGGAGGAAGCCTGTTCCATTGAGGAATCACTTTAATGGCCAGGAAGTTCTTCCTAATGTTGAGCCGGAAGGAAAGAAGGAAGGAAGGAATAGAATCATAGAGTTGGAAGGTACTTCCAGGGTCATCTAGTCCAACCCTGCAGGCTGACATGATAGAGGTTTACAAGATTATGCATGGGATGGAGAAGGTAGAGAAAGAAGTACTTTTCTCCCTTTCTCACAATACAAGAACTCGTGGGCATTCGATGAAATTGCTGAGGAGTCAGGTTAGAACGGATAAAAGGAGGTACTTCTTCACCCAAAGGGTGATTAACATGTGGAATTCACTGCCACAGGAGGTGGTGGCGGCTACAAGCATAGACAGCTTCAAGGGGGGGTTATATAAAAATATGGAGCAGAGGTCCATCAGTGGTCATTAGCCACAGTGTGTATGTGTGTGTGTGTGTGTGTATAAATTTATGGCCACTGTGTGATACATTGGGCGTTTTCGCACTTACCTTTTACTGGCGCGAACACCCTCCTCACGCCGGCGGATCTGCAGGGATTTCCCACCAGAAGCGCCGGCGCAGCCAAAAGAGCCGGCAGCTTCCGTCGCGGAGCCAGCTCAAACGTTTTCCTGCTTCTTGGCGGTTTCCGTTTGAGCTGGCTCCACGACGGAAGTTGCCGGCTCTTTTGGCTGCGCCGGCGCTTCTGGTGGGAAATCCCTGCAGATCCGCCGGCGTGAGAAGGGTGTTCGCGCCAGTAAAAGGTAAGTGCGAAAACGCCCAGAGTGTTGGACTGGATGGGCCATTGGCCTGATCCAACATGGCTTCTCTTATGTTCTTCTTAACCCCCTGCACAATGCAGGAAACTCACAAACCCCTCCCCCTAAATTCACAGGATCTTCATCGCTGTCAGATGGCCATCTAGCCTCTGTTTCAAAACCTCCAAGGAAGGAGAGCCCACCACCTCCCGAGGAAGCCTGTTTCACTGCAGAACCGCTCTAACGGTCAGGAAGTTCTTCCTAATGTTGAACTGGAAGGAAGGAATATAATCAAAGAGTTGGAAGGGACCTCCAGGGTCATCTAGTCCAACCCCCTGCATAATGTAGGAAACCCACAAATACCTACTCCAAATTCACAGGATCTTCATCGCTGTCGGATGGCCATCTAGCCTTTGTTTAAAAATCTCCAAGGAAGGAGAGCCCACCACCTCCCGAGGAAGCCTGTTCCACTGAAGAATCGCTCTAACGGTCAGGAAATTCTTCCTAATGTTGAGCCAGAGTCTCTTTTGATTTAATTTCAACCCATTGGTTCTGGTCCTATCTTCCAGGGCCACAGAAAACAATTCAACACCATCCTCTGTATGACAGCAAGTACTTGGAGATGGTGATCCTATCACCTCTCAGCTGCCTCCTCTTCAGGCTAAACATCTCCAGCTTCTTCAGTCTTTCTCCAGACCCTTCACCATCTTCATTGCCCTCCTCTGGACCCATTCCAGCTTGTCTATATCCTTCTTAAAATGTGGTGCCCAAAACCGAACACAAGACTCCAGGTGAGGTCTTATCAGAGCAGAGTAAAGCGATACCATCACTTCCCGTGATCTGGACACTATACTTCTGTTGATACAGCCCAAAATTGCATTTGCCTTTTTAGCCACCGCATCACACTGTTGAGTCATGTTTAGCATATGGTCTACTAAGACCCCTAGATCCTTTTCGCACAGACTACTGCTAAGACAAGTCTTCCCCATCCTATAACCATGCATTGGATTTTTCCTACCTAAATGCAGAACTTTACATTTATCCCTGTTAAAATTCATTTTATTGATTTTAGCCCAGTTTTCCAGCCTGTCATAAGAACATAAGAGAAGCCATGTTAGATCAGGCCAATGGCCCATCCAGTCCAACACTCTGTGTCACATAAGAACATAAGAGAAGCCATGTTGGAACAGGCCAATGGCCCATCCAGTCCAACTCTCTGTGTCACACAGTGGCAAAAAATTTATACACACACACACACACACACACACACTGTGGCTAATAGCCACTGATGGATCTCTGCTCCATATTTTTATCTAAACCCCTCTTGAAGGTGGCTATGCTTGTGGCCGCCACCACCTCCTGTGGCAGTGAATTCCACATGTTAATCACCCTTTGGGTGAAGAAGTACTTCCTTTTATCTGTTTTAACCTGTCTGCTCAGCAATTTCATCGAATGCCCACGAGTTCTTGTATTGTGAGAAAGGGAGAAAAGTACTTCTTTCTCTACTTTCTCCATCCCATGCATTATCTTGTAAACCTCTATCATGTCACCCCGCAGTCGATGTTTCTCCAAGCTAAAGAATCCCAAGCGTTTCAACCTTTCTTCATAGGGAAAGTGTTCCAGCCCTTTAATCATTCTAGTTGCCCTTTTCTGGACTTTCTCCAATGCTATAATATCCTTTTTGAGGTGCGGCGACCAGAACTGCACACAGTACTCCAAATGAGACGGCACCATCGATTTATATAGGGGCATTATGATACTGGCTGATTTGTTTTCAATTCCCTTCCTAATAATTCCCAGCATGGCGTTGGCCTTTTTTATTGCAAACGCACACTGTCTTGACATTTTCAGTGAGTTATCTACCATGACCCCAAGATCTCTCTCTTGATCAGTCTCTGCCAGTTCACACCCCATCAACTTGTATTTGTAGCTGGGATTCTTGGCCCCAATGTGCATTACTTTGCACTTGGCCACATTGAACCTCATCTGCCATGTTGACGCCCACTCACCCAGCCTCAACAGATCCCTTTGGAGTTCCTCACAATCCTCTCTGGTTTTCACCAACCTGAACAATTTAGTGTCATCCGCAAACTTGGCCACTTCACTGCTCACTCCCAACTCCAAATCATTTATGAACAAGTTAAAGAGCATGGGACCCAGTACCGAGCCCTGCGGCACCCCACTGCTTACCGTCCTCCACTGCGAAGACTGCCCATTTATACTCACTCTCTGCTTCCTATTACTCAGCCAGTTTTTGATCCACAAAAGGACCTGTCCTTTTACTCCATGACTCTCAAGCTTTCTAAGGAGCCTTTGATGAGGAACTTTATCAAAAGCTTTCTGGAAGTCAAGGTAAACAACATCTATCGGGTCTCCTTTGTCCACATGTTTGTTCACCCCCTCAAAGAAATGTAACAGGTTAGTGAGGCAAGATCTTCCCTTACAGAACCCATGCTGAGTCTTCCTCAATAACCCATGTTCATCAATGTGCCTACTCATTCTGTCCTTGATAATGGTTTCTACCAACTTTCCCGGTATTGAAGTCAGACTGACTGGCCTGTAATTTCCCGGATCTCCTCTGGAACCCTTTTTAAAGATGGGGGTGACATTTGCTACCTTCCAGTCCTCAGGAACGGAGGCAGATTTCAATGAAAGATTACAGATTTTTGTTAGAAGATCCACAAGTTCAACTTTGAGTTCTTTCAGAACTCTCGGATGTATGCCATCCGGACCCGGTGACTTATTAGTTTTTAATTTGTCTATCAGTTGTAGGACCTCCTCTTTTGTCACCTCAATCTGACTCAGGTCTTTCAACACCCCTTCCAAAATTAGTCAAGATCATCCTGTATCTTGTTTCTGTCTTCTACTGTATTCGTAACCCCTCACCTACCCTTTGCTCACCTGCAGTCCAAAGCCATCCTACGAGTGAGTTTTGTCCTCCGTGGGACCCAACAGGAGGACGATTTATCCCCCGAACCTTAAAAATCGGAGAACTTCCCCAGCGAATGCCATAAGAAAGGCAATGAATGTTTCATTTTATTTTTATTAAATACCAAATTGATGACGCCCGACACTTTATTAAAGTGTCAAAGCGAGTGTTCCTACATTCTAATTACTTATTCTAACAAGGAGGACAGCTCTTCGGGAGATGAGCGCGGTGGCGTGCGCGGAGAAGGTGTGCTGGCGTTAAGTAACACCTATTAAACTATCATTTGCACCTGGAGGCATCTCATTAGTATCTTCGCCAGCAAGACAGCGCTGTCTCCGCTACCCTGACCTGGGGCATCGACTGAAGAAACGGCTCCCGGATCCCATCCTTTGCTCCGGCTTCTCTTCGAGCTGCGATGCCTATAAAATTAATAACGACTATTCAACTTAATTGAATTCCTGATTAATGAAGATTCGTCCTGCCCCCCCCCCTCCCCCTTTTCAGCAGCTGTGCTTAGTAAATGGCTATTCGAGCGGGAGGATTTACCCTCCGCGGACCCAAAATCCTTCTTTAACTCCAACATGGAAGCCATTTCCTATTTCGGATGTGATCCGCCGTCCCCCAACTTTCCCTTTGCCTGCCTCTCCTCCGATCCTCTTCTTTGTCAGTCCGCTCCAGGACTGCCCTAGATATTCTCCAGTTTCAGTCTTCAAATTGGAATAACTAGTTTCACCGGACTAGAAATAGCAGGCTAGCCTGATATCATCAGATCTCAGAAGCTAAGCAGCAGGGGTAGGATTCTAGCAGGAGCTCCTTTGCATATTAGGCCACACACCCCCTGATGTAGCCAATCCTCCAAGAGCTTGGAATTTTAGCAGGGGCTCCTTTGCATATTAGGCCACACACCCCTGATGTAGCCAATCCTCCAAGAGCTTGGAATTCTAGCAGGGGCTCCTTTGCATATTAGGCCACACCCACCTGATGTAGCCACTCCCCCAAGAGCTGACAAAAAAGAGCCCTGTAAACTCTTGGAGCATTGGCTACATCAGGGGTGTGTGGCTAATCAGTGCCAGATGAAACCCTGTGGAGGCCTCTAGGCAGTCAAAATCACAGCCCCCCCCCTTTGCAAATGATCTCAGAGTTGCAGCACCTGCCCCACTACCCATGGCCCCACTGCAGACTGCAGGCACCTTCTCAAAAGCCCCTTCGACAAAGCTGTGAGGGAGAGGCAGAGAGAGGCAAACATGGGGACACCAGCAGCAGCCACACCCAACAAGTTGGACAAAGAGCATCTCAGTTGCTGGCTGGGGGGGCTGCAATAGGCTTCCCAACCCTCCCGCCCTGGCAGGGGACCCCAGGATTTCCCCCCTCTTCCCCTGCTCCCCCAAAAAATGGAAGCGGGGGGAGGGGGGAAACGGCGCCGGGGAGCATGGCGAGCCACCCCATCCCGGAGTGGGTGAGGCTGCCGCGCCGCCGCCCCCTCCCCACCCACTGCAGCTGCTCCTCCGAGATGGGCCCAGGCTGAGCCCATCTCGGAGGAGCAGCCAAGAGGCGGCAGCAGCGCAGGCAAAACCAGGGGAGGGCGGAGGCAGGCCAGGAGCATGGCGAGCCGCGAATTCGGGCCCTTCTAGGACCCGGACTCGCAGCTCGCCACGCCCCCGGCCCGCCTCCACCCCCCCCTCCGATCCCACCCCAGAGGCGGAGCAGAGCGGGCGAGGCCGACGCACCGCTGCCACCTCTTCTCCGCTCGCTGTGGCTGCTCCTCCGAGATGGGCTCAGGCTGCGCAGCTGCCGCGTCACCCGCTCCGAGACCAGGCGGCTGGCCACACTCCCCGGCGCCATTTCCCCCCTCCCCCTAGCTCCACCCCAGTGTCTCCTGGCTCCACCCCCAAAGTCTCCTGGCTCCACCCCCAAAGTCCCCAGATATTTCTGGGGTTGGACTTGGCAACCCTAGGCTGCAAGCAGAGGAAAACTGGGGGGAAATGCCAGCCCAGGGCCCCTAAAGGCATGGGGGCCTATAGGCCAGTGCCTACTTGGCCTAATTGTTAATCCAGCCCTGGGCCTAATATGCAAAGGAGCTCCTACTAGAATCCCACCCTTGCTTGTTAGTACTTAGATGGGAGAGCACCCAGGAAGCCCAGGGTTGCTACACAGAGGCAGAAAATGGTTAAGCACCTCTGGAGGTCTCTTGCCTTGAGAACCGCATACGGGGTTGTCGTAAGTCAGCTGTGATTTGGCAGCCCTTTACACACATGCACACAGAAATATTTCCTTCCTGAACACTCAAGTGGCCCCTGTCTTTTGAAAAATACATTGCTTAGTTCCATTTTCTCTTTACCATCTACTTCCTTCTTCCAGGATTTGCCTCATAGATAAGAACAAAACATAAGTGAAGCCATGTTGGATCAAGCCAGTGGCCCATCCAGTCCAACACTCTGTGTCACACATAAGAACATAATAGAAGCCATGTTGGATCAGGCCAATGGCCCATCCAGTCCAACACTCTGTGTCACATAAGAACATAAGAGAAGCCATGTTGGATCAGGCCAATGGCCCATCCAGTCCAACACTCTGCGTCACATAAGAACATACGAGAAGCCATGTTGGATCAGGCCAATGGCCCATCCAGTCCAACACTCTGTCACACAAGAACATGAGAAGCCATGTTGGATCAGGCCGGTGGCCCATCTAGTCCAACACTCTGTGTCACACATTGGCTAAAAAAACCAGGCACCATCAGGAAGTCCACCAGCAGGGTTAGAACTCCAGAAACCCTCCCACTGTTGCCCGCCCCCCCAAACACCAAGAAGACAGAGCATCACTGCCCCAGACATAAGAACATAAGAGAAGCCATGTTGGATCAGGCCAGTGGCCCATCTGGTACAACACTCTGTGTCACACAGTGCCCAAAAAACCAGGGGCCATCAGGAGGTCCATCAGTGTGGCCAGGACACTAGAAGTCCTCCCACTGTGCCCCCCCTCCAAGCACCAAGAAGACAGAGCATCACCACCCCAGACATAAGAGAAGCAATATTAAACCAGGCCAATGGCCAATCCAGTCCAACACTCTGTGTCACTCAGTGGCCAAAACCCAGGGGCCATTGGGAGGTCCACCAGTGGGGTCAGAACTCCAGAAGCCTGTGAGGTAGGTGGGGCTGAGACGGCTCTCCCAGCCATTTCCCTTTCAAGGACAACCTCTGCCAGAGCTATGGCTGACCCAAGGCTATTCCAGCAGGTGCAAGTGGAGGAGTGGGGAATGAAACCTGGTTCTCCCAGATAAGAGTCCACACACTTAACCACTACACCAAACTGGCTCTCTAAGAACAGAAGAGAAGCCATATTGGATCAGGCTAATGGCCCATTCAGTTCAACATTCTGTGCCACACAGTGGTCAAAACTCAGGTGCCATCAAGAGTTCCACCAGTGGGGCGAGAACTCCAGACGCCTTCCCACTGCTGCCCCCCAAGCACCAAGAATACAGAACATCATTGCTCCACACAGAAGAACGTAAGAGAAGCCATGTTGGATCAGGCTATTGGCCCATCTGGTCCAATATTCTGTGTCAAACAGTGGCCAAAACCAGGTGCCATCAGCAGGTCCACCAGTGGATACAGAACTCCAGAAGCCCTCCCACTTTTGCCCCCTCCAAGAACCAAGAATTCAGACCATCACTGCCCTAGACATAAGAGCAGAAGAGAAGCCATGTTGGATCAGGCCCATCCAGTCCAACACTCTGTGCCACACAGTGGTCAAAACTCAGGTGTCATCAGGAGGTCCACCATCAGGGCCAGAACTCCAGAATCTCTCCCACTGTCCCTCCCCCCCACCACCCCGAAGCACCAAGAATACAGAGCTTCACTGCCCTAGAGAGAGTATTCCATCTATAAAAGGTCAAGGTAGTCCCCTGTGCAAGCACCAGTCGTTTCCGACTCTGGGGTGACGTTGTTTTTACAACATTTTCACGGCGGACTTTTCACGGGGTGGTTTGCCATTGCCTTCCCCAGTCATCTACACTCCCCCCCCCCCCCAGCAAGCTGGGTACTCATTTTACCGATCTCGGAAGGCTGAGACGATATGGAGCCGACTACCTGAACCAGCTTTTGCTGGGATTGAACTCGGGTCATGAGCAGAGGGCTCCGACTGCAGTACTGCAGCTTTACCACTCTGCGCTATCTATACCTTGCAGCTAACAGCCTCTGATGGACCTCTACTCCATAATATCTAATCCTCACTTGAAGCTGTCTCTGCCTGTAGCTGCCACCACTTCCTGCGGCCGTGAATTCTGCACGTTCATTGCTCTCTGGGTGAAGAAGTACTTCCTTTGATCTGTTCTAAGCTGACTGCTCATTAATTTCACTGAGTGCCCACAAGTTCTTCTTGTATTGTGATCCCAGCCAATTAGGAATCACGCAGCGAATGTTGCAGTGCTACTTAGGGAATCAGGGTTTGCAAGGCGATGACCTCCCTGAAGGCAAATAGGGGCAAGCGAAAGGGAATCTGCTCACTCAGGGATCCAACAGAGATAGGCTTCCCAACCCTCCTGCCCTGGCGGGGGACCCCAGGATTTCCACCCTCTTCCCCCGCTCCCCAAAAAAAATGGAAGCGGGGGGAGGGGGGAAACGGTGCCGGGGAGCATGGCGAGCCACCCCATCATGGAGCGGGTGAGGCCAACATGCCACTGCCGCCCCCTCCCCGCCCACCGCAGCTGCTCCTCCGAGATGGGTCCAGGCTGAGCCCATCTCGGAGGAGCAGCCAAGAGGCGGCAGCAGCGCAGGCAAAACCAGAGAAGGGGAGGGCGGAGGCAGGCCAGGAGCATGGCGAGCCGCGAATCCGGGCCCTTCTAGGACCCAGACTCGCGGCTCGCCACGCCCCCGGCCCACCTCCACCCCCCTCCGATTCCACCCCAGAGGCAGAGTGGGCGAGGCCGCTGCGCTGCGCCACTGCCGCCCCCCCTCGCCCCACCGCAGCTGCTCCTTCGAGATGGGCTCAGCCTGAGCCCATCTTGGAGGAGCAGCCATGGCGAGCGGAGAAGAGGCGGCAGCTGCGCAGCGGCGTCGCCCACTCCAAGACAGGGCGGCTCGCTACGCTCCCCGGCGCCGTTCCCCCCCCCCAGCTCCACCCCAGTGTCTCCTGGCTCCACCCCCAAAGTCCCCAGATATTTCTGGAATTGGACTTGGCAACCCTAAACAGAGAAGGGTGACCAAACTGTGGCTCGGGAGATACATGTGGCTCTCTGACACGTATTGTGTGGCTCTTGAAGCTCCCACCGCCCTGTTGGCCTGCTTGGAGAAAGCATTTCTCTCTTAAATAACTTCTCCAGGCCAAGCCAGTTGGTGACTTGGAGAATGCATTTAAAGTTGCTTTCTTTCAACCTCTCCCTTCCTCCCCCATTTATTTGCCTGCCTGCCTTCCTCTCTTGTAGCTCTCAAACATCTGACATTCGTATCTTGTGGCTCTCAAACATCTGATATTTATTCTGTGTGGCTCTTACATTAAGCATGTTTGGCCACTCCCTGCTACAGAGAAAGGAATAACTTCCCAGCCCTTAGCGGCCTATCAGGTTGGTTGCCCAATGACATCTAGGAGGGCAAGTCAAGTCAAAGGCAAGAATAAGAGAGGGCAATGTAAATAGGGGTGGGCGGGCTTGTGTACAATGCTAAAATGTGTCCAAAATGAAAAGCACCACAGTGAAATTCCATCTAATTCCCGGCACTTCGCCTTCACTTTCTGTTTTTCCTTCTCTCCCTCCCTTCATTGTTGGCACAACCTGCCTTTAAGGTCACCAACTCAAGACCAGGACATGAAAAGAAACCGGAGGACTCGAAGCCAGGGGTGGCCAAACTGTGGCTCGGCAGCCCCCTGTGGTTCTTACACACATATTGTGCGCCTCTTGAATCCCCCACTGCCCCATCGGTCAACTTGGAGAAGGCGTTTGTCTCTTTCAATCACTTCTACAAGCCAAGCCTTGGAGACTGCATTTAAAGTTGCTTTCTTTCCACCTCTTCCTCCCTCCCCACATTTATTTGGCTTCCTTCTGTCAGCTTGTGTTCAATTGCATCCTATTGATCCTAACCACATTGCCTATACTGTTTATTTGCTTAGAACTAACCCTAGGGCCCTTTGATAGAATGCTAGGTATGCCAAACAGGGGGGAAGGAAGAGCAGGGCGTCAGAGGCCATAAACGGCGGGAAGACCAGAGGGAGGCGCCGCCGCTTCCCAGCCGCTGCAAGGACATCGGCCGAAAGGGGGAGGATGGATGGCCCAGGAAGGGAGATAGCCAGCGTGTGAATCAAACACCTTAGAAAGTGAAAATAACTTTGTTTTGAGAATGATTTAGAGGCCCCTGTCTTTGATGTGCCCCCATATATGCTAGTGCCTTTTCAATGTATGTTATCACTCTCAAAGACCTTCTGCAGTAGTAACATTGTATACTCAATAAAAAGAAACTTATTTCAAAAGAAAGAGTTCTATTATTTTGAGGATTCGATGAACCCTGTGCTGACACCTTCCTTCTTTCCTGCCTTGTGGCTCTCAAACATCTGACGTTCATGTCTCGCAGCTCTCAGATATCTGGCATTTATTCTACATGGCTCTTACGTTAAGTGAGTTTGGTCACCCTTGCTCAGAGCTCTTAGCCAGTGGGCATCTACTCCAGTGGCCGAGGGAAGGAGAGACAACCAAGGCATAGGAGTGGGCCAAGCATCATGTGACTTCCTGCGTCTTCCTTCCTTCCATAAGTGCAGCCCAGGTACCCGGATTATGCAAAGCAGGTGTATGCAAATTGGTTTAATCTGCATACCGCGCTTGAGTTCCTCAGTTAGCACGACAGGCGTTGTCTTGATGTAGATTCAAGGGCCATGAAAAATCCATCGACGCTTAGAACGGATGTTTTGCTCATTCTTTACTTAAGCAAGAGGCTATGAAGCAATGTCAGGTTTGGGGGTGGAGAATAAAACCCCCATCTAGCTTTGCCTAAACATGCATGAATGAAACACGGTTGCTGGCACTGCCACGTTCTGTTGGGATACATCGAAAAAGTCATCCGCCCAGCATGCCTGAACGGCACGCAAACAGTCGAACGGCTTGCTGAAAAAGCGGCTCCTTGTTGCAACCGGTGAGCAGAACGTGAGCCAAACCAGCGGGTGCCCAAAAGTCCCAATTTATTTGTTTGTTTGTTGTTGAAGAAGAAGACGACGACATTGGATTTATATCCTGCCCTCCACTCCGAAGAGACTCAGAGAGCCCTCACAATCACCTTTCCCTTCCTCCCCCACAACAGACACCCTGTGAGGTGGGTGGGGCTGGAGAGGGCTCTCCCAGCAGCTGCCCTTTCAAGGACAGAGTCTCAGAGTGGCCTACAATCTCCTTTCCCATCCAACCCCCCACAACAGACACCCTTTGAGGTGGGTGGGGCTGAGAGAGCTCTCCCAGAAGCTGCCCTTTCAAGGAAAGAGGGGCTTACAATCTCAGAGAGCCTCACAATCTCCTTTCTGTTCGTCCCCCACAACAGACACCCTGTGAGGTGGGTGGGGCTGGAGAGAGCTCTCCCAGCAGCTGCCCTTTCAAGAACAGAGTCTCAGAGCGGCCTACAATCTCCTTTCCCTTCCTCCCCCACAACAGACACCCTGTGAGGTGGGTGGGGCTGAGAGGGCTCTCACAGCAGCTGCCCTTTCAAGGAAAGAGGGGCTTACAATCTCCTATATCTTCTTCCCCCCACAACAGACACCCTGTGAGGTGGGTGGGGCTGAGAGGGCTCTAAGAGGAGCTGCCCTTTCAAGGACATCCTCTGCCAGAGCTATGGCTGACCCAAGGCCATTCCAGCAGGTGCAAGTGGAGGAGTGGGGAATCAAACCCGGTTCTCCCAGATAAGAGAGCTCTGGCTGACCCAAGGCTATGTTAGCAGGTGCAAGTGGAGGAGTGGGGAATCAAACCCGGTTCTCCCAGATAAGAGTTCGCACACTTAACCACTACACCAGACTGGCTCTCCTCCACATGTGGCTCCTGAGCCACAGCTTGGCCACCCCTGCTGTAGGGTTTTCAAGGCCAGAGATGTTCAGAGGTGGTTCCCCATTGCCCGCCTCTGCGCAGCAACCCTGGACTTCCTTGGTGGTCTCCCATCCAAGCACTAACTAGGGCTGGCCCTGCTTAGATAGATAGATAGATAGATAGATAGATAGATAGATAGATAGATAGATAGATAGATAGATAGATAGATAGATAGATAGATAAATTTATTGTCATTGTTCTCAACAAAAGAGAGCAACGAAATGAGGTGCTCTTCCACAAACATACCAACACATCAAACACACATATTCATATTCATACCATTTAAATACATCTAAAACCATTAAAACCATTTAAACCATTTAAATACATCTAAAACAGATAATCCTTCATAACCCTGCATTTAACCTAACCACAGCACTTGGATAGAAACTGTCCTTAAATCTGTTTGTCCTAGCCTTCAACACTCTATATCGTCTACCTGACGGTAAGATCTCAAATAGCAAATGGCCCAGATGTGAAGGGTCCCTTAGGATCATTTGTATCTTCCTTTTACATCTCATATTATACAGATCCACCAATGAGGGGAGAGAACATCCGCAAATCTTTTGTGCTCCCAAAAATATGATGAACCCAGGATAGCCTGGGGCAGGGATGGCCAAGCTTGCTTAACAAAAGAGCCACCGAGAATAAACATCAGACATTTGAGAGAAGGAAGGAAGGAAGGAAGGAAGGAAGGAAGGAAGGAAGGAAGGAAGGAAGGAAGGAAGGAAGGAAGGAAGGGAGGGAGGGAGGGAGGGAGGAAGGAAGGAAGGAAGGAAGGAAGGAAGGAAGGAAGGAAGGAAGGAAGGAAGGAAGGAAGGAAGGAAGGAAGGAAGGAAGGAAGGAAGGAAGGAAGGAAGGAAGGCAAATAGATGGGGGGTGGGAGGTAGAATGAAAGCAACTTTAAATTAAATGCATTCTCCAAGCCTCCAGCTAGCTTGTCTTGGAGAAGTGATTTAAAGTCAGCCATCAGGGCGGTGGGGGCTTCAAGAGTCACACAATATATGTGAAAGAGCCACAGTTTGGCCACCCCTGGCCTAGGCCATTCCAGTCAGGGCTCTTTTTAGAATGGAATACCAATTTTTCATTGTGGCCAGTAACTTGGGATGGGAAGGCATCCCTGATACCTCCAGAAAAAGACCTTCCAAAGAGATTGCGGGTCATAAGAACATAAGAGAAGCCATGTTGGATCAGGCCAATGGCCCATCCAGTCCAACACTCTGTGTCACAATAGAACATAAGAGAAGCCCTGTTGGATCAGGCCAGTGGCCCATCTAGTCCAACACTCTGTGTCACACAGTGGCCAAAAAACTCAAGTGCCATCAGGAGGTCCACAAGTGGGGCTAGAAGCCCTCCCACTGTGCCCCCCCTCCCCAAGCACCAAGAATACAGAGCATCACTGCCCCAGACAGAGAGTTCCAACACTACGCTGTGGCTAATAGCTACTGATAGATCTCTGCTCCATATGTTTATCCAGTCCCCTCTTGAAGCTGTCTATGCTTGTAGCTGCCACCACCACCTGTGGCAGTGAATTCCATGTGTTAATCACTCTGTGGGTGAAGAAGGACTTTCTTTTATCCATTCTAACCCGACTGCTCAGCGATTTCATCGTGTCCACGAGTTCTCGTATTGTGAGATAGGGAGAAAAGTACTTCTTTCTCCACTTTATCCCATTCATGTAAACCTCTATCATGTCACCCCTCAGTCGACGTTTCTCCAGAAGATGTCTTGCTGTTAGGCAGTGAACTTTTAAGTTTGGCATTAGCCCTTCCTTGGTTTGCATTTTTTTTTATTTGATTCCATATGCCACTTACCTACCTTTGCAGTTTAAAAACCTGTGGCTTTTTGCTCACTCACATCGAATACTTACAAGAAACCCTGATTAAAAAGCTTTGCATTTTTCATTCTGCATCCAGGAAAACAAGTGATGCTTAATATTTAAAACAACCCCCACATTCCATGCAAGCCACTTAAAAAAATAAACACATGTATAATGAGAAAACAATAACTGAATAGCAAAACGAGATTTTAATATGCTCGAAATGGGGGAGGCTTTTTCTCTCCTTCTCCCCTTAAGTACGGAAGGTGAATCCCAAAGACCTTAAAGGAGCAATTCAGTGGAGACACATTTACTTAATACTTTGCCTCTGAACCAAGTCAGGCTGGTTTAACTGTGATGTTTAAGAGAGCACAGTACAAGGCCCAAGCCAAATCGATGGTGTGGTAGATTGTAACACAAGATCCAGTGTGGTGTAGTGGTTGTAATGTCAGACTGGGTTCGAATCCCCATTCCCTATTCTGCTATGGAAGCTTGCAAGGTGACTTATGCCCTGTTGTTGGTCATCTGCATGAGACAGAGGAGATGGTTATCCACTCTGTGAGGCAGGATGCTGGACTAGATGGACCACTGGTCTGATCCATCAGGACTCTTCTGAGGTTCTTCTCAGGGGAAGGTATAGACCTCTCAACCCTGTTGTTGGCCCTCCAGAGGAACTGGCTGGCCACTGCATGTGACAGGATGCTGGACTAGATGGACCATTGGTCTGATCCAGCAGGACACTTCTGAAGTTCTTATCAGGGGAAGGTCTCAGCCTCTATGCCCTGTTGTTGGCCCTCCAGAGGAACTGGTTGGCCACTTTATGAGACAGGATGCTGGACTAGATGTACCCTCTCTGGTCTGATCCAGCAGGGCTCTTCTGAGGTTCTTATGACTTTGGCCTTGACATTCAGTGTCCAAAAGGTCAAATTGCATGTTAAAAAGTCCTAGTCCCCCCACCCCCCCCAATTACAGGTGGGGTCTTGTCAATCAGAGAAAAGAGCAGTTCTTCTATGGTCAGCCTGAAGAGCAACTATGCGAAAGAATATCCCCAACAGATCAATACCGATATTGGGCATTAGCAGGGGTGAAATTCTAGCAGGAGTTCATTACCATAATAGGCCACACACCCCTGATGTAGCCAATCCTCCAACAGCTTACATAAAAAGAGCCTTGTAAGCTCTTGGAGGACTGGCTACATGAGGGGTGTGTGGCCTAATATGCAAAGGAGCTCCTGCTAGAATCCCACCCCTGGACATTAGACAGGAGAGGACTGCTTCCTTCACATCTGGCATTACCAGGCTGCTTGGTCCATCAAAGTTGTATTCAGGGCTGGCCTTGCCTCTAGGCAAACGAGGTGATTGCCTAGGGCACTGACCTTCTGGGGGCGCCTAACTGGGCACCCTGATGTGACTCGGTGATGTTATCGGTGCCTAGGGTGCCAGACAGTCAAGGGTCAGCCCAGTTCGTATTGTCTCCTTAGACTGGCAGCAGCTCTCCAGGGGTCTCAGGAAGGGGTCCTTCCCATCACCCATCACCCAGATCCCTCGTAGAGGGGCATTTCCCAACGCCTTTGAAAGAGGCGTTGGTTCGCCCTCTCCTAAAAAAAAGTACAGCAGACCCGGCCGAATTGGCGAATTACCGTCCGGTGTCTAATTTACCATTCTTAGGTAAAATCATTGAGAGGGCAGTGGCGCTGCAGCTACAGAGGTTCCTAGATGACGCTTCCGTTCTTGACCCGTGCCAGTCTGGGTTCCGACCGGGCCATGGGATGGAGACAGTGCTGGTCGCCTTGGTGGATGACCTCCAGCGGCATCTGGATCGGGGTGGCGCTGCGGTACTGATGTTATTAGACCTGTCGGCGGCATTTGACACAGTCGACCACCAGTTGCTAAAGCGCCGCCTCGCCGACATAGGGGTCGGAGGGTTGGCCCTACAATGGCTTTCCTCCTTCCTCTCTGATCGGGGACAAAGGGTGGCCATTGGGGGTGAGCGATCCCAGAGGTGCACACTTGATTGTGGGGTGCCTCAGGGAGCAGTTCTCTCCCCAATGTTGTTCAACATATATATGCGCCCCCTTGCCCAGATTGTCCGGAGGTTTGGGCTGGGTTGCCATCAATATGCAGATGACACCCAGCTCTATCTACTAATGGATGGCCGGCCTGGCTCCGCCCCAGGGAACCTGGATCGGGCCTTACAGGCTGTGGCGACGTGGCTCAGATTGAGTGGGTTGAAGTTGAATCCAGCGAAGACAGAGGTCCTTTGTGTGGGTCGCGGCGCTCTGGGAGGGGAAATAGCTCTCCCAACTTTCGACGGCGCACCATTGGAACCAGCGCGCCAGGTAAAAAGTCTGGGTGTTTTACTGGAGCCTTCATTATCAATGGAGGCCCAGATAGCAGCCACTGCCAAGTCAGCATTCTTCCATCTGAAGCGGGCAAGGCAGTTGGTCCCCTTCCTGGAATGCCGCGACCTCGCAACAGTGATCCATGCAACGGTCACCTCAAGATTGGACTACTGTAATGCCCTCTACTTGGGGCTACCTCTGTGCCGGACCCGGAAGTTACAGCTGGTGCAGAACGCGTCGGCCAGGCTACTATTGGGGCTCTCGAAATGGGAGCACATACGGCCGGGGCTGCACGGACTGCACTGGCTACCAATTATCTACCGAGTCCAGTACAAAGTGTTGGTTATCACCTTTAAAGCCCTATATGGCCGAGGACCAGCCTACCTAAGGGACCGTCTCTCCCCATATGAACCCCAGAGGGCACTGAGGTCAGTGGGTAAAAACAAAATGACCATCCCTGGGCCGAGAGAGGTCAAACTCCAAAACACCAGAGTACGGGCCTTTTCAGTTGCGGCACCTGCACTGTGGAACCAGCTTCCGGAGGAAGTGCGGGCCCTGCGGAACCTCGACCAGTTCCGCAGGGCCTGCAAGACCGCCCTTTTAGACAAGCCTATAATGACACTGACTGCTGAGTTGCCTGGTACAAAGAACCGCCATCTATAAGATTATCTAAACTGGCAGAACCAGCGCCATAACAGTTTTATTGCTGCCAGATATATTTATATATATATAGTGTAACGTGAATTATGTATTTTAACTTAACTGACTGGGTTTTATATGTTTAATTTTAATTGTTAAATTTAAAGTTTTATTATTTATGTTAATGTGTAAGTTGTTGTTAGCCGCCCTGAGCCGCCTAGGCGGGGAGGGCGGGATAGAAATAAAAGTTATTATTATTATTATTATTTTAACTGGACATGCCTGGGATCGAATCTGGGACCTTCTGCATGCCAAACAGAGGTTCTTCCGCCGATCCCCTCCTCATTACTTAGTTTATCAAAGTCAATATTGCCTACTCGGAATGGCAGTGGCTCTCAAGGGTCACAGGTCTTTCCCATTCCTTACTACAGATGCCAGTGGATTGAACCTAGGACGCTTGTACCATGGGGCATGGCACAGACCCCATTTTGTAGCTAGAATTGCCAGGTGCCAGTAAGGTGCAAGGGTTCCTCCACTGGCACTCCCTGGAACTTAATGGTGCTTGATATTGGATTTATATCCAGCCCTATACTCTGAATCTCAGAGTCTCAGAGCGGTCACAATCTCCTTTACCTTCCCCCCCCCTCCCCCCCCCACACACAGCAGACACCCTGAGAGGTGGGTGGGGCTGAGAGAGCTCTCCCAGAAGCTGCCCTTTCAAGGACAACTCTGCCAGAGCTATGGCTGACCCGAGGCCATTCCAGCAGGTGCAAGTGGAGGAGTGGGGAATCAAACCCGGTTCTCCCAGATAAGAGAGCTCTGGCTGACCCAAGGCCATTCCAGCAGCTGCAAGTGGAGAAGTGGGGAATGAAAGCCGGTTCTCCCAGATAAGAGAGCTATGGCTGACCCAAGGCCATTCCAGCAGCTGCAAGTGGAGGAGTGGGGAATCAAACCCAGTTCTCCCAGATAAGAGAGCTCTGGCTGACCCAAGGCCATTCCAGCAGCTGCAAGCGCAGGAGTGGGGAATCAAACCCGGTTCTCCCAGATAAGAGAGCTGTGGCTGACCCAAGGCCATTCCAGCAGCTGCAAGTGGAGGAGGGGGGAATCAAACCCGGTTCTCCCAGATAAGAGAGCTCTGGCTGACCCAAGGCCATTCCAGCAGCTGCAGGTGGAGGAGTGGGGAATCAAACCCGGTTCTCCCAGATAAGAGAGCTCTGGCTGACCCAAGGCCATTCCAGCAGCTGCCAGTGGAGGAGTGGGGAATCAAACCCAGTTCTCCCAGATAAGAGAGCTATGGCTGACCCAAGGCCATTCCAGCAGCTGCAAGTGGAGGAGTGGGGAATCCGACCCAGTTCTCCCAGATAAGAGAGCTCTGGCTGACCCAAGGCCATTCCAGCAGCTGCAAGTGGAGGAGTGGGGAATCAAACCCGGTTCTCCCAGCTAAGAGTCCACGCACTTCACCACTACACCAAACTGGTTTCTCCGTGACAGAAAGGGGCTGTTCTGGCCTGCAGGCTCTATTCCACCCTGTCCTTCAAAGTTCTCCCAACGCCTGGAGTCTGTCTGTCTGTCTCTCTCTGGTAAACCACTGCCATCACCTGACCTTTGTAGGAATTGCACCCCGGGAAGGTCAGAACTCACAGCTTCCCTTCCCAGTTCTGAGGCCTTGCCTCTGTGTCTCCCGCTGCCCAATGCCTGGTCATCATGGGAACTATTTACTGTGTTGTGAGCCCCTGGAGGAATAGCTGCTTACCAACTGATTGACTTCCCCATCCTGACGTTCCTTTTAAAATAGCACGTCCAAAACAATAGGGGCCTTTGCGGTACAGAGAACCACTAGCAGCAAAGTTATAAAGTATTTCTTGAAGAGAAAATGTTCACAAGCATATTTTAGCACAGCACCAGACTAAAAAGGAATGGGTAAAACACAGTTCATCTCTCTCTCTATATATACATGCCCCATCAGATGTTAAAATATCAGACAGGACTCTTGGTTGAGGAAGTTACAGATCTTTACAGAGTCACCCTTATTCTGAAGCTTTCTTGAATGGCTGCCTTCTCCACACCAGTTTGGTTTAGTGGTTAAGTGCACGGACTCTTATCTGGGAGAACCGGGTTTGATTCCCCACTCCTCCACTTGCACCTGCTGGAATGGCCTTGGGTCAACCATAGCTCTTGCAGAGGTTGTCCATGAAAGGGCAGCTGCTGTGAGACCCTTTCAGCACCACCCACCTCACAGGGTGTCTGTTGTGGCGGGGAAAGGTAAAGGAGATTGTAAGCCGCTCTGAGACTCTGAGATTCAGGGTGGAAGGCGGAATATAAATCCAAAATCGTCTTCTTCTTCTCAGTTAAGAATTCCGACTGCTTTGATAGATGCCGCACCAAAGAGAGTTTTCTACTTGCTCCCCTGAGTTTTATCACCTCTCTTTCCCCAATTCACTGACCAGGTCAGGCCAGATCAGGGAGCTTTTCCTGGAATTCCTCCCTGAAGCCTCTGTAGTATTGAATTCCTCCAAATCTCTGTCCCCTGCTTGGTGGGGAGAGCTTGACCATCCCTGTGTCTCAACCTATTCAAATCTTATGAAGGCAGGCTGAGGTAAGTATGGAAAGCCATTGAACTGCATTCCCCCTCTCTTCCTGCCTGTTCTCTGTGGTGGTGGTGGGTCAATGAGAGCCCATTTGGTGTAGTGGTTAAGTGCATGGACTCTTACCTGAGAGAACTGGGTTTGATTTCCCGTTCCTCTACTTGCAGCTGCTGGAATGGCCTTGGGTCAGCCATAGTTCTGGCAGAACTATCTGTGAAAAGGCAGCTTCTGGGAGAGCTCTCTCAGCCCCACCTACCTCACAGGGTGTCTGTTGTTGGGGAGGGAGGTAAAAGGAAATTGTGACCGCTGTGAGACTTTGAGATTCAGAGTATAGGGCAGGATATAAATCCAGTATCATCATCATCTTCTTCTTCTTCTTCTTCTTCTTCTTCTTCTTCTTCTTCTTCTTCTTCTTCTTCTTCTTCTTCTTCTTCTTCTTCTTCTTCTTCTTCTTCTTCTTCTTCTTCTTCTTCTTCTTCTTCTTCTTCTTCTTCTTCTTCTTCCCCAGAGTGAAGGTTATGCTCATTTCAATCCTCCAAAGAAAAATGTATTTCTGCACACACACACTATCAAGAAATCTGTCTAAAGCTTCTTTAAAGTATCTGTTTCACTTTCCAAAGACAGTGCTTTCAGACTTGGTGCCCTGACTTTCTGGGCCAGTGCTTCAAGGTCTCAAAAGGACTAGGAGGGTTTGGGTTTCATGGCAAACTCACGCAAACATTGAACAACACTGGTGGGGGAAAAAATCACCGAAAGGCCTTTGAATTTTCTTTACAATAGTATCCAATGTCATTTCCTCCTTTTGCAGGATACGAGGGAAAGCAAAATGAGACAGAAGAGAAGCAGGAACAGAGCAAGGCAAAATATTCACCCTTTTTTCTTCTTGCCAATTTTTGAGAGATGCCAAGAAAACCCGTTGTTTTTTTTTTAAAAAAAATACAAAATAAGTTATTTGTTATGTTTGGGGGGGGGGGTTTGGAACAGGCCCAAATGAAAGCCCTTCGCCCTCGAACATTTCCACATATTAAAGCGACAACAAAATGAAGAGGTTTTTTAAAATAATTCTTTTTTGTTTACAGGCCAAAGATATTGCATGCTAGCTAATTACTAGCCAGACAATGGTCTGTGTTTCTTCTCATGACAAGAGTGTGTGGATATAAAACCAGTTTGTTTGTCAGTTTGTTGCCAGTGTTGGTGTGAAACAGAGTCCATCATGTCTTCCTTAAAGGTTGCTATCACCAGCCTAGAGATTTGGGAGAGGATAGATTTTGGGCAAGAGAGGGAGCTCAGCAGGGGAATGTGATTTCACTCTAGGATTCTGTTTCCCCTAGACTCTGTGGTATACCATAGAGTCTGCCCTCCAAAGCCACTACTTCCTCTAGGGGCACTGATTGTTCTAGTCTGGAGTTCAGTTGTAATTCCAGAAGAATTCCAAGCTCTTTCTTGAGGCTGGTAACTTAACTCCTGATAATTTGATTCCTGTGCATTTTTGTTAGTGTGGAATGGCATTGCCCCTTTCAGTGACTCTCTTGGTGATAGTTATGGAGGGCAATTAAAATGTCTGCTTATTTCAGATTGAAATGTCTGCTTATTGGTGCTCCTGGACTTGAATCTAGGGTTGCCAAGACCTCTGAAGACTCCAGCAGGGGACTGTCACTTGCAACTGATGTCATCACGCTGGCGACATCGTGCGCCGACCGCTCTAGGAGCTTCTGGGAAAACTCTATGGTTTCCCTGGATGCTCTAGCAATTTGGGAGGGAAAGCTCTATGGTTCAATAGATACCATAGAGTTTTCCTCCAAAATTGCTAGAGCGTCTGGGAAAACCATAGAGTTTTCCTGGAAGCTCCTAGAGCAGCCGGCGCATGATGTCGCAGGCGCAGTGACGTCACTGTGAGTGATGTCATCATGCTGGTGACCTCATGGGAGGATCCAACCCGCATTGAACCGGGAACTTGGCAGCCTTACTTGAATCTTCTCTTCTAATAATTTACTGTCATTATTGTTGTATGGCATTGTGTGTAGAATCGTTAGGAGATCCTAGGATTGCCTGGCAGCCACAAGTTCTAGCTCTTAGAGTTGTGTGCCACAAGGTGGCGAGCTAGACTTGTTTTTAGGAGCTGAGGGAGGTCTGGGAGATGACTGGCCCAGTTGGCTTCTTGTGGTGGAGGAGTGCTTAGCTTCTGAGATCTGATAAGATCAGGCTAGTCCGGGCCATCCAGGACACAGTGAAAGACATGAAGAGAAGTGACTAGCGTTGGAAAGCATGTTCTTCTCCAGTGCCCATGTTCTTCTCCAGTGTCCTCTCTATTTGGCATCCCGTTGGGATCTTTTATGCCCCATATTGGCCCAAATTTTAGAGACCTCAGATGATTTTAAAGTGCTTTTCTTGCTTGATAATTCTGATCCGGAAATAACAGAATTAGTAGCAAAGTTTTTTTTTTTTAATAGAGCTATGGTTACTCATCCTGATAAGTAGTACTATGAATCAGGTTTTACTGTGTTGCTGCTTTGTTTTTATCTTGTCATCCTAATTTTATTCTGTATGGATTCTGTATTCTTTTAGTATGTAACCTGGCCGACTCTCTATCTTACATATGTCAATAAAGGCTGTCTTGTGAGTGTTGGAAAGCAAGCTATGCAGCCATTATAGATTTAAGCAGGGTCATTTTGTAGTAAAACAGGTGCACCTACTATTTAATGGAGAAAGCAGGTAGGTGCGGAGGAAAAGGGGGAACCTTCAGAAAGGTTCAAGAGCCGCGCTCCTGTGAGCTCCTGCTGAATTCAAGGCCTGCAGCTAACCGTTGTTTTTTAGCTGAAAAAGAGGATGTGAAGTATTGTAGCTTAAATCCAATTAGGAACTGTTTCTTCTAAGCCTGAGGAAAAATGTACACACAGTGTTGGTCAGTTGGCACCTTATGTGTGAGAAGCTTTGATGTTATACGCAAGCTGAATTGCCCGTCTTCCTGTCTCTGGGAACAAGAAGCCAGCTAACAAAGAGTTGAAAAATGTAGCCATGAGCAGATAGGATGCAGATGCAGCATGTAGAATGCAATAGAATCATAGAGTTGGAAGGGACCTCCAGGGTCATCTAGTCTGACCCCCTGCACAATGCAGGAAACTCACAAATCCTTCCTCTTAAATTCACAGGATCTTCATCGCTGTCAGATGGCCATCTAGCCTCTGTTTAAAAACCTCCAAGGAAGGAGAGCCCACCACCTCCCGAGGAAGCCTGTTCCACTGAGGAACCACTCTAAACTCACAAATCCCTCCCTCTAAATTCACAGGATCTTCATCACTGTCAGATGGCCATCTAGCCTCTGTTTAAAAACCTCCAAGGAAGGAGAGCCCACCAACTCCCGAGGAAGCCTGTGCCACTGAGGAATCGCTCTAAACTCACAAATCCCTCCCCCTAACTTCACAGGATCTTCATTGCTGTCAGATGGCCATCTGGCCTCTGTTTAAAAACCTCCAAGGAAGGAGAGCCCACCACCTCCCAAGGAGGAAGTCTGTTCCACTGAGGAACTGCTCTAATGGTCAGGAAGTTCTTCCTAATGTTGAGCCGGAAAGTATTTTGATTTAATTTCAACCCATTAGTTCTGGTCCTACCTTCTGGGGCCACAGAAAACAATTCCACCCCATCCTCTAGATGACAGCCCTTCAAGTACTTGAAGATGGGGATCCTATCACCTCTCAGCGGCCTCCTCTCCAGGCTAAACATCCCCAGCTCCTTCAACCTTTCCTCATAGGACTTGGTCTCCAGACCCCTCATCATCTTCATCGCCCTCCTCTGGACCCGTTCCAGCTTGTCTATATCCTTCTTAAAATGTGGTGCCCAAAACTGAACACAATATTCCAGGTGAAGTCTTACCAGAGCAGAGCAAAGCGATACCATCACTTCAAGAAATCTTTATTTCTTTTACTCCCGGGTACCTTTACCTGATGTTTTATGCTAGTAAACTTTATTTCTTTTGATAAGCAATGCTCTTTGACTCCTTTTTGCAAACTCCATGCCTCCAATTTAAACAAATATCCCAACAATTAGTCATTACCGGCCTCTGCGTAGCAACCCTGGACTTTCTTGGTGGTCTCCCATCCAAGGACTAAGCAGGCCTGACTCTCCTTAACTCCTGAGACCTGGTGAGATGGGGCTAGCTTGGCCATCCACGTCAAGGCAAGAGACAAACAGAGGCGGTTTCCTCTCACCTGCCTCTGCGTAGCAACCCTGGACTTCCTTGGTGGTCTCCCATCCAAGTCCCAGCCAGCGCCAGCTTTGCTTAGCTTCTGAGATCTGATGAGATTGGGCTCGCCGGGCCACCCAGGTCAGGGCAAGGGATGAACGAAGCTGGTTTTCCAGTCCCTGCCTCTGCAGAGCAACCCTGGACTTCCTCAGTGGTCCACGATCACACTGCTAAATAATGCCAGATCACACAGCAAAAATCCAGTGGCAACGTGGATTGAAAGCGGATTGGAAATGCATCATTTAGTGGGTGTGAAAGCACCCCAAATACTAACCAGGGCTGACTCTGCTTAGCTTCCAAGGTCAGACAAGGTCAGGCTAGCCTGGGCCATTTTGGTCAGGGCCCTCAGAAGCACTCCGAGACTTCAATCTGGCTCTTCTATTGAAGAGCAGCAAGATTTCCAAGGGCAGAAGATGTCAAGAGTTTTTGCTGTTCGGTCGCACAGTCGAGTCCGACTCTTTGCAACACCAGCCGAGTCACAGCCAGGCCCTTTTACCTTCCACTGCCCTCCTAAATTCGCTCAAATTCATGTTCGTTGCATCGGTAACACTGTTTAACCATCTCATCCCTTGCCGTCCCCTTCTGCTTTTGCCTTCTGTCTTTCCCAGCATCAGGGCCTTCTCCAGGGAGTGCTCCCTTCTCATTGGGTGGCCAAAGTATTTGAGCTTCAGCTTCAGCATCTGGCCTTCCAGGGAAAAACCAGGGTGGATTTCCTTTAAGATTGACTGATTTGATCTCCTTGTCATCCAAGGAACTCTCAAGAGTCTTAAGAACATAAGAGAAGCCATGTTGGATCAGGCCAACGGCCCATACAGTCCAACACTCTGTGTCACATAAGAACATAAGAGAAGCCATGCTGGATCAGGCCAATGGCTCATCCAGTCCAACACTCTGTGTCACATAAGAGGAGCCATATTGGATCAGGCCAACAGCCCATACAGTCCAACACTCTGTGTCACATAAGAACAGTCAGTCAGTTTATTGCGGCTCTAGGCCAATCAACAACAACAACACAACTCATCAATAACAGTACAACACAACACCAAGCTAAAATATAACATAACAATATAAAACTATGTACAACCATCAAAATAGTAATAAAATTATCTGACGTAGGCAACACTTAACTAAGGGCATCTTCTTTCAAATACAAACAGCATTAAATTTCTTCCTGTCAAGGTCGGTAACATATAGAAACTTAGCAAGATCCAGAGAAAGTTGATCACTCCCATCCCCTAAGAGGAAGTAAATGACTTGGGCCTGATTTAAAGATTTAGCTAGCATTAGATGGTTCCGCAGAAGTCTGTACCTTGCCTCTGTATGGAAAAGACAGTTCAGAATGAGATGGGGAACCGTATCGACCTCCTCCAGGCCGCACGGACAGATCCTGTCTTCTAAGAACATAAGAGAAGCCATGTTGGATCAGGCCAACGGCCCATACAGTCCAACACTCTGTATCACATAAGAACATAAGAGAAGCCATGTTGGATCAGGCCAACGCCCCATACAGTCCAACACTCTGTGTTACATAAGAACATAAGAGAAGCCATGTTGGATCAGGCCAACGGCCCATACAGTCCAACACTCTGTATCACATAAGAACATAAGAGAAGCCATGTTGGATCAGGCCAACGCCCCATACAGTCCAACACTCTGTGTTACATAAGAACATAAGAGAAGCCATGTTGGATCAGGCCAACGGCCCATACAGTCCAACACTCTGTATCACATAAGAACATAAGAGAAGCCATGTTGGATCAGGCCAACGGCCCATACAGTCCAACACTCTGTATCACATAAGAACATAAGAGAAGCCATGTTGGATCAGGCCAACGGGCCATACAGTCCAACACTCTGTGTCAAATAAGAACATAAGAGAAGCCATGTTGGATCAGGCCAACGGCCCATCCAGTCCAACACTCTGTGTCACACAGTGGCCAGAAAACCAGGCGCCATCAAGAGGTCCACCAGTGGGACAAAAACTCCAGAAGTCCTCCCACTGTTGCCCCCCCCCCAAGCACCTAGAATACAGAACATCACGTGCCCCAGAAAGAGAGTTCCATCAATATGCTGTGGCTAATAACTGATGGACCTCTGCTCCAGATGTTTATCCAATCCTTGAAGCTGTTTATGCTTGCAGCCGCCACCGCCTCCTGTGGCAGTGAATTCCATGTGTTTATCAACCTTTGGACGAAGAAGTACTTCCTTTTATCAGTACTAACCCGACTGCTTCGCAATTTAATTGAATGCCCGTGAGTTCTTGTATTGTGAGAAAGGGAGAAAAGGACTTCTCTCTCTACCTTCTCTATCCCGTGCATAATCTTGTAAACCTCTATCATGGCCCCCCTCAGTCGACGTTTCTTCAAGCTCAAGAGCCCCAAGCGTTTTAACCTTTCTTCATAGGGAAAGTCGCCCTTTTCTGCACTTTTTCCAACGCTATAACATCTTTTTTGTGGTGCGGTGACCAGAACTGTACACAGTACTCCAAATGAGGCCGTCTTCTCCAGCGCCACAGTTCAAAAGCATCTATTCTTTGGTGCTCGGCCTTCCTTGTGGTTAAGAGTTAAAGCTCGCTATATGACGAGGAGAGCTTTGACTCTGGGAAGCTCATACCCCACAAAAGTCTTGTTGGTGCGACAGTCTTGCTCCTCTGTGAGGTGTTTCCCCAGACTTCCTCTCTCATCCAGGAGGTGGCGCCCTTCTGCTGCCGTGGTCCTCTCCCCTGCTCCCGTGTCCCCCTAATGAGGCGGGCTGCCTGAACTCGGAATGAATTTTGTTCTCCTTTCATCACTCTCTGATGTCCAGCTGTTCCTGTCAACACCTTCTTATAGCATGTAATTCATCGCTCGGAGTGACAGCTGGGGCCGTGGGCTCGGGACCAGCTTGCTCTGCCATGGGCGACACCCGGAGACGGTGTCCAGCCCAAATAAAGGGCTTTCCTCGACCCCCCCCCTCCTCCACCCTTTCTCTCTTGCACCTGCGGCTGATGGGCCTTCTCCAATGAATTCTCCGGGCACCAAACCAGTTTTCTTGCTCTGTGTCTCCAGCTCTTCGCTTTTCTCGCTTCCCCCTCCGGATCGACTTTATTTGCAGACCTGAGAACTCTTCCGTGATGATCCTGGACTCCCGGCCCTTTTAAAAAAACCTCCAATTAAAGCAATGTTTGGAAAACGTGGCTGGAAAACAATTAGGCCCGACGAGGGGAAGCAAGGCTTTCGTAGGAAGGGTGATGAGGCTGTGGTTTTTGAACATATGAACATAGGAAGCTGCCTTCTACTAAATCAGACCCCCCTCGGTCCATCAAAGTCAGTGTGGTCTACTCAGACTGGCAGCGGCTCTCCAGGGTATCCAGCTGAGGTTTTCCACGCCTACTTGCCTGGACCCTTTTTAGTTGGAGATGCCGGGGATTGAACCTGGGACCTTCTGCTTACCAAGCAGATGCTCTACCACTGAGTCACCGTCCCACTTTAGAATGGGTTTCAATTCTCATATATATGAACATATATGAAGCTGCCTTATACTGAATCAGGCCCTCAGTCCATCAAAGTCAGTCTTGTCTACTCAGACTGGCAGCGGCTCTCCGGGGTCTCAAGCTGAGGTTTTCCACGCCTACTTGCCTGGACCCTTTTTAGTTGGAGATGCCGGGGATTGAACCTGGGACCTTCAGCTTTACCAAGCAGATGCTCTACCAGTGAGGCACCATCCCTCCCCTAAGGAGGGAAGAGAATCACAGAAGCATAGAGTTCAAAGGGACCTCCAAGGTCATCTAGTCCAACCCACCACACAATGCAGGAAATCCACAAGTACCCCCGCCCCCCCAGACACACACACTGCTTCATACCCTGAAGATGGGAGAGGAAAAACCTCCAGGATCCCTGGCCAAACTCGCCTGGAGGAAAATTGCTGCCTGACCCCAAAGTGGCAATCAGCATTTCTCTGGACATGTAAGAAGGGGCCATGAGAACTAAGCCCTGATGCAGCCCTTCCGGCCCTCCTTCTCATGACCTGCCTAAGTTCACAGGATCCTCATTGCTGTCAGAGGGCCATCTAGCCTCTGTTGAAAAACCTCCAAGGAAGGAGAGCCCACCACCTCCCAAGGAGGAAGCCTGTTCCACTGAGGAATAGCTCTAAACTCACAAACCCCTCCCCCTAAATTCACAGGATCTTCATTGCTGTCAGATGGCCATCTAGCCTGTTTAAAAACCTCCGAGGAAAGAGAGCCCACCACCTCCTGAGGAAGCCTGTTCCACTGAGGAATCGCTCTAAACTCACAAATCCGTCCCCCTAAATTCACAGGATCCTCATTGCTGTCAGATGGCCATCTAGCCTCTGTTGAAAAACCTCCAAGGAAGGAGAGCCCACCACCTCCCAAGGAGGAAGCCTGTTCCACTGAGGAACCGCTCTAAACTCAAAAATCCCTCCCCCTAAATTCACAGGATCTTCATTGCTGTCAGATGGCCATCTGGCCTCTGTTGAAAAACCTCCAAGGAAGGAGAGCCCACCACCTCCCAAGGAGGAAGCCTGTTCCACTGAGGAATAGCTCTAAACTCACAAACCCCTCCCCCTAAATTCACAGGATCTTCATTGCTGTCAGATGGCCATCTAGCCTGTTTAAAAACCTCCGAGGAAAGAGAGCCCACCACCTCCCAAGGAGGAAGCCTGTTCCACTGAGGAATCGCTCTAAACTCACAAATCCGTCCCCCTAAATTCACAGGATCCTCATTGCTGTCAGATGGCCATCTAGCCTCTGTTGAAAAACCTCCAAGGAAGGAGAGCCCACCACCTCCCAAGGAGGAAGCCTGTTCCACTGAGGAACCGCTCTAAACTCAAAAATCCCTCCCCCTAAATTCACAGGATCCTCATTGCTGTCAGATGGCCATCTAGCCTCTGTTGAAAAACCTCCAAGGAAGGAGAGCCCACCACCTCCCAAGGAGGAAGCCTGTTCCACTGAGGAACCGCTCTAAACTCACAAATCCCTCCCCTTAAATTCACAGGATCCTCATTGCTGTCATATGGCCATCTAGCCTCTGTTGAAAAACCTCCAAGGAAGGAGAGCTCACCACCTCCCAAGGAGGAAGCCTGTTCCACTGAGGAACCGCTCTAAACTCACAAATCCCTCCCCTTAAATTCACAGGATCCTCATTGCTGTCCGATGGCCATCTAGCCTCTGTTGAAAAACCTCCAAGGAAGGAGAGCCCACCACCTCCCGAGAAGGAAGCCTGTTCCACTGAAGAACCGCTCTAAACTCACAAATCCCTCCCCTTAAATTCACAGGATCCTCATTGCTGTCAGATGGCCATCTAGCCTCTGTTGAAAAACCTCCAAGGAAGGAGAGCCCACCACCTCCCGAGGAAGCCTGCTCCACTGAGGAACCACTCTAAACTCACAAACCCCTCCCCCTAAATTCACAGGATCTTCATTGCTGTCAGATGGCCATCTGGCCTCTGTTGAAAAACCTCCAAGGAAGGAGAGCCCACCACCTCCCAAGGAGGAAGCCTGTTCCACTGAGGAATCGCTCTAAACTCACAAATCCGTCCCCCTAAATTCACAGGATCCTCATTGCTGTCAGATGGCCATCTAGCCTCTGTTGAAAAACCTCCAAGGAAGGAGAGCCCACCACCTCCCAAGGAGGAAGCCTGTTCCACTGAGGAACCGCTCTAAACTCAAAAATCCCTCCCCCTAAATTCACAGGATCCTCATTGCTGTCAGATGGCCATCTAGCCTCTGTTGAAAAACCTCCAAGGAAGGAGAGCCCACCACCTCCCAAGGAGGAAGCCTGTTCCACTGAGGAACCGCTCTAAACTCACAAATCCCTCCCCTTAAATTCACAGGATCCTCATTGCTGTCAGATGGCCATCTAGCCTCTGTTGAAAAACCTCCAAGGAAGGAGAGCCCACCACCTCCCGAGGAAGCCTGTTCCACTGAAGAACCGCTCTAAACTCACAAACCCCTCCCCCTAAATTCACAGGATCCTCATTGCTGTCAGATGGCCATCTAGCCTCTGTTGAAAAACCTCCAAGGAAGGAGAGCCCACCACCTCCCAAGGAGGAAGCCTGTTCCACTGAGGAACCGCTCTAAACTCAAAAATCCCTCCCCCTAAATTCACAGGATCCTCATTGCTGTCAGATGGCCATCTAGCCTCTGTTGAAAAACCTCCAAGGAAGGAGAGCCCACCACCTCCCAAGGAGGCAGCCTGTTCCACTGAGGAACCGCTCTAAACTCACAAATCCCTCCCCTTAAATTCACAGGATCCTCATTGCTGTCATATGGCCATCTAGCCTCTGTTGAAAAACCTCCAAGGAAGGAGAGCTCACCACCTCCCAAGGAGGAAGCCTGTTCCACTGAGGAACCGCTCTAAACTCACAAATCCCTCCCCTTAAATTCACAGGATCCTCATTGCTGTCAGATGGCCATCTAGCCTCTGTTGAAAAACCTCCAAGGAAGGAGAGCCCACCACCTCCCGAGAAGGAAGCCTGTTCCACTGAGGAACCGCTCTAAACTCACAAACCCCTCCCCCAAAATTCACAGGATCCTCATTGCTGTCAGATGGCCATCTAGCCTCTGTTGAAAAACCTCCAAGGAAGGAGAGCCCACCACCTCCCAAGGAGGAAGCCTGTTCCACTGAGGAACCGCTCTAAACTCACAAATCCCTCCCCTTAAATTCACAGGATCCTCATTGCTGTCCGATGGCCATCTAGCCTCTGTTGAAAAACCTCCAAGGAAGGAGAGCCCACCACCTCCCGAGGAAGCCTGTTCCACTGAAGAACCGCTCTAAACTCACAAATCCCTCCCCTTAAATTCACAGGATCCTCATTGCTGTCAGATGGCCATCTAGCCTCTGTTGAAAAACCTCCAAGGAAGGAGAGCCCACCACCTCCCGAGGAAGCCTGCTCCACTGAGGAACCACTCTAAACTCACAAACCCCTCCCCCTAAATTCACAGGATCTTCATTGCTGTCAGATGGCCATCTGGCCTCTGTTGAAAAACCTCCAAGGAAGGAGAGCCCACCACCTCCCAAGGAGGAAGCCTGTTCCACTGAGGAATCGCTCTAAACTCACAAATCCGTCCCCCTAAATTCACAGGATCCTCATTGCTGTCAGATGGCCATCTAGCCTCTGTTGAAAAACCTCCAAGGAAGGAGAGCCCACCACCTCCCAAGGAGGAAGCCTGTTCCACTGAGGAACCGCTCTAAACTCAAAAATCCCTCCCCCTAAATTCACAGGATCCTCATTGCTGTCAGATGGCCATCTAGCCTCTGTTGAAAAACCTCCAAGGAAGGAGAGCCCACCACCTCCCAAGGAGGAAGCCTGTTCCACTGAGGAACCGCTCTAAACTCACAAATCCCTCCCCTTAAATTCACAGGATCCTCATTGCTGTCAGATGGCCATCTAGCCTCTGTTGAAAAACCTCCAAGGAAGGAGAGCTCACCACCTCCCAAGGAGGAAGCCTGTTCCACTGAGGAACCGCTCTAAACTCACAAATCCCTCCCCTTAAATTCACAGGATCCTCATTGCTGTCAGATGGCCATCTAGCCTCTGTTGAAAAACCTCCAAGGAAGGAGAGCCCACCACCTCCCGAGAAGGAAGCCTGTTCCACTGAGGAACCGCTCTAAACTCACAAACCCCTCCCCCAAAATTCACAGGATCCTCATTGCTGTCAGATGGCCATCTAGCCTCTGTTGAAAAACCTCCAAGGAAGGAGAGCCCACCACCTCCCAAGGAGGAAGCCTGTTCCACTGAGGAACCGCTCTAAACTCACAAATCCCTCCCCTTAAATTCACAGGATCCTCATTGCTGTCCGATGGCCATCTAGCCTCTGTTGAAAAACCTCCAAGGAAGGAGAGCCCACCACCTCCCGAGGAAGCCTGTTCCACTGAAGAACCGCTCTAAACTCACAAATCCCTCCCCTTAAATTCACAGGATCCTCATTGCTGTCAGATGGCCATCTAGCCTCTGTTGAAAAACCTCCAAGGAAGGAGAGCCCACCACCTCCCAAGGAGGAAGCCTGTTCCACTGAGGAACCGCTCTAACTTTCAGGAAGTTCTTCCTAGGGCTTTTTCTGTAGCAGGTACTCCTTTGCATATTAGGCCACACACCCCTGATGCAGCCAATCCTCCAAGAGCTTACAGGGCTCTTAGTACAGGGCCTACTGTAAACTCCAGGACGATTGGCTACATCAGAGAGGGGTGCGGCCTAATATGCAAAAGAGTTCCCTGGCTCTTTCTAAGGTTTAGCCAAAAACTCTTTTGATCCTATGAGGAAAGGTTGAAGGAGCTGGGGATGTTTAGCCTGGAGAGGAGGTGGCTGAGAGGTGATAGGATCACCATCTTCAAGTACTTGAAGGGCTGTCATCTAAAGGATGGTGTGGAATTGTTTTCTTTGGCCACAGAAGGTAGGACCAGAACCAACGGGTTGAAATTAAATCAAAATAGTTTCTGGCACAACATTAAAAAGAACTTCCTGACCGTTAGAGCGATTCCTCAGTGGCACAGGCTTCCTCAGGAGGTGGTGGGCTCTCCTTCCTTGGAGGTTTTTCAACAGAGGCTAGATGGCCATCCTACAGCAATGAGGATCCTGTGAATTTAAGGGGAGGGATTTGTGAGTTTAGAGCAGTTCCTCAGTGGAACAGGCTTCTTCAGGAGGTGGTGGGCTCTCCTTCCTTGGAGGTTTTTCAACAGAGGCTAGATGGCCATCTGACAGCAATGAGGATCCTGTGAATTTAAGGGGAGGGATTTGTGAGTTTAGAGCGATTCCTCAGTGGAACAGGCTTCCTCAGGAGGTGGTGGGCTCTCCTTCCTTGGAGGTTTTTCAACAGAGGCTAGATGGCCATCCTACAGCAATGAGGATCCTGTGAATTTAAGGGGAGGGATTTGTGAGTTTAGAGCGGTTCCTCAGTGGAACAGGCTTCTTCAGGAGGTGGTGGGCTCTCCTTCATAAGAACATAAGAACATAAGAGAAGCCATGTTAGATCAGGCCAATGGCCCATCCAGTCCAACATTCTGTGTCACACAGCGGCCAAATATATATATATATATATATACACACACACACACGCACTGTGGCTAATAGCCACTGATGGACCTCTGCTCCATATTTTTATCTAACCCCTTCTTGAAGGTGGCTATGCTTGTGGACGCCACCACCTCCTGTGGCAGTGAATTCCACATGTTAATCACCCTTTGGGTGAAGAAGTACTTCCTTTTATCCGTTTTAACCTGTCTGCTCAGCAATTTCATCGAATGCCCACGAGTTCTTGTATTGTGAGAAAGGGAGAAAAGTACTTCTTTCTCTACTTTCTCCGTCCCATGCATTATCTTGTAAACTTCTATCATGTCACCCCTCAGTCGACGTTTCTCCAAGCTAAAGAGCCCTAAGCGTTTCAACCTTTCTTCATAGGGAAGGTGTTCCAGCCCTTTAATCATTTTAGTTGCCCTTTTCTGAACTTTCTCCAATGCTATAATATCCTTTTTGAGGTGCGGCGACCAGAACTGCACACAGTACTCCAAATGAGACCGCACCATCGATTTATACAGAGGCATTATGATACTGGCTGATTTGTTTTCAATTCCCTTCCTAATAATTCCCAGCATGGCGTTGGCCTTTTTTATTGCAAACGCACACTGTCTTGACATTTTCAGTGAATTATCTACCATGACCCCAAGATCTCTCTCTTGGTCTGTCTCTGCCAGTTCACACCCCATCAACTTGTATTTGTAGCTGGGATTCTTGGCCCCAATGTGCATTACTTTGCACTTGGCCACATTGAACCGCATCTGCCACGTTGACGCCCACTCACCCAGCCTCAACAGATCCCTTTGGAGTTCCTCACAATCCTCTCTGGTTCTCACCACCCTGAACAATTTAGTGTCATCCGCAAATTTGGCCACTTCACTGCTCACTCCCAACTCTAAATCATTTATGAACAAGTTAAAGAGGATGGGACCCAGTACCGAGCCCTGCGGCACCCCACTGCTTACCGTCCTCCACTGCGAAGAATGCCCATTTATACTCACTCTCTGCTTCCTATTACTCAGCCAGTTTTTGATCCACAAGAGGACCTGTCCTTTTACTCCATGACTCTCAAGCTTTCTAAGGAGCCTTTGATGAGGAACTTTATCAAAAGCTTTCTGGAAGTCAAGGTAAACAACATCTATCGGGTCTCCTTTGTCCACATGTTTGTTCACCCCCTCAAAGAAATGTAACAGGTTAGTGAGGCAAGATCTTCCCTTGCAGAACCCATGCTGAGTCTTCCTCAATAACCCGTGTTCATCAATGTGCCTACTCATTCTGTCCTTGATAATGGTTTCTACCAACTTTCCCGGTATTGAAGTCAGACTGACTGGCCTATAATTTCCCGGATCTCCTCTGGAACCCTTTTTAAAGATGGGGGTGACATTTGCTACCTTCCAGTCCTCAGGAACGGAGGCAGATTTCAATGAAAGATTACAGATTTTTGTTAGAAGATCCACAAGTTCAACTTTGAGTTCTTTCAGAACTCTCGGATGTATGCCATCCGGACCCGGTGACTTATTAGTTTTTAATTTGTCTATTAGTTGTAGGACCTCCTCTTTTGTCACCTCAATCTGACTCAGGTCTTTCAACACCCCTTCCAATATTAGTGGTTCTGGGGCGGGCAAACACTTCTCATCTTCCACGGTGAAGACAGAGGCAAAAAATGCGTTCAGCTTCTCAGCCATTTCCCCATCCTCCTTCAGTAATCCTTTTACCCCATGGTCATCCAAGGGCCCCACTGCTTCCCTGGCTGGTTTCCTACTTCTAATATATTTGAAGAAATTTTTATTGTTGGTCTTTATGTTTTTTGCAATATGCTCCTCATAGTCCCTTTTTGCCTGCCTGATCACAGTCTTGCATTTGATTTGCCTTGGAGGTTTTTCAACAGAGGCTAGATGGCCATCTGACAGCAATGAGGATCCTGTGAATTTAAGGGGAGGGATTTGTGAGTTTAGAGCGATTCCTCAGTGGAACAGGCTTCCTCCTTGGGAGGTGGTGGGCTCTCCTTCCTTGGAGGTTTTTCAACAGAGGCTAGATGGCCATCTGACAGCAATGACGATCCTGTGAATTTTGGGGGAGGGGTTTGTGAGTTTAGAGCGGTTCCTCAGTGGAACAGGCTTCCTCAGGAGGTGGTGGGCTCTCCTTCCTTGGAGGTTTTTCAACAGAGGCTAGATGGCCATTCGACAGCAATGAGGATCCTGTGAATTTAAGGGGAGGGATTTGTGAGTTTAGAGCGGTTCCTCAGTGGAACAGGCTTCCTCCTTGGGAGGTGGTGGGCTCTCCTTCCTTGGAGGTTTTTCAACAGAGGCTAGATGGCCATCTGACAGCAATGAGGATCCTGTGAATTTAGGGGGAGGCGGTTGTGAGTTTCCTGCATTGTGCAGGGGGTTGGACTAGATGACCCTGGAGGTCCCTTCCAACTCTGTGATTCTAAGTAGCTCACATCATACTCCTTACCTCCATTTTATGCTCACAACAACCCTGTGAGGTGGGCCTCCTAAGTTCCTTCTTTGCAACACCCCAGCCACCTTCAGGCTGGGCTGTCAGGGCTCCGGGCTCTCCATTCCTACCTGCTTCTGATCCATGGGTAGGGCTGCAAAGCCCCCGGTCTGGGCAGGGGTTCTCCCACCCTGGAGGTTCCCAACCTGCCGTCCACATTGGGCCGGTGGGGGGAACCTCCCCTGACGTTGCTGGCACAATGGCGTCACCTGGAAGTGACGCCATCGCTCCGGCGACACCACACGCCGGCCACTCTAGGGTTTCCCGGGAAACTCGATGGTTTCCCCAGACGCTCCAGTGATTTGGGAGGGAAAACTCTATGGTACAATAGGGGCCATAGGTCCCCCTCCCCAATTGCTAGAGCATCTGGGAAAACATGGCGTTTTCTCGGAAATGCCTAGAGTGGCCGGCGCTTCCAGGTGACGTCATCGCGCTGCGAGCACACTGCTTCCCCAAAAAGTTCCCCTGCCGGAGGCGGTGGGGGACTTGGCAGCCCTACAGAGGGGGCATTGACTCTCAGAAGCTCATGCTCCCCCATCCCCAATCTTGTGGGTCTCAAAGGGGCTATTGGACTTCTTTGTAGCCCTGGAGGGAACCCGCAGTGAGGAAACCCTCCCCCAGTTACTCAGCATTGGCCTTAACGCCCAGCAGATTCTCCAAGGAAGTGCCGATTGGATGAGCATCTTTAATCAGGGCTTTTATTTGTAGCAGGAACTGCTTTGCCTCTTAGGCCACACACACCCCTGCTGTAGCCAATCCTCCAAGAGCTTACAGGGCTCTTCGTACAGGGCCTTCTGTAAGCTCCAGGAGGATTGGCTACATCAGGAGTGTGTGGCCTAATATGCTAATATGCTACAAAAAAAAAAGTGCCCTGAATCCACCATCTTATGTAGCCCAGTTTATGAAGTTTAAAACCAATGCTTCTAGCTGGAAACCCTGTGTTTAAAAGAAATTTATACTGTTATATTGATGTTAAATTGTTATTTACAGGGCTTTTTTTGCAGCAGGAACTCCTTTGCATATTAGGCCACACACCCCTGATGTAGCTGATCCTCCAAGAGCTTACAGTACACCTTATCAAGCTCCTTGGGTCAGCCATAGCTCTGGCAGAGGTTGTCCTTGAAAGGGCAGCTGCTGTGAGAGCCCTCTCCAGCCCCACCCACCTCACAGGGTGCCTGTTGTGGGGGAGGAAGGGAAAGGAGATTGTGAGCCGCTCTGAGACTCTTGAGTGGAGGGCGGGATATAAATCCAATATCTTCACCTACCTCACAGGGTGCCTGTTGTGGGGGAGGAAGGGAAAGGAGATTGTGAGCCGCTCTGAGACTCTTCGGAGTGGAGGGCGGGATAGAAATCCAATATCTTCATCTACCTCACAGGGTGTCTGTTGTGGGGGAGGAAGGGAAAGGAGATTGTGAGCCGCTCTGAGACTCTTGAGTGGAGGGCGGGATAGAAATCCAATATCTTCATCTACCTCACAGGGTGTCTGTTGTGGGGGAGAAAGGTAAAGAAGAAGAAGAAGATGAAGATATTGGATTTCTATCCCGCCCTCCACTCCGAAGAGTCTCAGAGCGGCTCACAGTCTCCTTTACCTTCCTCCCCCACAACAGACACCCTGTGAGGTGGGTGGGGCTGGAGAGGGCTCTCACAGCAGCTGCCCTTTCAAGGACAACCTCTGCCAGAGCTATGGCTGACCCAAGGCCATGCTAGCAGGTGCAAGTGGAGGAGTGGGGAATCAAACCCGGTTCTCCCAGATAAGAGTCCGCACACTTAACCACTACACCAAACTGGCTCCAATATCTTCAATCTTCTTCATCTTCTTCTGTAAGAAGAGCCCTGTAAGCTCTTGGAGGATCGGCTACATCAGGGAGGTGTGGCCTAATATGCAAAGGAGTTCCTGCTAAAAAAAGTAGCCTTTAATCCAAAGATTGAGGGGGAACAGCCTGTTGAGTGGGCCTCTAAATTGTGTTTTCTGCTTCCCTGACTCCACACGGGGAGTCTTTGGGGGGTTTTGGAGTGAACCAGTCTCCTAAGGAAGAGAACAGACTGCAGTCGTGTGGTGTTTTCATAACAATTCCCTTCTTTGGGGCTTCGGCATTCGGTCGCGTCATTAATTAGATCCGTCAATTAAAAATCTTTCGAGCGGTTAAAAAGGTGCCTCCCGTCAAACAGGCTGCAGAGATTTCTTCTTCTTTTTTTTTAAAGTTAATTATTTTAAAATGGATTTATCTGTCTGTGCATTTCAATCATTTATTATCTGCTTCACCATAGATTATGCCTGAAGTGTCTTATAGGAAAAGAACACGGAAAGAGAAGGACTTATAAATTGATAAATGGAGGGCACGCTGTAAGGAAAACCATTCTTTCTGAGTGTCCTGATTGGTTCAGTTAACATTTTGCTCTCATTTCTGAGTGTGCCGATTGGTCCAGTTAATGTTTATTCTTCTTTCTGAGTGTGGCAATTTGTCCAGTGAATGTTTGTTCTTCTTTCTGCATGTGTCAATTGTTCCAGTTACATATGAACATATATAAACATATGAAGTTGCCTAATACTGAATCAGACCCTTGGTCCATCAAAGTCAGTATTGTCTTCTCAGACTGGCAGCGGCTCTCCAGGGTCTCAAGCTGAGGTTTTCCACACCTATTTGCCTGGACCCTTTTTTGGAGATGCCAGGGATTGAACCTGGGACCTTCTGCTTCCCAAGCAGATGCTCTACCACTGAGCCACCGTCCCTCCCAATGTTCCTTTCCCTTTTTCTGAGTGGGTTAGTTGGTCCAGTGAAGGTTTGTTCACCTTCATTCTGAGTGGTCTAGTTCAGGGGTGTCAAACATGCGGCCCAGGGGCTGAATCAGGCCCCTGGAGTGCTCCTATCAGGCTCCCGAGCAACTGGCTATCATCAGCTTCCTTCTCCCTCTCTCTTGCTTCCTTCTGCATCACAGCTTGCTTTGCAAGGCTTGCTTTATCGCAGAGGAGCTACAGAGCAAAACCTCCATTTTCTCCATTGGTTAAGGCTCCTCCCTTGGGGAGGAAGAGGGGAAGGCAGAGCTTGTTTTTCCAGGCTCTCTCAATTGCACAGCAGAGCTACTGAATCAAGCCTCTCTTCCTTTCACCTCCTGGTCCTCTGGGGAAGGAAGGAAGGAAGGAAGGAAGGAAGGAAGGAAGGAAGGAAGGAAGGAAGGAAGGAAGGAAGGAAGGAAGGAAGGAAGGAAGGAAGGAAGGAAGGGAGGGAGGGATAGAGCCGGAGCTTCCTCTGCCCATGGGAGAGATACAAAGAAAGCACCTTTAAGACCAACAAGTGCTAACGTTTTAAACATATTTTAAGGTTTTAAAAAATATTTGGTTGTGTTTTTTGTGTCCTTTATAAAGTTTATATCTCTGCTAACTAATCTTAAATGGGAGCACACATGGCCTGGCCCAACACGGCCTGGCCGAACAAGGTCTCATTTATATCAGATCCGGCCCTCGTAACAAATGAGTTCGACACCCCTGGTCTAGTTCATGTTTCCTCTCACTTTTTCTGCGTTTGTTCCTTGGTCCACTTAATATTTATCACTTTAAAATATCTATAAATCCAGTTAACCTCAGTCATACATCTTCTATACCTTTGGGGCCATCGCTTCTTGGCAAATAGAAGGGGAAGACATGGAAGTAGTGACAGACTTCACATTTCTGGGATCCAAGATCACTGCAGATGGTGACTGCAGCCATGAAATTAAAAGACTTTTGCTCCTTGGGAGGACAGCTGTGGCGAACCTGGGCAGTATAATAAAAAGTAGAGACATCACTCTGCCAACAAAAGTCCGTATAGTCAAGGCGATGGTATTCCCAGTAGTAATGTATGGCTGTGAAAGTTGGACCATAAGGAAGGCCGAGCGCAGAAGAATAGTTGCTTTTGAGGTGTGGTGCTGGAGAAGACTCTTGAGAGTCCCTTGGACTGCAAGAAGATCCAAACAGTCAGTCCTAAGGGAAATCAACCCTGACTGTTCCCTGGAAGGTCAGATGCTGAAGCTGAAGCTCAAAGACTTTGGCCACCCAATGAGAAGGGAGCACTTCCTGGAGAAGACCCTGATGCTGGGAAAGGCAGAAGGCAAAAGAAGAAGGGGACGGCAAAAGAGGAGATGGCTGGACAGCATTACTGATGTAACTAACATGAATTTCAAAGGATGGTGGAAGACAGGAGGGCCTGACGTGACTTGGTCCAGGGGTTCGCAAAGAGTCGGATTCAACTGTGTGATTGAACAACAACAACATACAAAGCTGGACTTCTGGCCCTCCGTTTGGTAAAGTTTCCCAACAGAGGTTGCCTACAGTCCTACCAAGATGGCATTTGGGATTTCCCACACACCAAGAATATGCTTCATTGCTAACTCAAGGACCTACAATCCCTTCTGGGGATTGGCTTAATGAGTTTAGCATATGAAGTGTGGTTAGAAACCAACATCCCTGTTAAGTCCAGGGGAGTCCATTGTTCTGAGTATTGTCACAACTTGCACCAACTTCATTTATGCTGTCTGATAATTTACTGCTCACCCTCTACCTATATATATATATATGGACATGTAATTTCCATTGCATTATATCCAAAGAAGAGTGGGTGCACACAAAAGCTTATGCATTGAATAAAAAACTCTGTTGGTCTTAAAAGTGCCACTGGATTCAAACTTTTACCGTTTTCGCACACAGCTTACCTCGCAGTCACAATCCTGTTCTTTCCGCAGCGTCCAGTCGGATTTCCCACCATCTGCACCGGAGTTACAGGAAGTGCCGCGGCTTTTGCGTAGCAAACGTAAACCGCTAAAACCCAGTTTACGTTTGCTATGCAGAAGCTGCGGCACTTCCTGTAACTCCGGCGCAGATGGTGGGAAATCCGACTGGACGCTGTGGAGGGAACAGGATTATGACTGCGAGGTAAGCTGTTTGCGAAAACGGTATTTGTTCTGTTGCTTCAGACTAACATGGCTGCCCACCTGAATCTATATTCCTTCCATCCTTCCTTCCTCTCTCCCTTCCTCTCTCCCTCCCTTCCTCACTCCCTCCTTCGCTCCCTCCCTCCTTCAGTCTCTCACTCTTTCCTTCCTTCCTCCCTCCCTTCTTCACTCACACACTCTTTCCTTCCTTCCTTCCTTCCTTCCTTCCTTCCTTCCTTCCTTCCTTCCTTCCTTCCTTCCTTCCTTCCTTCCTTCCCTCCCTCCCTCCCTCCCTTCCCTCCCTCCCTTCCTCACTCCCTCCTTCGCTCCCTCCCTCCTTCATTCTCTCACTCTTTCCTTCCTTCCTCCCTCCCTTCTTCACTCACACACTCTTTCCTTCCTTCCTTCCTTCCTTCCTTCCTTCCTTCCTTCCTTCCTTCCTTCCTTCCTTCCTTCCTTCCTTCCTTCCTTCCTTCCTCTCCCTCCCTCCCTCCCTCCATGCTCTGCCTTTCTCCCCAGTGGTGACCCAAAGCAGCTGACATTTTATCCTGAAAACAACCCTAGGAGGTAGGTTAGACTGCAATTGTGCAACTGGCCCAGGGTCACTCAGCGAGCTTCCATGGCAGAATGAGGATCCCAGCCTGGTTTTCCTGGCACCTTTCTTCCATTCTGTCCTCACAACAACCCTGTGGACAAGGCTAGGTCGAGACTGGCCCAAGCTCACCAAATGAACTCATACGGCAGAGTGGGGACTCGAACCTGGGTCTTCTGGATGCTAGTCAGACTTGGGAGCCACATATGGCTCTTTCACACATATTGTGTGGCTGTTGAAGCCCCCACAGCTTAGCCAGCTGGCTTGGAGAAGGCATTTGTCTCTTTAAATCACTTCTACAAGTGATTTAAATCAGCGGTCCTCAACCTTTTTGGCACCAGGAACCCGTTTTGTGGAAGACAATTTTTCCAGGGACTGTGGGGCGGGGGGATGGTTTGGGGATGATACTTTATTTCTATTAGTTTGGCATGGTGGTTAAGTGTGCAGACTCTTATCCGGGAGAACTTATCTGGGAGTGCTATCCCACTTCTCCACTCACAGCTGCTGGAATGCCCTTGGGTGAGCCATAGCTCTGGCAGAGGTTGTCCTTAAGGGCAGCTTCTGGGGAGAGCTCTCTCAGCCCCACCCACCTCACAGGGTGTCTGTTGTGGGAGAGGAAGGTAGAGGAGATTGTGAGCCGCTCTGAGACTCTGAAATTTGGAGTGAAGGGCAGGATAGAAATCCAATGTCGTCTTCTTCTTATTATTATTATTATCATCTATACATTGTAATATAATGAAATAATTATACAACTCACTGCCCGGTTGCTAACAGGCCACGGACTGGTACTGGTCCACGGACCAGAGGTTGGGGACCCCTGATTTAAATGCACTGGAGAATGTATTTAAGTTGCTTTATTTCCACCTCCACCCTCCTTTTCTTCCTTCCTTCCTTCCTTCCTTCCTTCCTTCCTTCCTTCCTTCCTTCCTTCCTTCCTTCCTTCCTCCTGTTTTTTCAAGACAGAGGCACCGAATTTTCAGCGAAGCATCCAGTGCCTCTCACCAAATGTGATGGTCAGAACTCCCCAAGTTATGCTTGTCACAGTTATGCTCCTGGCTCCACCCCCAAAGTCTACTGGCTCCATCCCCAAAGTCCCCAAATATTTCTTGAATTGGACTTGGCAACCCTATACAGGAATAATTTGTGTGGTGCCTTATAGGACCACGGCAGAAGGTACATAGCAGTTGTAGGAGTTAAAAGATCCAAGCGGGCAGCCGTGTTGCTCTGAAGCAGCTGAAGAAAGCAGGAGTCAAGTTGTACCTTTAAGACCAGCCAAGTTTTATTCAGAACGTAAGCTTTCGTGTGCTCTCTAAGCACACTTCATCAGACGAGGGGAATCAGCTATGGGTATATATCACTATACCTGATCCCCTCATCTGATGAAGTGTGCTTAGAGAGCACACGAAAGCTTACGTTCTGCATAAAACTTGGTTGGTCTTAGAGGTGACACTTGACTCCTGCTTTGTGGGAGTTAAAACTGAGAGGAGTCTAAAGCGGGGGCGCTTATAGATTTCACTAAGGCCCCTCTACCACCCCCCTTTATTTCAAACACTACGTTATTATTTTATTATTATTAATATTTCTTTATTTATGTTCCACCCATGCCCCCATTGGGGGGGCTCAGAGCGGAGTACAGCAAATAGAAATGAAATCACAATATAATAAAACCAATTACAACATTCATCAAAGTAGAGCGAGATGATTCAGCAAGACGACACGACGGCAAGGTGGTATACCACAAAATAGTACCGCAATACAGCATCACAATACAGTAGTGCAGTAGAGTAGCAGAGCAGTGGGGGGGGGGGGAGGCCAACCGATCGATAAATAGATGCCCGTTGCCTCATCCACAGACCTGGCATTCAGGTGTACCTCAGGAACATGATACGGCATTTCACTAGAGCATCTTAATGTTGTCTGAAATCGACTTGCCGGTCCTGTCTCCGGAAGGCTCCCTGTAGGCCTTGCAGCCATGTTTGGGAACAATCGTTGTCCCTCAAGAGAGAGGTGTGAAAATGCTTGAAAATGGAGTGTTCCTGGAAACAGTGCTCTCCCCCCTCCCCGCCGCATCCCTCTTAATTCCACCTAAAGAAGACTCCTAGGGGGACTTCGGGTCATTAATAGACGGGAGCCGATTCCTCGCTACAAAAATGGCTCCCCTTGGAAATCTCAAGGAGGCGGCATAAAGCGGCAAATTGTCCTCTGAAGTCAATAAACGAGGGCTGAAGTTGCGAGGTTTTCCAAGCGGCCCCCGGGAGGCAGCTGGGTCTTCTCTGCACGAGGGAGGAAGGTGGCTCTCCAAGCGCAGCTGACCACGGAGGAGAGGGCAAAATCCACCCCAGCGGCCGTTTCACAGGAGGGGTTCCTGTAGCGTTGCCAATCCCCAGGTGGGGGCAGGGGATTCCCTGGTTTTGAGGCCCTCCCCCCACTTTAGGGTCATCAGAAAGTGGGGGGGGGGTAAATGTCTGCTGGGCACTCCATTATTCCCTATGCAGACCGATTCCCATAGGGTATAATTGAGAATTGATCCGCAGGTATCTGGGGCTCTGGAGGGACTGTTTTTTGTGGTAGAGGCACCAAATTTGCAGCATAGCATCCGGTGCCTCTCCCCAAAATGCCTGCCAAGTTTCAAAAGTATTGGACCAGGGGGTCCAATTCTATGAGCCTCAAAAGAAGGTGCCTCTATCCTTATTTCCAACGGAGGGAAGGCATTTAAAAGGTATGAAGTCCCTTTAAATGTGATGGCCAGAACTCTCTTTGGAATTCAATTATGCTTGTTGCGACCTTGCTCCTGGCTCCACCCCCAGTGTGCCCTGGCTCCACCCCCAAAGTCTCCTGGCTCCACCCCCAAAGTCCCTAGATATTTCTTAAATTGGACTTGGCAACCCTAGGTTCCTATTGAAGAGAGGAGACGTTGGACCTGTGACCTGTTTTGCAGGCACCATGTTGAGAAGGCGTGAAAGGGTTAATGGAAACGAGGGGGGGCTTTGATGACAACCTCAGGTGTTTTGGGAAGGCGGGGAAGACCTCGGTCTTTCTGTGCTGATGCCTGAATACCCCAAAAGTTCAGCTGGCAGCCTGTTAGCCAGACACAAACAAGAAGCCGATTTTTCGAGACAGTCCATCCGCTGTGCGACCTGTTCGTGGCTGCTCAGCAGTTGCTCCTACTCAGGTCTTCTTTTGTTGTAGCAGGAGCTCCTTTGCATATTAGGCCACACACCCCTGATGCAGCCAATCCTCCTGGAGCTTACAGGGCTCTCTTTATAGGGCCTACTGGAAGCTTTTGGAGGACTGGCTACATCACGGGTGTGTGGCTTAATATGCAAAAGAGTTCCTGCTACAAAAAAAGACCTGATGTGGGGTAGGCTTCCCAATCCCCAGGTCCCAGAGGGGGATCCCCCGGTTTTACAGGCTTCCCCCCTCCCCCAGCCAGCTGGCCGGCGGGGGAAGCCCCATCCCCACAGCCATTATGCACCTCTATGAACAATTCCCATAGGGAATGATGGGGAATTGAGCCGCGAGTATCGGGAGCTCTGGGGGGGCTGTGTTTTGAGATAGAGGCACCAAATTTTCAGTATCGCATCTAGTGCCTCTCCCCAAAATACCTCCCAAGTTTCAAAAAGATTGGACCAGGGGGTCCAATTCTATGAGCCCCAAAAGAAGGTGCCCCTATCCTTCATTATTTCCTATGGAAGGAAGGCATTTAAAAAGGCGTGCTGTCCCTTTAAATGTGATGGCCAGAACTCCCTTGGAGTTCAGTTATGCTTGTCACACCCTTGCTCTTGGCTTCACCCCCAAAGTCTCCTGGCTCCACCCCCAAAGTCCCCAGATATTTCTTAAATTGGACTTGGCAACTGTAATATGGGGCCACACACCCCTGATGTAGCCAGTCCTCCGGGAGCTTACAGTAGGCCCCGTACAAAGAGCCTTGTAAGCTCTTGGAGGATTGGCTACTTCAGAGAGGTGTGGCCTAGTATGCAAAAGAGTTCCTGCTACAAAAAAAAAAAAGCTCTGCTCCTCTTCCGCCTGCAGGCCTGGTGTATCCACCAACACATACAATACTAAATAACAACAAAAAAAAAAGCAGTGGGATTATAGGGTTGCCAATCCCCAGTTGGGGGCAGGGGATCCCCCGGTTTGGAGGCCCTCCCCCCGCTTCAGGGTCGTCAGAAAGCGGGGGGAGGGGAGGGAAATGTCTGCTGGGAACTCTATTATTCCCTATGGAGATTTATTCCCATAGAAAATCATGGAGAACTGATCCGCAGGTATCTGGGGCTCTGGGGTGTGTGTGTGTGTGTGTGTTTTGTGGTAGAGGCATCAAATTTTCAGTATAGCATCTAGTGCCTCTCCCCAAAATACCCCCCAAGTTTCAAAAAGATTGGACCAGGGGGTCCAATTCTATGAGCCCCAAAAGAAGGTGCCCCTGTCCTTCATTATTTCCTAGGGAAGGAAGGAATTGAAAAGGTGTGCCGTCCCTTTCAATGTGATGGCCAGAACTCCCTTTGGAGTTCAATTATGCTTGTCACAGCCTTGATCTTGGCTCCACCCCAATGTCTCCTGGCTCCACCCCCAGAGTCCCCAGATATTTCTCGAATTGGACTTGGCAACCCTATGGGATTAGGATTCACGAATGCAAACAGTATGGAGTTTGTCATATAAATGCATGATAACAATGGGTCAGTAATGAGCAAGGATAATAATACCCGCAAAACCAACAGCGGTGCAATCTCAAGTGACAACTGTCAGGGACTTGTTCCTGACACACAAGATTCGAAAAGCCCAGTTCAACAGAGGTTCAGCGACAACAGAGCAGGGGATCCACTGACGTCCGATTGGCACAACCATCAAATCTTCTTGCGGCGAACTCCACAGCATCCCTGGTTAGACTCCGGGTTTTGTTTGTAGAACAAGACCAGCAGGAACTCATTTGCATATTAGGCCACGCCCCCAATATCACCATTGTTTTGCTCTTGTTTTACTCTTACTTTCTTATTATGGAGCAGAGCTCCATCAGTGGCTATTAGCCACAGCTTTTGTTGGAACTCTCTGTCTGAGGCAATGATGCTCTGCATTCTTGTGCTTGGGGGGGGGGGTGCACAGTGGCAGGGCTTCTAGCCCCACTGGTGGAGCTCTTGATGGTGCCTGTTTTTTTGGCCACTGTGTGACACAGAGTGTTGGACTGGATGGGCCATTGGCCTGATCCAACATGGCTTCTCTTATGTTCTTATGTCTGGGGCAGTGACACTCTGTCTTCTTGGTGCTTCAGGGGGCAACAGTAGGAGGGCTTCTGGAGTTCTTGCCCCGATGGTGGACCTCCTGATGGCACCTGGGTTTTTTGGCTGCTGTGTGACACAAAGTGTTGGACTGGATGGACCATTGGCCTGATCCAACAAGGCTTCTCTTATGTTCTTATGTGACCCAGAGTGTTGGGCTCGGTGGGCCACTGGCCTGATCCAACATGGCTTCTCTTATGTTCTTATGTGACACAGAGTGTTGGACTGGATGGGCCATTGGCCTGATCCAACAGGGCTTCTCTTATGTTCTTCTGTGACACAGAGTGTTGGACTGGATGGGCCATTAGCCTGATCCAACATGGCTTCTCTTATGTTCTTATGTGACACAGAGTGTTGGACTGGATGGACCATTGGCCTGATCCAACAGGGCTTCTCTTATGTTCTTCTGTGACACAGAGTGTTGGACTGGATGGGCCACTGGCCTGATCCAACATGGCTTCTCTTATGTTCTTATGTGACACAGAGTGTTGGACTGGATGGACCATTGGCCTGATCCAACAGGGCTTCTCTTATGTTCTTATGTGACCCAGACTGTTGGGCTCGGTGGGCCACTGGCCTGATCCAACATGGCTTCTCTTATGTTCTTATGTGACACAGAGTGTTGGACTGGATGGGTCATTGGCCTGATCCAACAGGGCTTCTCTTATGTTCTTCTGTGACACAGAGTGTTGGGCTGGATGGGCCATTGGCCTGATCCAACATGGCTTCTCTTATGTTCTTATGTGACACAGAGTGTTGGACTGGATGGACCATTGGCCTGATCCAACATGGCTGCTCTTATGTTCTTACATAAGGGTTTTTGTAGAAAAAGCCCAGCAGGGACTAATTTGCATATTAAGGCACACCCCTGACACCAAACCAGCCGGAACTGCGTTTCTGTGCGTTCCTGCTCAAAAAAAATAGCCCTGGTTAGACTATTTCTGAATATGCCGTAGCGTCACTTGAAGGTTTGTGCTGCAAGTGGCATTCTTTCTGCTCCGTGCTGCTCTCGCTTAAGCCTCTCAGAAACTGAAAGTGAACATTTCTAGGGAAAGAAGTAGGAAATGGGGAAGGAGGAGAAACCAGTGCCATTTCTGGTTTATCAGAAAATTCCTCGCAGCACCCAGTTTCAGAATTCCCTTCCCCAGCCCTTTCTCAGACTGAAATTTATTCATATTAAAGTGGATGCTGCATTATTACATCCTGTAAAACACCAGTTAATTTATGGCAGTTTAAAATGCGTTTTAAAAAAAAATAACCACCAACAGCAAGGACTGCCAAATTCTTTGCAAACGTAGAAACGGCTTTGCAGGAGGATTTGGAAACAAACACCAGCCAGAGAGCGGGAAGATGGATTTCTTCACGGAACAGCTTTTCCACCCGACACTGTGTGTGTGTGTTGTTTTGTTTTGTTTTGAATATTCGCCTTGGCACGCCGACCCTTCTGTTTTATGATGTTTTAATTATTGCTGTTTATTTATTGTAATCATATTTTAATTGTTTGTGTACGCAGCTCGAGCGCCTTGGCAGGGGGGGGGCGGCCAAATTATCAATTAAGTTATTATTAAAAAGTTATTACCAAGCCTTCCTACTCCAAACTGTAACTCTCCAGTGCCAGGAATGAATTTCTTTTTTTCCCTTTTCTCTTGTCGGTGCTCTCCAAAGACTCAGACAGAAGGCCGCATCACATTTGGTGATGGGGCTCTGCTTTTTTAGAGCCCCTCTCTGTCTCAAAATCTCTCTGCATGCTCTCTGTTAGCACATTGGGGATGGAACCTTTCCCATATGCTTCACAGAGTAGGGCTGCCAATCCCCAGGTGGGGGCAGGGGATCCCCTGATTTGGAGGCCCTCCCCCCCGATCAGGGTCATTAGAAAGCAGGGGAGGGGAAGGAAAATGTCTACTGGCACTCCATTATTCCCTATGGGGAACGATTCCCGTAGGGTATAATGGAGAATAGATCGGCAGTTATCTGGGGCTCTGGGAGGGCTGTCTTTTGAGCTAGAGGTGCCGAATTTCAAGCATAGCATCCAAGGCCTCTCCTCAAAAACATCTTCCAAGTTTCAAAAGGATTGGACCAGGGGGTCCAATTCTATAAGCCCCCCAAAGAAGGTACCCCTTTCCTTCATTATTTCCAAATGGAGGGAAGGCGTTTAAAAGTTGTGTGGCCCCCTTGAAATGTGATGGCCAGAACTCTCTTTGGCATTCAGTTGTGAATGTCACACCCTTCCTCCTGGCTCCACCCCCAAAGTATCCTGGCTCCACCCCCAAAGTCCCCAGACGTTTCTTGAGTTGGACCCGGCGACCCTAATGAGCACATCGGGGATGGAACCTTCCCCATATGCTCCACAGAGAGGAGGCTGGGTTCTTTTCAGTAGCTTAACCCAGTGGTTCTTTCAATTCTGTATAGTACTTTCTGAATAATCAGTTACTGTTTCCCCCCCCCCCTTCAATCATTCATTGGGAGCTATCAAGATACATTTGACTCATGGCAATTCCAAGACCCTGTAGGGTTTTTAAGGCAAGAAGTGTTCAGAGGTGGTTAGCTATTACCTGCCTCCGTGTAGCAACCTTGGTGGTCTCTCATTCAAGTATTAACCAAGGCTAGCCCTGCTTAACTTCTAAGATCCAGGGCTTTTTTGTAGCAGGAACTCCTTTGCATATTAGGCCACGCCCCCTGGTGTAGCCAGTCCTCCTGGAGCTTACAGTAGCAGGCCCTGTACTAATAGCCCTGTAAGCTCGTGGAGGATTGGCTACATCAGGGGTGTGTGACCTAATATGCAAAGGAACCCCTGCTAGAATTCCTTACAGGGCTCTTCGTACAGGGCCTGCTGAGAGCTCCAGGAGGATTGGCTGCATCAGGGGTGTGTGGCCTAATATGCAAAGGAGGTCCTGCTAGAATTCCTTACAGGGCTCTTCGTACAGGGCCTGCTGAGAGCTCCAGGAGGATTGGCTACATCAGGGGTGTGTGGCCTAATATGCAAAGGAGCTCCTGCTAGAATTCCAAGCTCGTGGAGGATTGGCTACATCAGGGGTGTGTGACCTAATATGCAAAGCAGTTCCTGCTTTAAAAGGGGGGTAGGAATTACACAGAGCATGAAGGAAACAAGAAGGAACAGACCAAAGAGAGTGGAAGGCAGAACAGACCAGCAAGTTGGGGGATTTTGAACTGATTCCGCCCTGCCCAGCCCTCGTTCTCCTCTAACTTCTGGTTTACTCCAGGGATCAGATATGGCCACTGGCTTGGGGATTTGCCAATATGAAGTGTCATCTTCTGTTCGATGTTATTGCGCTGACAAACTCCCACGACTCAGTCCGCAGATACCGTCTGCGCTGTTCTCCTGGGAAATTTCACAACAGCCCGAGGCTGGTCAAAAGTGCTCCCCCCAAAAGAGACAGAAAGAGGCAGAGGGCCTGTTCTGAGAGACGGAACTGTAAGAGGTACACGTCTGGGGCCTCAAACTCTGAAAAAGGCAGCAATCCCCCTTGAACATACATGGGTTAAAATGTAAGCCTCATCAGCACCGATTGCCTGCAGTAGCTGAACTTGTCAGCACCGGCAAGTTCTGTTGGGTACATATGAACATATGAAGCTGCCTCATACTGAATCAGACCCTCGGTCCATCAAAGTCAGTCTTGTCTTCTCAGACTGGCAGCGGCTCTCCAGGGTCTCAAGCGGAGGATTTTCATGCCCACTTGCCTGGAGCCTTTTTGGAGATGCCAGGGATTGAACCTGGGACCTTCTGCTTACCTAGCAGATGCTCTACCACTGAGCCACCATCCCTCCATGGCACCTCTTCTAAGGAAGCACTGCCCTTCTTGAGCTATTATCGGTCGAGCCAGAAGCAGAAGACTCCTGGAGAAACCTGAGATCCTCTTTCCAGGGCCTGCCAAAACAGAGTTAGAAGGGACCTCCAGGATCATCTAATACAGGGGTTGCCAACCCCGCCAGGCCTTGGACCAGTACCGGTCCAGGGCCTGTTAGCAACTGGGCTGTGAGTTGTATAATTATTTCATATAATAATAAAACGGAGGAGGAGGAAGAGGAGGGAATGAAGATCCTATGAATTTAGGGAGAGGTATTTGTGAGTTTCCTGCTTTGTGCAGGGGATTGGACTAGATCAGAGGCCCCCAACCTTTTTGGCAACAGGGACAGGCCCCACGGCTGGCCGGCCCACCGCAGCGAGGATCGTGGGGCCCAGCCGCGCTGTACAGCAGCCTCCCCAGGGCCAGGCAGGGATCACAGGGCCCAGATGTACTGTGCGGCAGCCTCCCTGGGGCCTGGCTGGCCGGCCAGAATTGCTGCAGGGCCTGGAAAGGTTACTGTCCTCGTTCAGTTTGCACTTGATTATCCTAGATGGTGTGGCCTAATATGCTAATATTAGGGGATGTGGTCTAATATGTCACTGAGTTCCTGTTGGGCTTTTTCTACAAAAAAGCCCTGGACCTATGCATTTGCCTAGGGCAGCAGGTTGTGTGTGTGTGTGTGCCAGATTAGGCTCCCCCCACATGACTTCAAATAGAAAAACAATTATTTGCATTAATTTTGCTGGCCTGAATCATTCTCCCTCAGTGATATTTTTTAAGTTGATAATTTTTTATGACCCACGAACGATGTTATAAATATCCATATGGCCCTTGGCAGAAAAAAGGTTCCCCACCCCTGGAATAGTCCTTGAAAGGGCAGCTTCTGTGAGAGCTCTCTCAGCCCCACCCACCTCACAGGGTGTCTGTTGTGGGGGAGAAAGGTAAGGGAGATTGTAGGCCGCTCTGGGACTCTGTCCTTGAAAGGGCAGCTGCTGTGAGAGCCCTCTCCAGCCCCACCCACCTCACAGGGTGCCTGTTGTAAGGGAGGAAGGTAAAGGAGATTGTAGGCCGCTCTGAGACTCTGTCCTTGAAAGGGCAGCTTCTGTGAGAGCTCTCTCAGCCCCACCCACCTCACAGGGTGTCTGTTGTGGGGGAGGAAGGGAAAGGAGATTGTGAGCCGCTCTGAGACTCTGTCCTTGAAAGGGCAGCTGCTGTGAGAGCCCTCTCCAGCCCCACACAGGGTGTCTGTTGTGCGGGAGGAAGATAAAGGAGATTGTAGGCCGCTCTGAGACTCTGTCCTTGAAAGGGCAGCTTCTGTGAGAGCTCTCTCAGCCCCACCCACCTCACAGGGTGTCTGTTGTAGGGGGAGGGGAGGTAAAGGCGATTGTGTCCGCTCTGAGACTCTGAGATTCAGAGTATAGGGCGGGATATAAATCCAATATCTTCTTCTTCAGGATCTGCCTATGTTCACAGAATCAGCATTGCTGTCAGATGGCCATCTAGCCTCTGTTTGAAAACCTCCAAGGAAGGAGAGCCCACCACCTCCCGAGGAAGCCTGTTCCATTGAAGAACCGCTTAAACTGTCAGGAAGTTCTCAGAGTATGTCGCCCTGGATCATAATCCCTCTTCTGTAGTTTGGATTCTGAGATGTCAGACCAACTAAACCACCTGGAAAAAGCAAGTTCTCATGTTCATTCCAAATCCTGGAGAGGGTAAAGTGGGTCAAGAGGTATTTCAGAGATTCCACAATGGCATATGCTGAGATCCGGTGTGGCATTGTGGTTTGAGTATAGTAGGAGATCCGGGTTAATTCTCACACATCAACAAATTTCACTAGGATGGCTTTTGGCTATTCATTCTCTCTTGGCCTAGCCTACCTTCTAGGGTTGTCGTCGCGCAAGAGGAAAGAGACATGCACATAGCCTTCCGTCGCTTGGAGGATGAGTAAAAATAAAAATGTAATAAAACAAACGATTCCTGCGCCATTAAGCAGTTGGGTTTTTTGACCTACACCGCAAAGATCCCGCACAAAGAGATATAGTCGATAAAAATGCCAGGTGTTATGAGCCTCTGGCCATAAAGACACAATTCAACACAAGTCTACTTGTGAGTAGGCCATACTGATCTTAAAGGAGCTTACCTGGCCCCTCTGCAGGGCAAGAAGGTATCTCCTGGGCAAGGGACCGACCTCTGGGTGCACACAACATTCTCCATGCTATAAGTAAAGGTCAAGGTAGCCCCCTGTGCAAGCACCAGTCGTTTCCGACTCTGGGGTGACGTTGCTTTCACAACGTTTTCACGGCAGACTTTTTACGGGGTGGTTTGCCATTGCCTTCCCCAGTCCTCTACGCTTTCCCCCCCCCACCCCCCACAGCAAGCTGGGGACTCATTTTACCGACCTCGGAAGGATGGAAGGCTGAGTCAACCCGGAGCCGGCTACCTGAACCCAGCTTCCGCCAGGATCGAACTCAGGTCGTGAGCAGAGAGCTCAGACTGCAGTACTGCAGCTTTACCCCTCTGCGCCACGGGGCTCTTATGCTATAGGTAGGGCAAGGGAAAAGGAGCCATCAAGTTGCAATTGACTCTTAGTGACCCCATCATGGGGTTTTCAAGGCATGGGATGTTCAGAGGTTCACCTGTCTCTGTGTAGCAACCCTGAACTTCCTTGGTTCAGGCTTCAGCCTGTGCTGAAAGCGCTGCACTGGCTACCGATAGAGTACCAGATTTGCTTCAAGGTGCTGGTCATTACCTTTAAAGCCCTCTATGGCCGGGGTCCTGCATACCTTAGGGACCGCCTTTCCCTGCACATGCCCCAGCGAGCACTTCGGTCAGGGTCTCAAAACCTGTTGACAGTCCCCGGCATCAGAGAAGCGAGGCTCAAAGCAACGAGAGCCAGGGCCTTTTCCATTGCTGCCCCTAGCTGGTGGAATGAGTTGCCGGAGGAGGTCAGGGCCCTGCGAGAGCTTCCACAGTTCTGCAGGGCCCGCAAGACGGCACTCTTCCGCCAGGCATTGACATGATGGTGACATCTGCAGCGACGGGACTGGCCCATAAGAACACCACCAACGGCCTACCTCACCTCGCTGTGGCGATCCTGAGACCTCTGAGGTAACAGCTAACCACCAGAATTCAATCGCTGCCTGAAACTATTGACCGCGGCACATGCAAATGTTTTTAAATTGCTTTTATGTCTTATGTTTTTATTGTTGTTGAGTTTCCCACTCCCGCTAATGTGCTTGTGTCGACCCTCGGTCTGCGAGCCGCCCTGAGCCTGCCCTCGGCGGGGAGGGCGGGATATAAATTAAATAAATAAATAAAGTGGTGGTCTCCCATCCATGGGACTGACCCTGCTAAGCTTCTGAGGTCTGGTGAGACTAGGATAGCCAGGGCCACCCGAGGCGGGACAGAGACAAACAACGGTGACTGGCCATTGCCTGCCTCTGCATAGCAACCCCGAACTTCATCGGTGGTCTTCCATCCAAGTCCTAACCAGGTCAACCTTCCTTAGCTTCCAGCCAGGTCAAGGCAAGAGAGGAACAGAGGTGGTTTGCCATTGCCTGCCTCTGAATAGCAACCCTGAACTTCATCGGTGGTCTTCCATCCAAGTCCTAACCAGGTCAACCTTCCTTAGCTTCCAGCCAGGTCAAGGCAAGAGAGGAACAGAGGTGGTTTGCCATTGCCTGCCTCTAAATAGCAACCCCGAACTTCATCGGTGGTCTTCCATCCAAGTCCTAACCAGGTCAACCTTCCTTAGCTTCCAGCCAGGTCAAGGCAAGAGAGGAACAGAGGTGGTTTGCCATTGCCTACCTCTGCATAGCAACTCCTCTGCACAGCAACCCTGGACTTCTTTGGTGGTCTCCATCTAAGTACTACTAACCAGGGATAATGTTGCCCTATTCCATGATTTGATGAGATCTGGTTACCCTGGACCATGCAGGTCAAGGCAAGAGAGGAACAGAGGTGGTTTGCCATTGCCTGCCTCTGCATAGCAACCCTGGACTTCTCTGGTGGTCTCCCATCCATGTACTGATCAGGGCCGACCCTGCTTAGCTTCTGCGATCTGTCGAGACTGGGCTAGCCTGAGTCATCCAGGTCAGGGCCAGAGAGACACAGAGGTGGTTTGCCATTGCCTGCCTCTGCATAGCAACCCTGGACTTCATCGGCGGTCTTCCATCCAAGTCCTAACCAGGCTCACCCTTGCTTAGCTTCCAGCCAGGTCAAGGCAAGAGAGGAACAGAGGTGGTTTGCCATTGCCTGCCTCTGCATAGCAACCCTGGACTTCATTGGTGGTCTTCCATCCAAGTCCTATCCAGGCTCTACCCGGCTTAGCTTCCAGCCAGGTCAAGGCAAGAGAGGAACAGAGGTGGTTTGCCATTGCCTACCTCTGCATAGCAACTCCTCTGCACAGCAACCCTGGACTTCTTTGGTGGTCTCCATCTAAGTACTACTAACCAGGGATAATGTTGCCCTATTCCATGATTTGATGAGATCTGGTTACCCTGGACCATGCAGGTCAAGGCAAGAGAGGAACAGAGGTGGTTTGTCATTGCCTGCCTCTGCATAGCAACCCCGAACTTCATTGGTGGTCTTCCATCCAAGTCCTATCCAGGCTCTACCCTGCTTTGCTTCCAGCCAGGTCAAGGCAAGAGAGGAACAGAGGTGGTTTGCCATTGCCTGCCTCTGCATAGCAACCCTGGACTTCATTGGTGGTCTTCCATCCAAGTCCTATCCAGGCTCTACCCTGCTTAGCTTCCAGCCAGGTCAAGGCAAGAGAGGAACAGAGGTGGTTTGCCATTGCCTACCTCTGCATAGCAACTCCTCTGCACAGCAACCCTGGACTTCTTTGGTGGTCTCCATCTAAGTACTACTAACCAGGGATAATGTTGCCCTATTCCATGATTTGATGAGATCTGGTTACCCTGGACCATGCAGGTCAAGGCCAGAGAGGAACAGAGGTGGCTGGCCATTGCATAGCAACCCGGGATGTCTCTGGGGGTCTCCCATCCAAATACTAACTGGGACCGGCACTGCTTAGCTTCTGCGATCCGACGAGACTGGGCTAACCTGAATCATCCAGGTCAGGGCCAGAGAGACTCAGAGGTAGTTTGCCATTGCCTGCCTCTGCACAGCAACCCTGGACTTCTTTGGTGGTCTCCATCTAAGTACTACTAACCAGGGATAATGTTGCCTAGCTTCCAAGATTTGATGAGATCTGGTTAGCCTGGGTCATCCAGGTCAAGGCCAGAGAGGAACAGAGGTGGCTGGCCGTTGCCTGCCTCTGCGTAGCAACCCTTGGACTTCCTTGGTGGTCTCCCATCCAAGTGATAACGAGGGCCGACCATGCTTAGCTTCCAAGAGTGATGAGATCAGGCTAGCCTGGGCTATCTAGGCTGCTTGCTCTATGTAGACAGAAGCAGGGCTTTTTTTGTAGCAGGAACTCCTTTGCATATTAGGCCACACCTCCCTGATGTAGCCAATCCTCCAAGAGCTTACAGTAGGCCCTGTAAGAAGAGCCCTGTAAGGAATTCTAGCAGGACCTCCTTTGCATATTAGGCCACACCTCCCTGATGTAGCCAATTTTCCAAGAGCTTACAGTAGGGCGGCCAAGCCCCCGGTCCGGGTGGGAGTTCTCCCGTCTGGGAGGTTCCCAACCTGCCGGCCCACACTGGGCCGGTGGGGAGAACCTCCCCCGATGTCACCAGCACGATGACATCACCTGCAACTGACATCATCACTACGGCAATATTGCACACCAGCTGCTCTAGGCATTTCCAGGAAAACTCTTATGGTTTTCCCAGATGCTCTAGCAATTTGGGAGGAAAAACTCTATGGTACATTAGTGTGCGTGGAACACGTCCCCCGCCGGAGGGAGGCTTGGCAACCCTAGCTTACAGGACTCTTAATAAAGGGCCTACTGTGAGCTCCAGGAGGATTGGCTACATCGGGGGGGTGTGGCCTAATATGCAAAGGAGTTCCCACTATAAAAAAAGGCCCTGGATGGAAGTAGGAAAAAATGCCAATCGTCTCCTACAATTTCAAGTTCTGACTGGATGAATACAAGCAGAGAAAACATTTTGTGAGAGCCAGTTTGGTGTAGTGGTTAAGTACGCGGACTCTTATCTGGGAGAACCGTGTTTGATTCCCCACTCCCCCACTTGCTCCTGCTGGAATGGACTTGGGTCAGCCATAGCTCTGGCAGAGCTGTCCTTGAAAAGACAACTGCTGTGAAAGCCCTCTCAGCCCCACCCACCTCATGGCCTTGGGTCAGCCAGAACTCTGGCAGAGGTTGTCCTTGAAAGGGCAGCTGCTGTGAGAGCCCTCTCCAGCCCCACCCACCTCATAAGGTGTCTTTTGTTGGGGAGGAAGGTAAAGGAGATTGTGAGCCGCTCTGAGACTCTTCGGAGTGGAGGGCGGGATATAAATCCAATATCTTCTTCTTCACAGAGTGCCTGTTGTAGGGGAGGAAGGGAAAGGAGATTGTGAGCTGCTCTGAGACTCTTTGGAGTGGAGGGCGGGATATAAATCCAATATCTTCTTCTTCTTCTTCACAGGGTGTCTGTTGTGGGGGAGGAAGGGAAAGGAGATTGTAGGCCGCTCTGAGACTCTGTTCTTGAAAGGACAGCTGCTGTGAGCGCCCTCTCCAGCCCCACCCACTTCACAGGGTGTCTGTTGTGGGGGAGGAAGGTAAAAGAGATTGTAGGCTGCTCTGAGACTCTGTTCTTGAAAGGACAGCTGCTGTGAGCGCCCTCTCCAGCCCCACCCACCTCACAGGGTGTCTGTTGTGGGGAGGAAGGGAAAGGAGATTGTGAGCTGCTCTGAGACTCTTCGGAGTGGAGGATGGGATATAAATCCAATATCTTCTTCTTCTTCTTCTTCACAGGGTGCCTGTTGTGGGGGAGGAAGGGAAAGGAGATGGTGAGTCGCTCTGAGACTCTGCGATTCGGAGTGGAGGGCGAGATATAAATTCAATATCTTATCTTCTTCTTCTTCTTTCAGGAGAGGACACCGGTTTCCCGTCCTGGTCCCAGTCACTGAGAAGCAAGTGGACATGGCACATTTCCCCTCGGAGGGATGTGGAAATCTTGCCTTGTTTTCACCTGAGTCCTTTGTGTGTGTGTGTGTGTGTGTGTGTGTGTGTGTGTGGGCGGGCCTCGCCTGGCCTGGCACAGAGAGGGTTAAAGGGGGGGGACTGTGTCCTCAGCGGACACACAATTTATGATTTGGTGGATCCGTTTTTAATTATTTTTTGCTGCGACAGAGGTGGAAATATCCAACTTCAAATGGCTGGCTTTATTGATATGCTGCTATTTGTGCCTCGGCGGAGGGAGAATCCTGTAAAAGCAATAAATTAGAAAACCCTTTTTCTCATTAGAGAGGTAGAAGGGGTGTATGAGAACATCTCTCTCCCCCTGCCCCCTTTCTTCCACGAGGCCTCATTTCAGAACTTCTCCAAGACATCTTCTCCTCTTCTCCTTTGTATACTGGATGGACTTCCCATTTTGCCTATCCAACCATTTCAGGCATCGTCTGCCATGCACAAGCCCCGCCCCCTTCAGCACCTATCCCATAATATTTTGGAGCGTCATGTTACTGTACTGTAAAGAGAGCCAGTTTGATGTAGTGCTGGGATGTCAAACATGCTGGCCAGGGGCTGAATCCGGCCCCCAAAGGGCTCCCATCATGCCCGCAAGCAACTCACTGTCATCTGCTTCCTTCTTCCTCTCTCTTGCTTCCTTCTGCATCACAGCTTGCCTTGCCAGGCTTGCTCAATCGCACAGGAGTTACGGAGCAAAGCTCCTCCCTTGGGGAGGAAATGGGGGAAGGAGAGCTAGCTTGGCCAGGCTCTCAATTGCACAGCAGAGCTACTGAGCCGAGCCTCTCTTCCTTCCATTGGCTGAGGCTCAACAAGCCAGTGAGATGGATTAGGCAGATTGGGCGTGTTTGTCTGCGTCCTTTATAAAATTTATATTTCCCTGACCTAGCGTTACAATTTATGACACGCATGGCCCAGCCCGACAAGATCGAGATCTGGCCCTCATAGCAAATGAGTTTGACATCCCTGCATAGTAGTAAAAAGCAGCAGACTCTAATCTGGAGAAGCGGGTTTGATTTCCCATTCCTCCACACGATGCCTGCTGGGTGACCTTGGGTCAACCACAGTTCTCTCAGAGCAGTTCTCTCAAGAAGGGGAGGGACGGTGGCTCAGTGGTAGAGCATCTGGTTGGTAAGTGGAAGGTCCCAGGTTCAATCCCGGGTGTATCCAACTAAAAAGCGTCCAGGCAAGTAGGCGTGGAAAACCTCAGCATGAGACCCTGGAGAGCTGCTGCCAGTCTGAGTAGACAAGATTGACTTTGATGGACCATGAGGGTCTGATTCAGTAGAAGGCAGCTTCATATGTTCATATGTATGAGAATTGAAACCCATTCTAAAGTGGGACAGTGGCTCAGTGGTAGAGCATCTGCTTGGTAAGCAGAAGGTCCCAGGTTCAATCCCCGGCATTCCAACTAAAAAGGGTCCAGGCAAATAGGCGTGAAAAACCTCCGCTTGAGACCCTGGAGAGCCGCTGCCAGTCTGAGTAGACAAGACTGACTTTGATGGACCATGAGGGTCTGATTCAGTAGAAGGCAGCTTCATATATTCATATGACTACCCCATATGTTCACTGTTGTTGTCTTCTCTTTAGGGGATGGACGGTGGCTCAGTGGCAGAGCATCTGCTTGATAAGCAAAAGGTCCCAGTTTCAGTCCCCGGCATCTCCACTAAAAAAAGTCCAGGCAAGTAGGTGTGAAAAACCTCAGCTTGAGACCCTGGAGAGCCTCATAAGTGTTAGGGAGGGGCAGTGGCTCAGTGGTAGAGCATCTGCTTGGTAAGCAGAAGGTCCCAGGTTCAATCCCCGGCATCTCCAACTCAAAAGGGTCCAGGCAAATAGGTGTGAAAAACCTCAGCTTGAGACCCTGGAGAGCCGCTGCCAGTCTGAGTAGACAATGCTGACTTTGATAGGCCGAGGGTCTCATTCAGTATAAGGCAGCTTCATATGTTCATATGTATGAGAATTGAAATCTGTTCTAAAGTGGGATGGTGGCTCAGTGGTAGAGCATCTGCTTGGTAAGCAGAAGGTCCCAGGTTGCAATCTCCGGCATCTCCAACTAAAAAGGGTCCAGGCAAATAGGTGTGAAAAACCTCAGCTTGAGACCCTGGTGAGCCTCATAAGTGTTAGGGAGGGACGGTGGTTCAATGGTAGAGCATCTGCTTGGTAAGCAGAAGGTCCCAGGTTTCAATCCTCGGCATCTCCACCAAAAAAGGGTCCAGGCAAATAGGCCCTTTGCCTTGATCAGGGCTTTTTTTGCAGCAGCAGGAACTCCTTTGTATATTAGGCCACACCCCCTGATGTAGTCCATCCTCTTGGAGCTTACAGTAGGCCCAGTAAGAAAAGCTCTTGGAGGACTGACTACATCAGCAGTAGGCCCTTTATTAAGAAGGGTTTGATTCCCCACTCCTCCACTTGCAGCTGCCGGAATGGCCGTAGCTCTCGCAAGAGATGTCCTTGAAAGGGCAGTTGCTGTAAGAGCTCTCTCAGCCCCACCCAGCTCACAGGGTGTTTGGAGAGTATTGGAAGGAGTGGAGACAGAAGGAGAAATGTTAGGGTAATGCACTCTTCTTGGTTTCCATTTCATCTGTAGGGCTACCATCCTCCAGGTAGGAAACCAACGGGAAATACACAGAGGGGTTAAGCCCTGGAGAAAACCTTGTAATAATAATAAGAAGAATTGCAGATTTATACCCCGCCCTTCTCTCTGAATCAGAGACTCAGAGCGGCTCACAATCTCCTTTATCTTCTCCCCTCACAACAGACACCCTGTGAGTTGGGTGGGGCTGAGAGGGCTCTCACCGCAGCTGCCCTTTCAAGGACAACTCCTATGAGAGCTATGGCTGACCCAAGGCCATTCCAGCAGGTGCAAGTGGAGGAGTGGGGAATCAAACCTGGGTCTCCCAGATAAGAGTCCAAGCACTTAACCACTACACCAAACTGGCTCTACTAGGGCATTATACTCTGCTTGTCAAAATCTATTGGTGGTCCCCAGACTGAAAGAGGTCTGGCTAATAAACAATTATACAAGCCAACGCTTATGCGCAATTAATTTTATATTATTTCATAGAATGAATAAACCCTTTGTTTGTTTGATTTCCACAGCAAGCCAATTAGTTCTGCGGGGCAGAAAGGCAGCTTATAAATGTTTTAAATAAATAAGTGAATGAATGAGGCAAAACAGGGAAAATATTCTAGGGGGTTATCTAGGTTGACCCAGAACTAGAGAGTCCAGCGTTCCCTCTAGGTTGAGATAGTGTGAGTTAGCTCACAGTTTTTAAGCCTCCGGCTCACACATTTTTGTCTTCGCTCAGGAAGGATGGCCTCGGAACAAAGTAATGTATGCAGCGGCCAAAACATTCGCTCACAACTTTTAATGCCAGTAGCTCACAAAGTAGAATTTTTGCACACAAGACTTCACAGCTGAAAGGGAGCACTGAAGAGACATATTGACCGATTTCCAGGTGGAGAGCCCTTTTGCTCCTGGGGCTTCTCTCCGTTTTCGCACGAGTTGCCCCAGAGCTGCAAGTTGACGCAGCACTCTTCTGCAACAAGCAGGATCCTCTTCCAAGTTTCAAAAAGATTGGACCAGGGGTTCCAATTCTATGAGCCCCCCCCCAAAAAAAGGTGTCCCTATCCTCCATTATTTCCAATGGAAGGAAGGCCTTTAAAGGAGCACAGTCCCTTTAAATGTGCTGGCCAGAACTCCTTTTGGAGTTCGATCATGCTCCTGGCTCCACCCCCAAAGTCTCCTGGCTCCACCCCAAAGTCTCCTGGCTTCACCCCCAAAGTCTCCTTGGCTCCACCCCCAAAGTCCCCCGATATTTCTTGAGTCGGATTTGGCAACCCTAGCATGATTCTCCAAGATGGATCCCTGACTCTGGAACGTTTTCAGGGAAGCATCCCACGAAAGCCACTTTCCCCTATCCACTTATGCCATGAGCTTTCTGCTCTCTTTTTTTTTTTTTTCTGGAACCTTCTCTCCTGCTCTCCCTCCCCCGTCATCGCCGACCCGCTCAGCCTGTTTAAATGGGAAATTATTTGCATTACCGATGGTAAATAATAGATGAGGCCGAGGGAGCGGCGAAGGAGTTGGTGTCCCTTCGATAAACCCCTCCTCGCTTTAATTAGTGTAAAGCAACCTGGTGAGAATGTGAGTTGTCTTGATGCTGGTAATTAAAACTGAAACTACTGGAAAAAAATCCAGGAGGGGAGGAGAGGGGGGGAAACCCATGCTTATTTTTTTATCGGCACTGCTGTTCGGAGCCGGCGAACCTACGGACAGCTCGGCAGTAAAGAGTGGTAATGAAGGTGTGAATTCCCGGGAGGGGTGGGGGTGGGGGACAGCTGCCACTGCGCATGAACTTGTGTGCTAGATGAGGGCGCAGGACCAATTAGAGGTGGCTTGCGCTTGGAAGCCGAGCGCCGGAGCTTCGTTGGCACCTTGAGAATGTGGTGGGGGCCCAGGAAGGCCAAGATCCAGGCAGGCCTGGGAGATCTCCCAGAATGATCACTGATCTCCAGGTGACGATGAATTCCCTTGGAGAACATGGCTGCTTTGGAGGGTGGGGCCTAGGGAAGAGGAAGAAGAAGAAGTTTTTATAGCCCTCTTCTCTATCTGAAGGAGTCTCAAAGCATCTTACGATCTCTTTCCCATCCTCTTCCCATGACAGGCACCTCATGAGGTAAGTAGGGGCTGAGAGGAGGAGGAGAAGGAGAAGAAGAATATATTGGATTTATACCCTGCCCTCCACTCGGAATCTCAAAGTCTCAGAGTGGCTCACAATCTCCTTTACCTTCCTCCCAGTTTGAGAGCCAGTTTGGTGTAGTGGTTAAGTGTGTGGACTCTTATCTGGGAGAACCGGGTTTGATTCCCCACTCCTCCACTTGCACCTGCTGGAATGGCCTTGGGTCAGCCATAACTCTGGCAGAGGTTGTCCTTGAAAGGGCAGCTGCTGTGAGAGCCCTCTCCAGCCCCACCCACCTCACAGGGTGTCTGTTGTGGGGGAGGAAGGGAAAGGAGATTGTGAGCCGCTCTGAGACTCTTTGGAGTGGAGGGCGGGATATAAATCCAATATCTTCTTCTTCTTCTTCTTCTTTTTCTCCCCCTCTACAGACACCCTGTGAGGCTGAGAGAGCTCTGACAGAAACTGCTCTTGAGCAGAACAGCTCAGGGAGAGTTAGGACTGACCCAAGGTTACTCCAGCAGGTGCGTGTGAAGGAGTGGGGAATCAAACCCGGTTCTCCAGATCAGAGTCTGTGCACTTAACCACTACACCTAGCTGGCTTTGAGGGTGGAAACGAGGGAGGGTGTGGTTTGGGGAAGGGAGGGGCTTTATCTGACACCCTTGCTCTTAGCAGTGTGTGTGAGTGGCTACTCATTAACCAGTAAGCCCCGCTCAGCAGCAGTCGGCCTGTCGCTCATTTTAAGATTACCACAACAGGAAAAACATAATGAAGAAGTTGGTAAAACGCTAGAAAACCACCGCGTTATCTCAGAAATAATAAATCTCAGTCATAATAAACATACAACAAGCAATAACTTCTTGTAAGTTGCTTCTTTTTAAAAAACATATCTTCCAACACTCGGTTAGTAATTTGGATTTTCTACACAGATTGCCGAATTGCTAACCGAGTGTTGGAAGATATATTATAAGAAAAAGAAGAAGACTGCAGTTTTATACCCCGCCCTTCTCTCTGAATCAGTCTCAGAGCGGCTTACAATCTCCTATATCTTCTCCTCCCACAACAGACCCCCTGTAAGGTGGGGGCAGATTTATACCCTGCCCTTCTCCTTGAATCAGAGACTCAGAGCAGTTTACAATCTCCTATATCTTCTCCCCCCCACAACAGACACCCTGTGAGGTGGGGGAAGATTTATACCCTGCCCTTCTCCCCGAATCAGAGACTCAGAGCAGTTTACAATCTCCTATATCTTCTCCCCCCACAACAGACACCCTGTGAGGTGGATGGGGCTGAGAGGGCTCTCACAGAAGCTACCCTTTCAAGGACAACTCTGCCAGAGCTATGGCTGACCCAAGGCCATTCCAGCAGTTGCATGTGGAGGAGTGGGGAATCAAACCTGGTTCTCCCAGATCAGAGTCTGTGCACTTAACCACGATGCCAAACTGGCTCTTTAGTCGCGGTTTCCTTGTGAACTGAATCCTAGAATTTTATTTTATTTTGTCAGGGAGAACATTTGAATGGTTCTGGCAGGGCTGATGTCCTTCCGATGTCACGTCACTTGACGAGGCTTCAACCTCTGTGGTGACCGGGATAGTCGGGAGTAAATCCATATTCGGATAACTAGAAACACTTTCGTTTCACGGCAGTCCTGGGGCCCTTACCAGTCACGAACAAATTTACGGTTTCATATTATGCCCAGGAAGGAGACAGCAAGACTTTGCAACTTTCTCCCCCCCCCCACGCCCCCAGTTTCACTGGCCACAGCGGATTTGATGTTTTGGATATTGCTTGGCCAGTACCTCCCGCAGAAGCTTTATGAGAGCTGCCACAAAGGAGTCCCAGAATCATCTGTTTTCTACAGCCACCTTGACAACAGTAATGAAATTCCGCTAGCAAAAACTAATTGGGGGTGGGGGGGACAGGACACTGCGTGCCTGTGTTGGCTTTCCCACTCCGGAGAAACAATTCCAGAAACAATTCCAGGTTCCAAACAATCCACAGATTCCAAACAATCCACAGATTCCACCTACAAGTCCACATCTCGGCAGCTTCCCATCACCAGCAGCTGTTTCTATAAATTAACTTTACAAATCCTTTCCCTTTCCTTGGATGTTGTGCTTGTAGTTTCACTGCATTATGGGCGTTGGAGTCTTAATACACAGGTATGTTCTTAACACACAGGTATGAAGCTGCCTTCTACTGAATCAGAACCTTGGTCCATCACCAGCAGCTGTTTCTATAAATTAACTTTACAAATCCTTTCCCTTTCCTTGGATGCTGTGCTTGTAGTTTCACTGCATTATGGGCTTTGGAGTCTTAACACGCAGGTGTGTTCTTAACACACAGGTATGAAGCTGCCTTCTACTGAATCAGAACCTTGGTCCATCACCAGCAGCTGTTTATATAAATTAACTTTACAAATCCTTTCCCTTTCCTCGGATGTTGTGCTTGTAGTTTCACTGCATTATGGGCTTTGGAGTCTTAACACGCAGGTACGTTCTTAACACACAGGTATGAAGCTGCCTTCTACTGAATCAGAACCTTGGTCCATCACCAGCAGCTGTTTCTATAAATTAACTTTACAAATCCTTTCCCTTTCCTTGGATGCTGTGCTTGTAGTTTCACTGCATTATGGGCTTTGGAGTCTTAACACGCAGGTGTGTTCTTAACACACAGGTATGAAGCTGCCTTCTACTGAATCAGAACCTTGGTCCATCACCAGCAGCTGTTTCTATAAATTAACTTTACAAATCCTTTCCCTTTCCTTGGATGCTCTGCTTGTAGTTTCACTGCATTATGGGTTTTGGAGTCTTAAAAACACACAGGTATGAAGCTGCTGTCTACTGAATCAGAACCTTGGTCCATTGAGGTCACTGTTGCTTACTCCAACCAGCCGCTGTTCTCTGGTGTCTCAGGCAGAGGTCTTTCACACCACCTACAGCCTGGTCCATTTCTTGAATGGCTGGCACCTAAATACACGAAGCTGCTTTCTACGGAATCAGACCCTCAGTCCATCAAGGTCAGTATTGGCTACTCAAACTGGCAGCAGCTCTCCAGGATCTCAGGCAGAAGTCTTTCACATCACCTACCGCCAGTTTGGCATAGTGTTTAAGAGTGGAGGACTCTAATCCGGAAAGCCGGGTTTGATTCCCCACTCCTCATCCACATGCAGCCAGTTGAGTGACCTTGGGCAAGCCACAGTTCTCTCAGAGCTGTTCTCTCAAGAGCAGTTCTCAAAAGAGCTCTTTCAGCCCCACCTACCTCACAGGCTGTCTGTTGTGGGGAGGGGAAGGGTAAGGAGATTGTAAGCTGCTCTGAGACTCTGAGTGAAGGGCATAATATGAAATCCAACTCTTCTTCTTCTTCAAAATGGTGACTTCACAGTTCTGTCGTTGGCCCTCCAGAGGAACTGAATGGCCCCTGTGTGAGACAGGATGCTGGAGAGGGGTTTAGATAAAAATATGGAGCAGAGGTCCATCATTAGGAAGAACATTAGGAAGAACTTCCTGACTGTTAGAGCAGTACCTCAGCGGAACAGCCTTCCTCGGGTGGTGGTGGGCTCTCCTTCCTTGGAGGTTTTTCAGCAGAGGCTAGATGACCATCTGACAGCAATGAAGATCCTGTGAATTTAGGGGGAGGGATATGTGAGTTTAGAGCGGTTCCTCAGTGGAACAGGCTTCCTCCTTGGGAGGTGGTGGGCTCTCCTTCCTTGGAGGTTTTTCAACAGAGGCTAGATGGCCATCTGACAGCAATGAAGATCCTGTGAACTTAGGAAGATTATGAGGAGGGCAGGAAGAGTTGCATTAGTGTTTAGTTCTTTTGGTCCTTTCTTACACTCCCAGGGAAATGCCGATTGACACTTTGGGATTAGTCAACAATTTTGCCATCATCTGTTGGTTAGAGATCCTGGAGTTTGTCCTCGGATCCTGGAGGCTTTTGCCATCTTCTGGGCATGGAGCACTGGGGATGTATGTGTGTGAGGGGAAGTATTTGTGAATTCCCTGCACTGTGCTGGGGATTGACCTAGATGACCCTGGAGGTCCCTTCTAACTCTATGGTTCTATGATTCTGTGACCTGTCGTTGGCGCTCCAGAGGAACTGAATGGCCCCTGTGTGAGACAGGATGCTGGAGAGGAGTTTAGATAAAAATATGGAGCAGAGGTCCATCAGTGGCTATTAGCCACAGTGTGTATATATAAAATTTTTTGCCACTGTGTGACACAGGGTGTTGGACTGGATGGGCCATTGGCCTGATCCAACATGGCTTCTCTTATGTTCTTATGGACTAGACAGACTATTGGTCTGATCCAGCAGGGCTCTTTTGATATTCTTCAGCTGAGAGAAGAGAGGGCATGCATAATACGAACTCAAGGCAAACCTGTAGCCAATTTAATGTTTATCCAATAACAAGGCCTTTGGAAAAAAAAGAAAAAAACCCCAAAGTGTTACCTTTTCTTGCGAGCTGCAGGTATAACGCTATCAATTTATAATTGTGCCGGCCCTTTATTATCCCGTGGTTTAATAAATAATTTACCTAAATTATTAAAATGAAAATTTCAACATGATTAAAAATTAACCAGGTTAAATGAGCAAACAAATAAATACGGCCGCCTTGTCCCGCTTGACGGGGGTCCTGAGGCTTTATTGCTTTTGTTCAAGGACAGATAATATATTTCCACCCCACCCCCTCTGCCCTGTGTCTCCCTCTCACTCCTACATACCTCTGCAAGCCGGAAACCTGATTCCCTTTTAAAGGCCACGACTGACCCATTAGAGTGAACGTTGCGTCCCAGACTAGCAAGGCATTTCGGCCTTGCCCCCCCCCCCCCCGGAAACTTCTGGAGAAAAGAAAGACCCAAAAGATGAAGACCTGAGCCCCTTTCCGAAGCCTTCTAGCAAGGAAGCAGCCAGAAGGAAGAGAAGGGAAAAAGATACGTCTTCCTCAGGGGTGCCGAATTCATTTGTTATGAGGGCCGAATCTCACATAAATGAGACCTTGTCGGGCTGAGCCATGTCGGGTTGGGCCAGGCCATGTGTCGGGCCAACCTAATATTTATGATTAGGTAGCAGAGATATAAACTTTATAAAGGACACAGACAAACACAAAGAGTTTTTTTTAAAACCTTAAAACATTAGCACTCATTGGTCTTAAAGGTGCTTTCTTTGTATCTCTCCTGTGCAATCCAGGAAACTGGGCAAAGGAAGCTCTGGCTATTTCCTTCCTTCCCCAGGGGTTGAGGAGGGGGAGGAGCCTCAGCCAACAGAAGGAAGAGAGGCTTGGCTCAATAGCTCTCCGGTGCAATCGAGCTATCCCTCCCCACTTCCTCCCCAGCAGAGGAGCCTCAGCCAATGGAGAAAACAGAGGTTTGCTCTGTCGCTCCTGTGCGATTGAGCAAGCCTGGCAAAGCAAGCTGAGATGCAGAAGGAAGCAAGAGAGAGGGAGAAGGAAGCAGATGACAGCCAGTTGCCCCGGGGCCTGACAGGATCACTGCCACAGACATAAGAACATAAGAGAAGCCATGTTGGATCAGGCCAATGGCCCATCTAGTCCAACACTCTGTGTCACACAGTGGCCAAAAAAGCCAGGTGCCATCAGGAGGTCCACCAGTGGGGCCAGGACATTAGAAGCTCTCCCACTGTTCTCCCCCCAAGCACCAAGAATACAGAGCATCACTGCCCCAGACAGAGAGTTCCAACAATACGCTGTGGCTAATAGCCATTGATGGACCTCTGCTCCATAAGTTTATCCAATCTCTCTTGAAGCTGTCTATGCTTGTAGCTGTCACCACCTCCTGTGGCAGTGAATTCCATGTGTTAATCACCCTTTGAGTGAAGAAGGACTTCCTTTTATCCATTCTAACCCAACTGCTCAGCAATTTCACAGAGTGCCCACGAGTTCTCATATTGTGAGAAAGGGAAATAGCGGGGGGAGGGGGGGGAGGTTGAGTTGCTATTCTAACAGGGAAGGTAGAGGCAGATGGAGCTAGTGTTCAGACTTAACTGTAGAGTCATCTTCCGATGAGCACATGTGGCAAATTCCCTGCTCGAAGAAGATAAAACGTTATAAATAAGTTAACAGGGAATGACAAATGGCCAAATTAAACCAACGGCTTCACTTAATACATTCAATAAAGCAAGGGATACAAAAAAAATAGAGTTTTACAGGTGTTAAGTTTCAGGGTGTTTTCGTCCACACAAACTGGGAGCACTTGCTTGTCGTGATCATCTCCACATGCGCAACTAGACAACCCCCAAATGTAAGATCCGAAGAGGTGTGATGTTATCAATTCAAGCACTCTAAGGCTGATGGTGAAGAAACTGAAATCGTTTGAGAGTTGCTATTTCTTGGCTTTGACATCAACCCAAAGGGCAGGGCTTTTTTGGTTGTCGTTTCCCTTTGGCAGGGCTTTCTTTTGTAGCAGGAACTCCTTTGCATATTAGGCCACACCCCCTGATGCAGCCAATCCTCCAAGAGCTTACAGTAGGCCCTGTACTAAGAGCCCCGTAAGCTCTTGGAAGATTGGCTACATCAGCGGGGTGCGGCCAAATATGCAAAGGAGTTCCCGCTACAAAAGAAAGCCCTTCCAAAGGGAAACGACAACCAAGGAATCGGAAAGAGACTGAGACTGGGAAAGGCAGCCGTGAAGGAGCTGGAAAAGATTGTTAAGTGTAAGGAGGTGTTCCGGGCACACCCGGTCAAGTTAATTCATGCCACGGTACTCCCCATGACTATACATGGGTATGAAAGTTGGACAATGAAGAAAGCAGACAGGAAGAAAGTGGATTGCTTTGAAATATGGTGCTGGAGGAGGGTTTAACGGATACCGGGGAATGCCAAAAAAAGTGATCAGAACTGAACTCTCCATGGAAGCTAAAATGGCCAAATTGAGGTTATCATACTTCAGTAATGGGCTTTTTTCGTAGCAGAAACTCCTTTGCATGTTAGGCCACGCACCCCCTGATGCAGCCAATCCTCCTGGAGCTTACGTTGGGCCCTGTACTAGCAGCCCTCTAAGCTCTTGGAGGATTGGCTACATCAGGGGGTGTGGTCTAATATGCAATGGAGTTCCTGCTACAAAAAAAAAGCCCAGGGTCACATCATGAGAAGATAAATTGGATCATTGTATGTTAGATTTTTTTTTTTGAGTTTTATAAACTTTATTTCAGCACCACAACATAACAACGTAAATCAGGGGTCCTCAACCTTTTTAAATAGGGGGCCAGTTCACTGTCCCTCAGACTGTTGGAGGGCCGGACTGCCGTTACTGTACAAGGCCGCGGGCCGTCAGTTCTCCGTCTTCTGCATCTCTCTCCCTTCCCCACACCACACACCCTGGCCTGGGAACTCACCTCACTTTGGTATCACCTCACACTCTGTCTCCGCCACCTCAGCCCAGTGCCGGAAGTGTGCGTTGCTAACGCAAGTTTAGGTTGAACGTCACTTCCGGTCTGATTTTGCCATAACCCGGCGGGCCGCATAAACGTCCTCAGCGGGCCGCATCTGGCCCGCGGGCCGTAGGTTGAGGACCCCTGACGTAAATGATATAAAATACACTAATCAACATAAAGGATACAACAATCAACCCTCCCAACCACCTTCCAGCCACTCTCCCATTCACACAAGGAGCATTAGGGGATTGTCAAGTCACCATTTCTATCGTTCCAAAACCAGCCCTTTACTTTTCACCCAAACATAGATAGGATCCCATGCCTCTTGACATTTTTGTAATGTCTTGTAGTCTTGTAGTCAGCATATCTAATTCGGCGGCTTCTAATAGTTTGGATACGAATTCCTCTCTATTAGGTATCTTTGACGTCTTCCAATATTTTGCATATAGTATTCTTGCAATCGTAACTATATGCGGCAATAATTTTGTCATTGTTTTGGGGGATGTTTTCTCCTTGTATGTTAGATTTACCTGCCCCGTGGCGCGGAGTGGTAAAGCTGCAGTACTGCAGTCCTAACCTCTGCTCACGACCTGAGTTCGATCTCAGCGAAAGCTGGGTTCGGGTAGCCGGCCCGAGGTTGACTCAGCCTTCCATCCTTCCGAGGTCGACCAAATGAGTCCCCAGCTTGCTGGGAGGAAAGTGTAGATGGCTGCGGAAGGCAAGGGCAAACCACCCTGTAATAAAAGTCTGCCATGCAAATGTCATGATGTGATGTCACCCCAGAGTCGGAAACGACTGGCACTTGCACAGGGGACTACTTTGACCTTTTGTTAGATTTATATTTTTATTATTGATTTCCCCTATGCTCCCTTTGTATTGATTTAATAAAATACTTTTAAAAAAAAGAGAGAGAGAGGAGATAAAAGTCACTGGAAAAGACAATAGTGCTAGGAAAAGCCAACGGAAGCAGTAAAAGAGGAAAACTCAGCACCGAGAGCGATTAAAATCTGTGCCAGAGGATGTAATGACGGCCACAGGGATCAACAGCTTTAAAAGGGGATTTAGGCGGTGTTGTGTATGTGATTCATTGCATTTATGTGGGGCTGCTGGTTCCTGCCTGGCTCATTGGCACCTCTAGGACTGAATGTGGGGATTCGGGAACAATGGGAAGCAGGATTCCAGCCTTCACCTTCCCGGGCCAATAGCAAGCCCCCTGCTGGTTGAAACGGTCCAATGACATTCTAGCACTGGAGCCTGAGTTGTATATAGTTGGCCCCGTTGGCCCAGTTCTCCAGTCTTACACCAGTTTTGCACTAGGGCTTGTTCTGAGTGGAGAGTCCTTTTGATCCGGGTGCTTCGCTCCTTTTTTTGCGCGAGTTGCCCCGGAGCTGCGAGTTGGCGCGCCGTTCCCCCCACGGCAAGCAGAAACCGCTTGGAAGAGGATCCTGCTCGCTGCGGAAGAGCGCCGCGCCAACTCACAGCTCCCGGGCGACTTGTGGGAAAACGGAGAGAAGCCCCAGGAGCAAAAGGGCTCTCTGCCCGGAACAAGCCTCATGCAAAATTGGTCTTAGTTTAGCCTTTGCAATGTTGTCATCTCCAATAGAGCTGTGATCATTCTACTAGGAGCTTCCTCATGCATCGAACCCAATATTTTATAGATAGATTCATGGAAGATAAGTCTATCCATGGCTCCTAGCCAGGGTGACGGAGGGGAACCTCCACATTCCGAGGCACTAAACCACTGAATCCCAGAGTCATCAGGGAAGTCTCTTTCTTTCTTTCTTTCTTTCTTTCTTTCTTTCTTTCTTTCTTTCTTTCTTTCTTTCTTTCTTTCTTTCTTTCTTTCTTTCTTTCTTTCTTTCTTTCTTTCTTTCTTTCTTTCTTTCCTTCCTTCCTTCCTTCCTTCCTTCCTTCCTTCCTTCCTTCCTTCCTTCCTTCCTTCCTTCCTTCCTTCCTTCCTTCCTTCCTTCCCCTTCCTTCTTTCTCCCTCCCTCCCTCCCTCCCTCTCCTGTCGACATCTCCCTCTGTCTTTCTTTCCCATCCCTCTATCTCCTCCCCCTGCCGTCCTTCCCCCCCTCTTTCCCAATTAGCCTTCTCCCTCCCCCTTCCTGCGAAGTATGTGACCACTTATCAGAGACGCGACAATTTCGCCGGTAATTAAATTGTTGCACCAAGAATCAAACCTCCGAAGTGTGCCGCGCGTGAACCTTCCTAGGGCCCGTTAGCATTCCCCTCCCTCCCCCCCCCACCCAAGCACTGTGTGGTGCACCCATTTGATACCAATAGGATATGGATCGAGTGAGCAGGTGGTCCAGAAGAACAGGGAATCCACCGGTACTTCAGAACACAAACAGCTTCTGTTCACACAAAATCCATTAAAACCCGCTCTTGGAGGGATGCAACGATGTCATTTCTATTGAAAGATTGGGTTTCAGCCACACATTAGCTTTCTTTCTGAAACCTCTCCTTAGACTACACGAGCGCGATTCTATAGTTGTTTCTAAAGCCCCCCCCCCCTCCACTCCCTGTTTCATTATGTGACAGGGCCCGTTGTAGGCATTCTGAATTGGTGTGGAAATAATTTCATCATGCATACACACATGCATTGCATTCTGACACATTTCTTTTGGGGAAGGAGGAGACGATTTTGAAGCCATGATAAAAGAAGAAGAAGAAGATGATGATATTGGATTTATATCCCACCCTCCACTCTGAATTTCAGAGTCTCAGAGCGGCTCACAATCTCCTTTATCTTCCTCCCCCACAACAGACACCCTGTGAGGTGGGTGGGAATGAGAGAGCTCTCCCAGAAGCTGCCCTTTCAAGGACAACCTTTGCCAGAGTTATGGCTGACCCAAGGCCATTCCAGCAGGTGCAAGTGGAGGAGTGGGGAATCACACCCGGTTCTTCCAGATAAGAGAGCTATGGCTGACCCAAGGCCATTCCAGCAGCTGCAAGTGGAGGAGTGGGGAATCAAACCCGGTTCCCCCAGATAAGAGAGCTATGGCTGACCCAAGGCCATTCCAGCAGCTGCAAGTGGAGGAGTGGGGAATCAAACCTGGTTCTCCCAGATAAGAGAGCTCTGGCTGACCCAAGGCCATTCCAGCAGCTGCAAGTGGAGGAGTGGGGAATCAAACCCGGTTCTCCCAGATAAGAGTCCGCACACTTCACTACTACACCAAACTGGAAAAGTGTTCCCAAATTGGGGCCCTCTATCAGGCGGGCATCATGAAAAAGAAAACTCACCCTGTTTCCCAGGCCTCATTTTGGCAGGAGCTCACAGGAACGGAGCTCCAGAATCTCTGAATTTTATTGTGCTCTTCCTTTCTTATGCCTCTCCAACCCCTATCTTGCTTCTGGGCTCCTTGTGAGAATTTTGCTGAACTCATATTTGACAAACTTTCTCATATTCCTCCCCCCCCCCATGGGAAAAGAACCAAAACATATCAAGCAGACAGATGGAAATTTTCATCATGCCACTGTGGCCACATAGGAGAATGTAATTTAAAAAGTATGATGGGAGTAAGGTTTTATTATGATGTGAGTAAGGCAATTCTTATTCAAGAAGCATTTAAAGGTAGATGCTGAGCTGATATAATTTAGTGCCCCTTCTGGTGTTGTCAGGGGTGTGTAGCTTATGCAAACGAGTCATGCAAAGGAGTTGTGCTAATGAGCTCTGGTGCCTCTTTTTCTACAAAATGACCCCTGCTATTTCCAAGAATGAGAGCTGTTGGTGCCACATGGTTATCCTATTACCCCCTGGAAACTGGTGTTTTCAGCACCCTCTCTAGCTGAGAGGAATTTCAAAATGCAATCTCTCCCAACCACTGAAACAAAGTTACCTGGGGACAACAGAGGGCTTTTGACCTTGGGAAAGGTTGACAAGAAACAGTTCAAAGATGGTTGGCTAGAATTCTTCACTCAGGAGCAAAGGGCTACCTCTGGAGTAAAGGATTTCCACAGTCTAGCCCAGTGGTCCCCAACCTTTTTTGGCACCTGGGACCGGTTTTGTGGAAGACAATTTTTTCCAAGGACCAATAGTGGTGGGGGTGCTGGGGGTTTTGTTGCTTCAGGCTGCCCCCACGCCCCATCCCTGCCCTCCCATGAGGGTCTTTAAATGAGGGGTAGGCAAAGGTCACTGCCCCTTCCGCCCACACGGGATGTGGGCGAATGAAAGAGGTGGTGCTTCGGAGTGAGTCTGCGTTGCCTCTTTCATCCACCTGGGACCCGGACGGGCAAAAGGGGCGGTGCAGCGCCTCTGACTCACTTTGCAGCCTGGTTGTTAACAGGCCACAAACCAGTACTGGTCCATGGCCCGGGGGCTGGGGACTCCTCGTCTAGCCAACCTGTTCTGACCTGGATGACCCAGGCTAGCCTGATCTCATCCGATCTTAGAAGCTAAGCAGAGTTGGCCCTGATCGGTACATGGATGGGAGACCACAAAGGAAGTCTAGGGCCGCTACGCAGAGGCAGGCAATGGCCAACCACCTCTGTTTGCCTCTTGCCCTGACCTGGATAACACAGACTAGCCTGACCTTATCAGGTCTTAGAAACTAAGCAGGGTCAACTCTGGTTAGTACCAGGATGGGAGACCACCAAGGAAGTCCAGGGTGATATGAAGAGGCAGGCAATGGCCAACCACCTCTGTTTGCCTCTTGCCCTGACCTGGATGACACAGACTAGCCTGACCTTATCAGGTCTTAGAAGCTAAGCAGGGTCAACTCTGGTTAGTACCAGGATGGGAGACCACCAAGGAAGTCCAGGGTGCTATGAAGAGGCAGGCAATGGCCAGCCACCTCTGTTTGCCTCTTGCCCTGACCTGGATGACACAATCTAGCCTGACATTATCAGGTCTTAGAAGCTAAGCAGGGTCAACTCTGGTTAGTACCAGGATGGGAGACCACCAAGGAAGTCCAGGGTGCTATGAAGAGGCAGGCAATGGCAAACCATCTCTGTTTGTCTCTTGCCCTGACCTGGATGACACAATCTAGCCTGACATTATCAGGTCTTAGAAGCTAAGCAGGGTCAACTCTGGTTAGTACCAGGATGGGAGACCACCAAGGAAGTCCAGGGTGCTATGAAGAGGCAGGCAATGGCAAACCATCTCTGTTTGTCTCTTGCCCTGACCTGGATGACACAATCTAGCCTGACATTATCAGGTCTTAGAAGCTAAGCAGGGTCAACTCTGGTTAGTACCAGGATGGGAGACCACCAAGGAAGTCCAGGGTGCTATGAAGAGGCAGGCAATGGCAAACCATCTCTGTTTGTCTCTTGCCCTGACCTGGATGACACAATCTAGCCTGACATTATCAGGTCTTAGAAGCTAAGCAGGGTCAACTCTGGTTAGTACCAGGATGGGAGACCACCAAGGAAGTCCAGGGTGCTATGAAGAGGCAGGCAATGGCAAACCATCTCTGTTTGTCTCTTGCCCTGACCTGGATGACACAATCTAGCATGACATTATCAGGTCTTAGAAGCTAAGCAGGGTCAACTCTGGTTAGTACCAGGATGGGAGACCACCGAGGAAGTCCAGGGTGCTATGAAGAGGCAGGCAATGGCAAACCATCTTTGTTTGTCTCTTGCCCTAACCTGGATGACACAGTCTAGCTTGACATTATCAGGTCTTAGAAGCTAAGCAGGGTCAACTCTGGTTAGTACCAGGATGGGAGACCACCAAGGAAGTCCAGGATGCTATGAAGAGGCAGGCAATGGCCAACCACCTCTGTTTGCCTCTTGCCCTGACCTGGATGACATAGTCTAGCCTGACCTTATCAGGTCTTAGAAACTAAGCAGGGTCAACTCTGGTTAGTACCAGGATGGGAGACAATCAAGGAAGTCCAGGGTGCTATGAAGAGGCAGGCAATGGCCAGCCACCTCTGTTTGCCTCTTGCCTGACCTGGATAACACAGTCTAGCCTGACCTTATCAGGTCTTAGAAACTAAGCAGGGTCAACTCTGGTTAGTACCAGGATGGGAGACCACCAAGGATGTCCAGGGTGCTATGAAGAGGCAGGCAATGGCCAACCACCTCTGTTTGCCTCTTGCCTGACCTGGATAACACAGACTAGCCTGACCTTATCAGGTCTTAGAAACTAAGCAGGGTCAACTCTGGTTAGTACCAGGATGGGAGACCACCAAGGAAGTCCAGGGTGCTATGAAGAGGCAGGCAATGGCCAACCACCTCTGTTTGCCTCTTGCCCTGACCTGGATGACACAGACTAGCCTGACCTTATCAGGTCTTAGAAGCTAAGCAGGGTCAACTCTGGTTAGTACCAGGATGGGAGACCACCAAGGAAGTCCTAGGTTGCTATGCAGAGGCAGGCAGTGACAAACCTCCTCTGTTCGTCTGTTGCCTTGAAAACCTTATGGGGTTACTGTAAGTTAGCTGTGACGTGGCCTCACTTCCCACCACCAAGGAGCTACCATGAAAGAACCATCTGAGCATGAACATGCTTTGCACCCTCGGTGGCCTGAACGTTGACAGAACGCGTGCCAGATCTCCTCTTCCATTCTAAGATGGAAACGCTACTGAAAATTTTATTTGACTTGTAGTACTGCTGAGCATTGCAAGCTGGAGGGATTTGTCCTGTGACTAACTAATGCTAACAATATCAGAGGTCCACTGCTGTATCAGTCCAGTGAGGATCCATCTAGCCCAGCTTCCTGTCTCATGCAGTGGCCAAAGAGGACCTGAAGGTCCAACAAGCAGGACTCAGAGGCAAAGGGCCTTCCCTTGACATTGCCTCCTAGCATAGGCATTGAGAGATTGGCTGCTTCTGAACATGGAGGTTCCATTTAGTCATGGTGATGAATTGTATTGGTCCTCTGATCCCCTTTGAATTGGCCGTCACTACATCATCTAGCTCAGTTTGGTGTAGTGGCTAAGTGCACAGACTCTTATCCGGGAGAACCTGGTTTGATTCCGCACTCCTTCACCTGCACCTGCTGGAATGGCCTTGGGTCAGCCATAGCTAACTCAGAGGTTATCCTTGAAAGGGCAGCTTCTGGGAGAGCTCTCTCAGCCGCACCCACCTCACAAAGTGTCCGTTGTGGGGGAGGAAGATAAAGGAGATTGTGAACTGCTCTGAGACTCTGAGTGGAGGGCAGAATATAAATCCAATGTCGTTGTCTTCTTCGTCTTCTCCTCCTCCTCCTCAGGGGTGTCAAACTCATTTATTTTGAGGGCCGGATTTGACATAAACAAGACCTTGTTAGACTAGGCCATGTGTGTCATAAAATGTAATGCCCGGTACTGAAGACATAAATGTTATAAAGGACACAGACAAACACCGTTGAAGATTTAAAAAAAAAAAGAACTTAAAACATACTTTAAAAATTAGCACTCTAACAATATTTTGTTTATTTTACTGTTCCTGGTAACTGACACCTCTTGCTCTGAATTATTGCATCAAAAGCTGGAGACAGTGTCTGTGATGTAGCAATCTTGAGTATGCTGTTCAGGTATGTGTCTGTAAGTTGCAAACCTACTGTGGATTTATTGACATTCGTTATAGAAATCTCATGGCCAGTGCTTTGAGCCTAGGACCCAAGAGAAAACATGCAATGGCTGGGCATTGTGAGCTTTTGTACATAAGCTGCTTCATGTGCTGCTCAGCCAATGGAGAAAACAGAGGCTTTGCTCTGTAGCTCCTGTGCGATTGAGCGAGCCTGGCAAAGCCAGCTGTGATGCAGAAGGAAACAAGAGAGAGAGAGAAGGAAGCAGATGACAGCGAGTTGCTTGCGGATCTGATAGGAGCCCTCCAGGGACCTGATCTGGCCCTTGACCTGCACTTTGATTCCCCAAGTTTCTCATTCTATGGAGGAGCACTTTCTTTGATGTGATGAATTTCAGAGCCATTTTATTCCTTTTTTTAATTCAATTTGTTTCTGCCCTACCCAAAAATGGCCACAAAGCAAGCTAATTTATGCAGTAGCTCACATAAAATGGCCTTTCTAAGGGATTGGTGAGATGTAAGGGCTGAATGAGGTTAGCATACGTAGTGAGACAAGAAACCAATATTCCTGTTAAGTCCTGGGGATTCCATTGTTCTGAACAAGGGGTTTTTTTGTAGCAGGAACGCCTTTGCATGTTAGGCCATACACCCCTGATGTAGCCAATCCTCCAAGAGCTTATAGTAGGTTCTGTAAGAAGAGTCCTGTAAGCTCTTGGAGGATGGGCTACATCAGGGGTGTGTGGCCTAATATGCAAAGGAGCTCCTTCTGCAAAACAAGCCCTGGTTCTGAATGTAGTCATAACTTGCAGCTCAGTCATTTCCCCTTCTAGTCTTCTTGAAGCCCCTTTGCAACAAGACAGGTACTCTGAGGTCACCCACGGAACATCCTGTAAGGTTGTAGTGTTCTTCTACGGGCTTCTCAGTCTTGTGATTCTTGAGGTCAGAGCTGTGTCCATTTCTCCTTTGGCATAGGGTTTGAACACTTTGCCCTATGTGCAGAACCGAAGGGCATTGTTGGCACTTCATGGCACATACAGTGTTAGAAGATGAGCTCGTGAATAAGTCTGAGATGGTGCAGCTGATGTTGCTCAGTCCAGCGACTGTGTTGTCTGGGTGTATGTGGTAGTAAAGCCGGCATCTGGGATTGTTGCATCGGATGAAGAGAGCTGTTTCTTGAAAGCTCATGCCACAATGAAATGTTTTAGTCTTAAAGGTGCCACTGGACTCTTCTCGATGTTGGGTTTATTGCAAGCTCTGGCACCAGTGTCCACATTCAAGCTTCGTTCCGCTACTTCAAACCAACAGGGCTACCCACCTGAATCAAAGATGAAGGAGACTATCAACTAGGGATTTTTTTGTAGCAGGAACTCCTTTGCATAGTAGGCCGCACCCCCCCCCCCAATGTAGCCAATCCTCCTGGGGCTTACAGTAGGCCCTGAACTAGGAGCTCTGTAAACTCTTGGGGAATGGGCTCCATCAGGGGGTGTGGCCTAATATGCAAAGGAGCTCCTGCTATAAAAACAGCCCGTCAACCAGTATTACAAGGTGCCTGTTGTGAGTAAAGGGAAGGAGACTATAAACCACTCTGAGACTCCTTCGGGTAGAGAAAAACAAGGTATAACAACCTCCTCCTCTTCTTCTTCTGCCTTTGGGATATCCCACCGCTCAGTTTCCTACCGGAGAGATACAAATCAACGCTGTGATTCCCAAGTTTTGTTGTTGTTTTTTGTAGCAGAAACTCCTTTGCATATTAGGCCACACCCCCTGATGTAGCCAATCCTCCTGGAGCTTACGGTAAGCCCTGTATGAAGAGCTCTGTAAGCTCTTGGGGGATGGGCTCCATCAGGGGGTGTGGCCTGATAGGCAAAGGAGTTCCTGCTACATAAGAAGCCCCGCTACCAACCCACCAGTGGGGTAAGAACCGCAACGGCCGATACAAAGAAAGGAAAGGAAGTCTGCTCTCAGATGCTGCTGAAAAGGAGGGGAGACTTCAACAAATATTGACTTCTCTGTCACATGGCGAGGCTCTCTGTGGGGCAGCCGGGGCTGCTATCTGAATCGCTCCGCACTTTAACCACAATTAAGGCAGTAATGGGGGTCGGCAGCTCCTTTCCGACGCTGTTGGGCGCCGACATCCGAACACGGGAATTACACAAATTGATACTGTCAATAGGATGGATTCGACCCGAGCATGCTCTGCTGCATTAGGCTAATTTCACCCATGAAACCAGGGAGAGAGGAAGAGGACACAGAGAGAAGATATGCCGGGCCTCTTCCGGACTACTCGCTGCTCCTTCCGGACGATTTGCTTCTGGATTACTCTACCAGGGATGGTCCCTGTTATCGTGGTCTCTGGAAATCCCTGTCGCTATTTCTCTTGGGGTGGGTGGACACATCCTGTTCCTACTGTGAAGAAGAAGAAGAAGAAGAAGAAGAAGAAGAAGAAGAAGAAGAAGAAGAAGAAGAAGAAGAAGAAGAAGAAGAAGAAGAAGAAGATGATGATGATGATATTGGATTTATATCCCGCCCTCCACTCCGAAGAGTCTCAGAGCGGCTCACAATCTCCTTTACCTTCCTCCCCCACAACAGACACCCTGTGAGGTAGATGAAGATATTGGATTTATATCCCGCCCTCCACTCCGAAGAGTCTCAGAGCGGCTCACAATCTCCTTTACCTTCCTCCCCCACAACAGACACCCTGTGAGGTAGATGAAGATATTGGATTTATATCCCGCCCTCCACTCCGAAGAGTCTCAGAGCGGCTCACAATCTCCTTTCCCTTCCCCCCCACAACAGACACCCTGTGAGGTAGATGAAGATATTGGATTTATATCCCGCCCTCCACTCCGAAGAGTCTCAGAGCAGCTCACAATTTCCTTTTCCTTCCTCCCCCACAACAGACACCCTGTGAGGGGGGTGGGGCTGGAGAGGGCTCTCAAAGCAGCTGCCCTTTCAAGGACAACCTCTGCCAGAGCTATGGCTGACCCACAGCCATGCTAGCAGGTGCAAGTGGAGGAGTGGGGAATCAAACCCGGTTCTCCCAGATTATTTATTTATTTATTTATTTATTTATTTATTTGGTGACTTCTATCCCGCCCTTCCCACAAGTGGCTCAGGGTGGCTTACAACAACAATAAAACAATAAAACAGTAAAATCAGAGCAAGTTATAAGATAAAATCAGAGCAAGATAAGAGTCCGCTCACTTAACCACTACACCAAACTGGCTCTCCCAGGACTTTTTTTGAGCAGGAATGCACAGGAACACAGTTCCAGCTGGTTTGGTGTCAGGGCAGTGTTCCCTTTTAGCTGAGTTAGGGTGAGCTAGCTCACAGGTTTTTAGCTTCCATCGCGCACATTTTTGTCTTAGCTCAGGAAGGATGGCCCCAGAGCACACTAAGTTATGCAGCAGCTCACAACTTTCAGTACTGCAGTCCTCAGCTCGGCTCACGACCTGAGTTCGATCCCCGGTGGAAGCTGGGTTTTCAGGTAGCCGGCTTGAGGTTGACTCAGTCTTCCATCCTTCTGAGGTTGGTGAAAAGAGTACCCAGCTTGCTGGGGGGGAAGTGTAGATGACCGGGAAAGGCAATGGAAAACCACCCCGTGAAAAGTCTGCCGTGAAAACGTTGTGAAAGCAACATCACCCCAAAGTCGGAAACGACTGGCGCTTACACAGGGGACCTTTCCTTTCCTTTCACAACTTTCATGTCAGTAGCTCACAAAGTAGAATTTTTGCTCACAAGACTCTGCAGCTTAGAGGGAACATTGGTCAGGGGGTGTGGCCTAATATGCAAATGAGTTCCTGCTGGGCTTTTACTACCACAAAAAGCCCTAGTGCATACCAGGAAAGGGACCAAAATACAACAAAAGGGCTCTGAGTCCTGAAACAGCCTCCTTGTGAGATTTTTGACACTCTGTTGGTTGGCCTGGTAACTGCAACTCTGTTTCCCTTTACAATTTGGGAGTAAAATGGGGAATAGGAAAATGTTTTGCATTACTGGGCATCCCCCCACCCCCGGTTATGATGAATAATGTCTCAGCTTTGTACGTTTCCCACAATGTGCAGTGTGTTGGACTAGATGACCCTGGAGTTCCCTTCCAACTCTATGATTCTATGATTCTATTCTATTCCTTCCTTCCTTCCTTCCTTCTTACCTCCTTCCCTCCTTTCCTTCCTTCCTTCCTTCCCTCCCTCCCTTCCTTCCTTCCTCCCTCCCTCCCTTCCCTCCCTTCCTTCCCTCCCTCCCTTCCTTCCTTCCTTCCTTCCTTCCTTCCTTCCTTCCTTCCTTCCTTCCTCCCTTCCCTCCCTCCCTTCCTTCCTTCCTTCCTTCCTTCCTTCCTCTCTCCCTCCCTTCCTTCCTTCCTTCCTCCCTTCCCTCCCTTCCTTCCCTCCCTTCCTTCCCTCCTTTCCTTCCTTCCTTCCTCCCTTCCTTCCTCCCTTCCGCCTTACAGCTCTCAAACATCTGACATTTATTCTATGTGGCTCTTATGTTAAGCAAGTTTGGTCACCTCTGGTTGGGCATAGGAATATGAAGCTGGGTTGCCAGCCTCCAGGTGGGATCCGGCGATCTCCTAGAATTACAACTAATCTCCAGACAACAGAGCCCAGTTCCTCTGGAGAAAAACAGCTGGGTTTGAGGGTGGGCTTTATGGCATTAAGGTCCCTCCCCTTTCCAAACTCTGCTCTCCCCCAGGCCCCTCTTCCAAATCTCCAGGAATTTCCAGAGCAAGAGATGGCAAGGCTGGGAAAAGAGGCAGCACCCCAGAGTTTCAATTAGACCACGCCACAGGGAGTCACTTTACCCTTATTCAAGGCCAGGGTTGGCCAAACTGCGGCTTGGGAGCTACATGTGGCTCTTTCATACATATTTCGTGGCTCTCAAAATCCCCACTGCCCTGCTGGCTGGCTTGGAGAAGGGATTTCTCTCTTTAAATCACTTCTCCAAGCCAAGTCAACCAGCAGCTTGGAGAATGCATTTAAAGTTAAAGTTGCTTTCTTTCCACCTTTTCCTCTCTCCTCCCATCTATTTTCCTTCCTTCCCATTCTCAGACCCCTGACATTCCTCTCTTGCGGCTCTCAGACATCGGACATATGTTCTAAGTGGCTCTTACATTAAGCAAGTTTGGCCACCCCTGTTCTAGGCCGATGCACAAAGTGGTTATATATCCCATCCACCGAATCTTATTACCGAATTTTCTTCTCAGCTCTGCACCAGTTGGTTTGACTCCTCCGTTCCGTTCACTCCCTTCCTTTCCTTCCTAACCTTTTGACACTCATCTCTTTCGAAGGAGCACCCTGGGATTACCTCCCTTTCTGGGGCTTGCCCCAAGGAACTGAAAGATGGGAGATGTTTTCCCGGGGGTCTGTGTGAAAGGAAGAAAGCTGGGCTATTAAAGGGGGGGTGTAAAAGGACGGTCCTTTTGTCTAGAGGTGGATGGGAAGAGAAGGGGAGAAGGCTCCCCAGTAGATGATTACCCGATGTCAACGTTTCAACAGAGTGGAAAACTCGGAGGCCGGAGTGAGCAGGCAAGGCATGACAAATCGCCTTTTCCTTTTCCTGTTGGTGGCTGGGCAGCGTGTCCAGATCAAAGGGGGCTCGTCACGCCCAGCATCCCTGGCACGATTTATGGAGCCCCGGCCCATTAATGACTGTGGAAATCCATTCCAGGGGCAGCTGAAGGTGTCAGTTTCCCCTCCTTGGTCACTTTCCATTTTTACCTCATTGCTCTCCCCCACCCCCAACCACACCCCGAAAAAAGAATGGACTGTTGGGCTCCCTACGAACTGTTCAAAAGTAAGAACATAAGAGAAGCCATGTTGGATCAGGCCAATGGCCCATCCAGTCCAACACTCTGTGTCACAGAAGAACATAAGAGAAGCCCTGTTGGATCAGGCCAATGGCCCATCCAGTCCAACACTCTGTGTCACACAGTGGCAAAAAATTTTATACATACACACACACTGTGGCTAATAGCCACTGATGGACCTCTGCTCCATATTCTTATCTAAACCCCTCTTGAAGGTGGCTATGCTTGTGGCCGCCACCACCTCCTGTGGCAGTGAATTCCACATGTTAATCACCCTTTGGGTGAAGAAGTACTTCCTTTTATCCATTTTAACCTGGCTGCTCAGCAATTTCATCGAATGCCCACGAGTTCTTGTATTGTGAGAAAGGGAGAAAAGTACTTCTTTCTCTACTTTCTCCATCCCATGCATTATCTTGTAAACCTCTATCATGTCACCCCGCAGTCGACGTTTCTCCAAGCTAAAGAGTCCCAAGCGTTTCAACCTTTCTTCATAGGGAAAGCGTTCTTAAAAAAAAAAACCACCCGAACTCTCTACCCCAAACCCTCCAGAAGTTTCCCCACCTGGATCTGCCCCCCTAGTCCTTTTATCCGTTCTAACCCGACTGCTCCGTAATTTCACGGAGTGCCCACGAGAAAAGGAGGCCTTGGGGAAAGTGCAGAAAATGGCAACTAGAAGGATTAAAGGGTTGGAACCAATGTTCCCTCTAAGCTGAAGAGCAAAAATACTACGTTGTGAGCTACTGGTATTAAAGTTGTGACCTACTGGTATTAAAGCTGTGAGCTGCTGCCTAAATTATTGTGCTCTGGGGTCATCCTTCCTGAGCTAAGACAAAAATGTGTGAGCTGAAGGCTAAAAATCTGTGAGCTAGCTCACGCTAACTCAACTTAGAGGGGACATTGGTTGGAACACTTTCTCTATGAAGAAAGGCTAAAGCGCTTGGGGCTCTTTAGCTTGGAAAAACGTCGACTGCGGGGTGACATGATAGAGGTTCACAAGATGATGCATGGGATGGAGAAAGTAGAGAAAGGAGGACTTTTCTCCCTTTCTCACAATACAAGAACTCGTGGGCACTCCATGAAATCACTTAGCAATCGGTTTAGAATGGATAAAAGGAAGTCCTTCTTCACCCAAAGGAGGATTAACACATGGAATTCACTGCCACAGGAGATGGTGGCAGCTACAAGCCTAGACAGCTTCAAGAGGAGATATGAAGCAGAGGTCTATCAGTGGCTGTTAGCCACAGCTGTACAGGGCTTACTGTGAGCCCTTGGAGGATTGGCTACATCAGGGGGGGGTGGCCTAATATGCAAAGGAGCTCCTGCTACAAAAAAAAAAAACCTGTCAACCAGCATCACAAGGTACCTGTTGTGAGTAAAGGGAAGGAGACTATAAGCCGCTTTGAGACTCCTTCAGGTAGAGAAAAACAAGGTATAAAAATCCTTCTTCTGATTCCCAGGGGGTTTCTTTTGTTGTTGTTTGTAGCGAGAACATTTTTGCATATCAGGCCACACACCCCTGATGTAGCCGGTCTTCGCGGAGCTTACAGTAGGCCCTGTACTAACAGCCCTGTAAGCTCTTGGAGGATTGGCTACATCAGGGAGGGTGTGGCCTAATATGCAAAAGAGTTCCTGCTGCAACAGAAGCCCTGGCAATGGGCAGGTGACTTTCCAGCAAGCCTCAGGGCTTTTTTGGTAGCAGGAACTCCTTTGCATATTAGGCCATGCTCCCCAGATGTAGCCAATCCTCCTGGAGCTTCCAGTAGGCCCTGTACGAAGAGGCCCGTAAGCTCTTGGAGGATTGGCTACATCAGGGTTGTGTGGCCTAATATGCAAAGGAGCTCCTGCTACAAAAAAAGGCCCTGGTGGTTCCATCTGGGGATCTAAGTAGCACTTCTGATTCAAGGTTTCCTGCGGAAGACTCAGCCGGCCGGCCAAAAGCTGTGGGAAAAAAGGGCCCAAACAGCTTTGGTTTCCTGCTGTGCTTTGAATAGGTGATAGACTTACCAGATGAGCGCCTGGGAGAGGAGGGGGACTTTATTGACCTTCAAAGTCGCTAACAACACGTGAATAAACAGAGGGTTGCACTGCTCTGGCAGCAGAGTGGGCCTGATCGGCCGAGGAATGTTCTCACCCCCCAAAGTCCTTCTTTGGGAAGGCTGCACTTTCTCTTTCCCTCTTCAAAAGCCCCGGAAGCGATTTCAAGCAAGCCCACCCCAACGTTATGAGCTGTTGAAAAGCACCGCCAATTCTGCAGCCAAAACCACACAATGTCTCTGAGCGGCACACACCACAAAATGATACAGTCACAGCTGGGCCCCGGCATCATTTCTCTGGACCAGGCAATAAACTTGATAATAAATCCCATATGCGGCGTAGAGTAGACCATCGCTCTTGGATGTGGGAGACTCAGGTTCGAATCTCCGTGAGCTTGTACTCTTTTAGAAGAAATACGAGACTAACAGATTTCTCTGAAGAATCCTTCTAGCAAAGTGTGTAGGGCAGGGGTGCCCAACGGTAGCTGTCCAGATGTTTTTTGCCGACAACTCCCGTCAGTCCCAGCCATTGGCCATGCTGGCTGGGGTTGACGGAAGTTGTAGGCAAAAAACATCAGGAGAGCTATCGTTGGCCACCCCTGGTGTAGGGAATTTGGGGGATTTATATATATATTTTTTACTTTATTTTGTACCCTCAGCCTTGGCTTTTTAACCTCTCGAACCTCCTCCCAGCCATAGAAACTCATAGAGTAGACTTGGGCCTAGCACACATTCTTGCCCAACCTTGCAGGGTTGTTGTGAAGAGAAAGTAAAGGAGCAGAGACGGAGAACCGGGTATCCTTATTATGAGCTCCTTGCAGAAAGTGTGGGGCATGAATGTACCAGGCAAATTTTCCCTTATGGATCATAAAAAGGGTGGGGATGGAGTTCTATTTCTTGAAATTATACAGATATACTTTATTGTGTTCGTGGGCTTTCAGAAAGATTTTGACCCCATGACACCGCCCCCCCCCCCAGCTTTCTTTCTTTCTTTCTTTCTTTCTTTCTTTCTTTCTTTCTTTCTTTCTTTCTTTCTTTCTTTCTTTCTTTCTTTCTTTCTTTCTTTCTTTCTTTCTTTCTTTCCTTCTTTCCTTCTTTCTTTCTTTCTTTCTTTCTTCCTTCCTTCCTTCCTTCCTTCCTTCCTTCCTTCCTTCCTTCCTTCCTTGGTTGTGGGGGAGGGACGGTGGCTCAATGGTAGAGCATCTGCTCTGCATCTGCTTGGGAAGCAGAAGGTCCCAGGTTCAATCCCCGGCATCTCCAAAAAAGGGTCCAGGCAAATAGGTGTGAAAAACCTCAGCTTGAGACCCTGGAGAGCCGCTGCCAGTCTGAGAAGACAATACTGACTTTGATGGACCAGGGGTCTGATTCAGTATAAGGCAGCTTCATATATCCTTCCTTCCTTCCTTCCTTCCTTCCTTCCTTCCTTCCTTCCTTCCTTCCTTCCTTCCTTCCTTCCTTCCTTCCTTCCTTCCTTCCTTCCTTCCTTCCTTCCTTCTTTGATTTCTATTCCATCCTTTCCCACAAATGGGCTCAGGGCGGAGTACAACGTATCGACAATAGCAATAATGAATCACTGTGATTTATTAATAAAAACAAGCCATTCAAAGAATAAAATCAATCAACAACATTGTACAATTTCAACAAGGGCAGCTCTGGAGCAATATAATAAATCAATGCAACAGGAGTAGGCCCAATAAGAGGCGGGATGGCACAACAAGGGAGGCTGGGTTAGAGGTGTTATGGACGTCTGCTGCCTCACCCAAAGGCCTGGCGGAACAGCTCCATTTTACAGGCCTTACGAAAAAATTGTAACTCAGGTAGGGCTTGGATCTCCACTGGGAGCTTGTTCCACCAGACTGGAGCCAGGGCAGAGAAGGCCCTGGCCCCGGTCGAGGCGTTCCTTCTGTGTATAGCTTGAAACTAGATTCCTACTATATAACCTTGCATCATTTAATGTATCATGTTAAAAGTCATGCATTGCTTCAGTTCTGTGTTTTAGACTTCTGCTTGGTTCTACAACTGGTCCCTCCGCCACGGCGGCGCCGGATTGTCACCCCTTGCTGGTGGAGGTGGGGATCCCCCACAACCAAGACTCACTCTGCCACTTATCAGCTCACCAGCATGGAGACTGATCAGGAGAAAGAGGAAGGCTCAGGCAATGTCACCGGCAATGGGGTAAGGTCACTTCTGGCATCGACAGGAAGTCACGTCTTCATGCCAGCGACATCCAGGCAACATTCTGGTGTTTGGGCAAAAACCAGAAGCTATTTTGACCCTAGCATTTTTGACCAAATACCGCAAAAGTCACCCAGATGTGATGTCACTTCCGGTGCACACAGGAAGTGATGTAGCCACGGGGACATGGCCTGGGCCAAGCTTCTGGTCTTGGTAAGGTTGCCAGGATGGATTCAGCAACCCTACCGAAGAGCAAAATAAGTGCTCCAGTCTGCTGAAGTAGGATGCCAATTATGAATTAGGAAATTCCTGGAGATTTGGGGGAAGTGGATCCTGGAGAGAATCTCCACTCTGAATTTCAGAGTCTCAGAGCGGTTCACAATCTCCTTTATCTTCCTCTCCTACAACAGACACCCTGTGAGGTGGGTGGGGCTGAGAGAGCTCTTCCAGAAGCTGCCCTTTCAAGGACAACTCTGTGAGAGCCACGGCTGGCTCAAGGCCATTCCAGCAGCTGCAAGTAGTGGAGGAAGAGGATTTATATCCCACTCTTCGCTCTGAATCTCAGAGTGGCTTACAATCTCCCTTTATCTTCCTCCCCTACAACAGCCATCCTGTAAGGTAGGTGGGGCTGAGAGAGCTCTTACGGCAGCTGCCCTTTCAAGGACAACTCCTACGAGTGCTATGGCTCACCCAAGGCCATCCCAGCAGGTGCAAGTGGAGGAGTGGGGAATCCAACCCGGCTCTCCCAGAAGAGTCCGCACACTTAGCCACTACACCAAACTGGCTCCTCCAAACCTGGAGGATGGCAACCCGACGCCCTGGAGTGTAGCAATTTGATCTGTGTATCTCAGCAACAATGCAACAAAAGCCAGGAATCAGGTGTTAGACAAGGAATCTTGCACCCCTTAACTCCTGGTGAAGAATATGCTCTTTTTTTCCCCTCCCTTTTGGAAAAAAAAATAAATCTATAAATATCAATCATCATGACGTCCCGGGACATAGAAAGGAATTCATTATATGATTGGTTCATTTTTCTTCTCCCCACCTGCACCTTAGCCAAATATATAATGGGAAATCATTCGGGTTTTCCTGCTCGGAGCAATGTCTGTGGAAGGGCGAGAGCCGCTCCATCATCCGGCGCTTATAAAACCGAAGATTGATCCCTGGTTTTAAGGGAATGAGACGGGACGTAAAGGTAACTCAAATCACGACAGATTGGGGTGCTTTAGCTCCTGTGGTCTGTTAGACTCTGGAACGTGTTTTAAAGAGAAGACAAATATTCTCCCCTGGCAAATGCCGTCCCTCTCTGTCTCCTTGCCGCCGTGCCGTTCTCTCTGCCGCTGCATCCGTCAACCGGTTTCGCCATCCTCTTTCTGGTTCCCTGCATAGAGTTTTGGTGGCTCAATATCAGAAAGGACACTCAAGAGCAGGAGTCCCCAACATGATAATCATGGGCAGGGCTTTTTTCATAGCAGGAACTCCTTTGCATATTAGGCCACACCCCTCTGACGTAGCCAATCCTCCAAGAGCTCCCTCGCCCAGCTGGTGTGAAGTTTTGGGCTGGGTTGTCATCAGAATGCAGATGACACCCTGCTGAATCTAGGCCTCATTTTGGGCAGAGGAGCTCCAGAACATCTAAATTGTATTGTGCTTATTCTTTCTTAAAAGCCCGGCAGCGTAGAGCGTTAAAGCTGCGGTACCGCAGTCCTAAGCTCTGCTCATGACCTGAGTTCGATTCTCAGCAGAAGCTGGGTTTTCAGGTAGCCGACTTGAGGTTGACTCAGCCTTCCATCCTTCCGAGGTCGGTGAAATGAGTCCCCAGCTTGCTGAGGGGGAAGTGTAGATGACTGGGGAAGGCAATGGCAAACCACCCCATAAAAAGTCTGCTGTGAAAACATTGTGCAAGCAACGTTACCCCAGGGTCGGAAACGACTGGTACTTGCACAGGAGACCTTTCCTTTGCTTTCATTTCTTTCTTACACCACCCCCTGCCAAATACTTGCTTCTGGGCTCCATTGCTCAAACCCCCTGTGAGAATTTTGCTGAACTCTAAGATCTGACACACTTTCTAATATTCCCGCCCCCACACAAAAATATGGGAAAATAACCAAAACATATAAAGCAGACGGATGGAAATCTTCATCAATCCACTATGGCCTCATAGGAGAAATTAATTTAAAAAGGTATGATGGGAATAAAGTTTTATTATGACAATGAGAATTCAAGAAGGATTTTAAGGTGGACACTGAGTGGATATAATTTAGTACACCTTTCGGTATGTGACATATGCAAATGAGTTTTGCAAATGAGTTGCGCTTATGAGCTCTGGCACCTCTTTTTCTACAAAATGACCCCTGACTGAATTGATTGAGGGATGGATGGATACTGCCCCGTCCATCTTAGCCAATGGGCTGGAAGCTGAGTCGTGATGGCTGAGGCAAGCCCGGCTGAAACGGCAAAGAGTTCTGTCCTTTTCTAGAATTGGAGGTCGAAGAGCGGCTGCTGAAACTCCTGACAGGGCTTTCGTCATATTCACCTAAGTCAATCGACCCGCTCACCAGCCTGCTTGGTGACGGATTTAGGAGCACTCCTCTGTCACCAGGGCTCAGCTCGGCCTGCCGTGGGTTCCTGCCTTTCTGGCTCAGTTGCATGGGACAAAGAAGCCCAAACGGTCCATGTAGAAAAAAAATTAACCCCGGCCGTTTTGCTAACCAGCGTCTGCTCCTCTCCAGGAAAACAGAGCTGCTGAAAGAATCTGCTCCTCGCCTGCCTTTTGGCAGTCGGATTTGCTGCCATCCTCGAAATCTGTCACTGCTGCCCTCCTCCTTTGGTTCTGCTCAACAGAACCCATTGCGAGAAGTCCAGCCCTTCTGATGACAGACAAGTTGCTTGGAATCACCTCAGGCTGAACATGGGAAGAAATAACCCAGCTTCTCTTCCCCCCAGATTTCTCCATTCATAGAATCAAAGAGTTGGAAGGAACCTCCAGGGTCATGTAGTCCAACCCCCTGCACAATACAGGAAACTCACAAATTGGTTGTTGTTCAGTCGCACAGTCGAGTCCGACTCTTTGCGACCCCATGGACAAAGTCACGACAGGCCCTCCTGTCTTCCACCATCCTCCGAAGTCTGCTCAAATTTGTGTTAGTTATATCAGTAACACTGTCCAGCCATCTCATCTTTTGCCATCCCCTTCTTCTTTTGCCTTCTGTCTTTCCCAGCATCAGGATCTTCTCAAGGGAGTGCTCCCTTCTCATTGGGTGGCCAAAGTCTTTGAGCTTCAGCTTCAGCATCTGACCTTCCAGGGAGCAGTCGGGGTTGATTTCCCTTAGGACTGACTGATTTGATCTTCTTGGAGTCCAAGAGACTCTCAAGAGTCTTCTCCAGCACCACAGCTTGAAAGCATCCATTCTTCTGCACTCGGCCTTCCTTATGGTCCAGTTCTCACAGCCATACATTACTACTGGGAATACCATCACTTTGACTGCACGGACTTTTGTTGGCAGGGTGATGTCTCTACTTTTAATTATACAGCCCAGGTTCACCACAGCTGTCTCCCAAGGAGCAAACGACTTTTAATTAATTAGAAAAGAACAGAACTCATAAATACCCCCCCCCCCTAAATTCACAGGATCCTCATTGCTGTCAGATGGCCATCTAGCCTCTGTTGAAAAACCTCCAAAGAAGGAGAGCCCATCGCCTCCCAAGGAAGCCTGTTCCACCGAGGACGATCTGGAAGTTCTTCCTAATGTTGAGCCGGAAACTCTTTTGATTTAATTTCAACCCATTCCTTCTGGGACGTCTTGGTGAGTTGGCTTGAAATTAGCTAACATCTGACTGCGTATCTGTAATGAGCAATGGAAACTCAGTGTCAACCTTGCAAATGCTGTTTCAACTTGAAGAGGGGTGACTAGGTCCCCACTGGGGGTGGGAAATCCCTTGCTCTGGAGCCCCTCCCCTGGCACCAATCAGATTGGTCGGAGGGGGGCTTACCAACAGCAAAATGAGGCCTAGGGTTGTTACCACCAATGCAATGATGTCACCTCACACACATACCAGAAATGCATCACCAAAGATGTAGGGACACTCTGGAGTTTGGGTGAAAACTCTATGGTAAAATGACTTCTACCACAGAGGTTTTTTGCCAAACAACTAGAGCATCCCCATGTCACCAGCATGTGATGACATCACTTCTAGTGTGTGCTGGAAGTGACATCGCTGCATCGCCAGGAATGCCATTCCACGTCTCTTTTTCCCCCAGTAAGTCCCCACCCTGCCCCACTGGTTGCCGGGGAGTAGCTGGCATCTCTAACTGGTTGCCAGGGGTAGCTGGCATCTCTAATTGGAAGTAGCTCCTCTACAGCTTTCGGTAGACCGATTCTCAGAGAAGTCTTCCATAACTGGGCACGAAAGGTTGTGGGGAGAGGAAGGGAAGGAGATGGTAAGCTGCTCTGAAACTCTGAGTGAAAGGTGGGTTATAAATCCAACTCTTCTCCTTCTCCTTCTCCTTCTCCTTCTCCTTCTCCTTCTCCTTCTCCTTCTCCTTCTCCTTCTTCTTCTTCTTCTTCTTCTTCTTCTTCTTCTTCTTCTTCTTCCTACAAGCAAGGATCCAGATGGGCAGCTGTGTTGGTCTGAAGCAGTAGAACAAAGCAGGAATCAAGTTGCACTTTTAAGATCAACAAACTTTTATTCCGAATGTCAGCTTTCGTGTGCATGCGCACTTCTTCAGACAAGGAATGAGGCACAGTAAGCAGAGCGACATATAGCTAGTGGTATTTACAATGCAAAATGGTCCAAAGTAAAATGAACAAATTCAGAAAACCCTTGATCTGAGTTGCATTCACGTGGGAAACCAATAAAACAGTAGCATTTCAGAATGTGAGAATGTCTGTTACTTATTCTATTGCTAATAAGCCTGGGTCAAAATGAGGGCATTTCTTTCCCAGATGTTTTCCCGGTCCAACTAATTTACATTTTAACATGTAACATAAACATATACATCATTCTAGTTTGCCATTAAAAAAAACAAAACATGGAAATAGAGTGGAAGATGAGTTACATTCCGAATAAAAGTTTATTGGTCTTAATGGTGACACTTGACTCCTGCTTTGTCCTACAAGCAAGGAGTCATTTGTTCAAGAAAATAGTCCCCAACACGCAGCACGTAGTGCGCTAGTGCGCCTATCCACCTAGAGCTGACCTGTGTTGTTCTCTTCTGTGCGTCTTACAGATGTTGTCACAACCTGAAAATCTCATGGAGACACTCCGCCCTATCTCTGGCAGGCCCGTCGTGTACGTGTGCACGATATCTGGGTCAGAGTCTCCCGAGAAATCGTCCTCCTCTCCGCTTTCTTCTGCGGAGAGCTTTTTCTCGGGGATGCCGAAACCGAAAATGTGCCTGCTTTTTAATGAAGTGTTTACCACTTTTTTGGTAATTAAAGGACGTATTAAATCCGGTATCAACTTCTCCCTAATTGAGGTGGAGACGTGATTGGGTCCTGGGAGACCCAGCGAGTCTCCGGTGACCGGCTTAAGAGTGCAGCTCCAACTAAACGATAGGAAAATAAAGAAACACAACACGATCGCAGGAGGCCCGGAGCGTGAGGCAGAAGCTGCCTGCAAAACCCAAGGAAACTGCCAGATGTATTTATTTCGTGTATATTGATATCCCACCAGTTTTCCATCACAGTGGTATCTCCTCCATTTCATTCTCACAATGACCAGTTTGGTGTAGTGGTTAAGCGTGCGGACTCTTATCTGGGAGAACTAGGTTTGATTCCCCATTCCTCCACTTGCAGCTGCTGGAATGGATTTGGGTCAGCCATAGCTCTCACAGAGTTGTCCTTGAAAGGGCAGCTTCTGGGAGAGCTCTCTCAGCCCCACCCTCCTCGCAGGGTGCCTGTTGTGGGGGAGGAAGGTAAAGGAGATTGTGAGCCACTCTGAGACTCTGTCCTTGAAAGGGCAGCTTCTGTCAGAGCTCTCTGAACCTCACCCACCTCACGGGGTGTCTGTTGTGAGGGAGGAGAGCAAAGGAGATTGAAGATAAATCCGATATCTTCTACTTCTTCAACCCTGCGAGGTAGTTTAGGCTGAGACAGAACATGTGGTCCAAGGTCACCTGGCAATTTCTCAAGTTGCGATAAGCAGTGCAAGGAGGATCTGACACAATGATGTCACTTCCAAGTGATGTCATCATGCTGGCGACATCAGGGGAGGGTCCCCCCCCCCGCTAGCCCAATGTGGGCCAGTGGGTTGGGAACCTCCAGGGTGGGAGAACCCCCGCCTAGCCCAGGAACTTGGCAGCTGTATCTCCTCCCCCACTTCCTCCCCAAGGGAGGAGCCTTGCTCTGAAGATCCTGTGATGCAGAAGGACGTTGTGATTCAGAAGGAAGCGAGAGAGGGAGAAGGAAGCAGACGACAGTGAGTTACTTGAGGGCCTGATAGGAGCCCTCCAGGGGCTTGATTTGACTCTTGGGCCACAAGTTTGACACCCCTGCGTAGGGTCACTATACTTCAGCTGTGACTCGATGGCAAAACGATAAAAATAAAGGCTGCATTCACCTTCTAGGCTGCATTCACCTTCTGCTCAAAATCGCCCTCTCCTCTTTCTCCCAGCAGGGGAAAAAAGAGATGGCTCCTTCCCCATCCCCCCCAGCAAGCAGGAAACAGACCAAACGCAGGAAAGGACCTTGTTCTTCACTACCGTGCCATCCACACCCCTCCTTACATTTGCAGCCTTCAGGGCTGCTTTGCGGCCTTCCAAAAATTAAAAAAAAATCTCTTCTGGAGAACGGGGAGGGGGAAGAAGACAGGTTTGGCCCAGAACCTGGAGTATCCCCGAGCTGGTGCGACACCTCCCCCCCCCCGCCTCCGCCGTCCACCGTTTCACAGTAACACCTCCTGTCCAGAGACCCGTGGGCCTGACAGGTTGACATAGAAGGTTAATAAGTGCGCTCCCCTTTTCCTGAAGGCTAATTAAATATTAATCCACGTGGTGAGGTCAGCGAAAATAACAAACAATTGGCAGAGCAAAAATTCGTTTAATTAATTCTCCTGTGGAGGTTCTGAAAGCATCTCCGTCCCCCGGCGCACGCCAGCCGGGGCTGCTGGAACCGACAACGGTGAAATCAGAGTCAGACCTTATTGTTCCCGGGACCTGAAATATCTTGTCCTTTATCACTCTCTCTTCCCTCCCTCCTCTTTCCTAGGCTTTCTTCTTCTCTTTCTGGATCCTTTAGGGCAGGGGATGAGGACGGTAGATGAGAAGGGAAGAGGGGATAGTTAAAAGGGGGAAGGAGAGTGGAAGATCCATGAGAGTCCTCTCCTTTGCTATCCTGAGTGCCAAGAATTTCCAGTTAAAAAGAAGAAGAAAAAGAAGGAGAAAAAGAAGATTGAAGATTTATACACCACCCTTCTCTCTGAATCAGTCTCAGAGCAGCTTACAGTCTCCTTTATCTTCTTCCCCCACAACAAACACTCTGTGAGGTAGGTGAGGCTGAGAGACCTCTGACAGAAGCTGTCCTTTCAAGGACATCTCTGAGAGCTATGGCTGACCCAAGGCCATTCCAACAGCTGTAAGTGGAGGAGTGGGGAATCAAAGCCACTTCTCCCAGATAAGAGTTCACGCACTTAACCACTACATCAAACTGGCTCTGAAGAAGATGAAGACAGAAGAGAAGAAGACGAAGAAGAAGACTGTAGATTTATACGCCACTCTCCTCTCTGAATCAGAATCTCAGAGCGGCTTAGTCTCCTTTATCTTCTTCCCCCACAACAAACACTCCGTGAGATAGGTGAGACTGAGAGAGCTCTGACAGAAGCTGCCCTTTCAAGGACATCTCTGCGAGAGCTATGGCTGACCAAGGCCATTCCAGCAGCTGCAAGTGGAGGAGTGGGCAATCAAACCTGGTTCTCCCAGATAAGAGTTTGTGCACTTCACCACTACATCAAACTGGCTGTCTGAGCTAAGGACTGTATTTTAATGCTCCTAGCTCTGGGTTGGGAAATACCTAGAGATTTTTTTTTTGGGGGGGGGGCGGAGCCTGGGAAAGGCAGGGGTTGGGGAGGGAGGGACCTCAGTGGGGTATAATGCCATAGAGTCCAACTTTCCAAGCATTTAAGGTTTCCAAGTCTGTGCTGGAAAATACCTGGAGACCTTGGGGGTGGATCTCGGAGAGGGCGGGGTTTGGGGAGGGGAGGGGCCTCTGCATGATACAATGCCACAGAGTCCACCCTTCCAAGCAGCCATTTTCTCCAGGGGAGCTGATCTCTGCTAGTTGGAGATGTTGTCAAAGTGGAAGATCTCCAACCCCTATCTGGAGGCTACTATCCAAACGAGCACCATGATATGCTGGCTGAGCCAAAATACAAAGATAAACCATGCAAACAATGTAATAACAAATGGAAATATATATTAAGTGTTGCCAAAGCATACAAGAAATCATGCAAACAAGTTCACGACCAATCCAAGCATCATCCCAAGTCCACTTTGGGAGGGAGGGTGGCTCAGTGGTAGAGCATCTGCTTGGTAAGCAGAAGGTCCCAGGTTCAATCCCCAGTATCTCCAACTAAAAAGGTTCCAGGCAAGGAGACGTGAAAAGCCTCAGCTAGAAAACCTGGAGAGCGGCTGCAAGTCTGAGTAGACAATACTGACTTGGATGGACCGAGGGTCTGATTCAGTATAGGAAAGGAAAGGTCCCCTGTGCAAACACCAGTCGCTTCCGACTCTGGGATGACGTTGCTTTCACAAGGTTTTCACGGCAGACTTTTTACGGGGTGGTTTGCCATTGCCTTCCCCGGTCATCTACGCTTTCCCCTCAGCAAGCTGGGGACTCATTTGACCGATCTCGGAATAATGGAAGGCTGAGTCAACCTCGAGCTGGCTACCTGAAAACCCAGCTTCCACCGGGGATCGAACTCAGGTCGTGAGCAGAGTTTAGGACTGTAGTACCGCAGCTTTAACACTCTGCGCCACGGGGCTCTTGATTCAGTAAAAGGCAGCTTCATATGTTCATATATATGCTCATATGTTCACTTTCAGCAATAGTATGCAAAACATCCTAAGAAGAGTGTTCACAAAAGTCTCGCAATATTCCAATAAGCTAAGAGTGCACTCCAAATGGACAATTCTTCCAGCAGAATAGGGTTCCTTTCGTAGAAAAAGAGGTGCTGGGGCTCATTAGCGTAACTCATTTGCATGAGTCATTTGCATATGCCACACCCTCTTGATATCACTGGAAGGTAGACAAAATTATATCACTCAGCATCTACCTTCAAATGCTTCTTGAATTGCAAATGCCAGAATAAAACCTTACGTTCACCCATGTTCTTCTACAGTGTTTTCTCTATTTGGCGTCCCGCAGGCATCTTTTATATCCCATACTGGCCGGCCTCAGATTCAGCAGGAGCTCAAAGGAGCACAGCTCCTGAACCTTTCTGACGGCTCCCCCTCTTCCTCCCCACCTCCCTTGTCCATTGAATAGGAGGTGCAGCTGCATAACAATCCCTGGATTAGGAGAGCGGGCAGCCAGCCAGCCACCAGGGGCTTTGCCATGCCCCCAGCAGCCCTCATTAACCCCTGGAGAAGCCCACGCCACCCTTTCTCCACTTCTTATGTGATTTTGGGTGGCTTGCTGGCCTTTTGATGGTGGGGGGGGTGTGCAGCCCAGGAGAGCCCCAGGTGAGCAAGGCCTGCTTGGGCTGGCTGGATCTCTAGCCAACCCAAGCAGGCCTCACTCGCCCAGGGCTCTCTTTTCTTGCGTAGGGTTGCTTTTGGCTGATGGGAGGGGGCAGCATATGCTAATGAGTTATGCTAATGAGCTCCACCACCTATTTTTCTACAAAACGATCCCTGCGTACTGGCCCAAATTTCAGAGACTCCAGATGATTTTAAGGTTCTTTTCCAGCTTGATAAATCTGATTCGGAAATAACTGAAATACTAGCAAAGTTTCTTTATAGAGCTATGGTTACTCCTCCTGGCAAGTAGTACTGCGTATCAGGTTATACTATGTTGCCACCTTGTATATATTTGGGATTGGATTTGGATTTATATCCCGCCCTATACTCTGAATCTCAGAGTCTCAGAGCGGTCACAATCTCTACCTTCCCCGCCCCCCCCCCCCAACAAACACCCTGTGAGGTAGGTGGAGCTGAGAGTGCTTTTATAGCAGCTGCCCTTTCAAGGACAGCTTCTATGAAAGCTATGGCTGACCCAAGGCCATTTCAGCAGGTTCAAGTGGAGGAGTGGGGAATCAAACCCGGTTCTCCCAGATAAGAGTCCACGCACTTACTTAGGAGAGCCAGTTTGGTGTAGTGGTTAAGTGTGCGGACTCTTATCTGGGAGAACCTGGTTTGATTCCCCACTCCTCCACCTGCTGGAATGGCCTTGGGTCAGCCATAGTTCTGGCAGACGTTGTCCTTGAAAGGGCAGCTGCTGTGAGAGCCCTCTCCAGCCCCACCCACCTCACAGGGTGTTTGTTGTGGGGGAGGAAGGTAAAGGAGATTGTGAGCCGCTCTGAGACTCTTCGGAGTGGAGGGCGGGATATAAATCCAATATCTTCTTCTTATTCTTACCCACTACACCAAACTGGCTCTCAATTTGTATATTTTGTAATCCTAATTTATTCTGTATGCACTCTGTTCTCTCCTAATCTGTAACCTGCCCGACCCTTTACTTTATATTTTTTTATATATGCCAATAAAGTCTTGTCTTGAATAAAACCTTACTCCCGTTATACTTTTAAAAATTACTATCTCCTATTTGGCCACAGTGGCACGATGAAGATGAAGATTTCCTTCTGTCTGCTTTATATGTTTTGTTTATTTCCCCATTTTTGGTGGGGGAAAATATTAAAAAATTTATCAAATCTCATGGGGGGGGCGGAGGTTGAACAATGGAGACCAGAAGCAAGCATTTTTGGGTGACGGGGTTAAGAAAGAAAGAGCACAATAAAATTTAGAGGTTCTGGAGCTCTAGAGATTGGTAAGGTACCGGTTAGCATAAAACAACCTGTCTCACACACAAAATGGCAGCATGGAGCAGCTGGTGCGAAATCGCTAGCGTACTCCTGAGAGAAACAGAAACTTAGCGCGGAGCAAAGTTAGCGCGAAATGAGCCAGACACTACTTACTGTCCAAGATCTGATGAGCCTGAACTACCTCGGCTGTCTGAGAGACTCCCTCCTCCCCGCCACCCCCCCCCCCCCCAAAAGGTGTTTTGATCAGTAGACTTTCCCCAGAATGCTTTCTGCATCCCTGATGGGTAAATAAGTAGAAATCTGGATGGCTCAAGAAAAGACTTCTTTCAGATTCGAACCCTGAGTGCTTAAGAACATAAAAAACATAAGCAGAGGCTTGCTGGATCACACTGATGGTCCATCTAATCCAGAATCTCATCTCACACGGTGGCCAACCAGTTCCTCTGGAGGGCCAACGACTGATAAGAACATCAGAAGAGCACTGCTAGGTCAGACCAGTGAGGGTCCATCTAGTCCAGCATCCCGTCTCACACAGTGGCCAACCAGTTCCTCTGGAGGGCCAACAAGAGGACACAGAGGCTGAGACTTTTCCCTGATAAGAACATCAGAAGAACCCTGCTGGATCAGACTAGTGAGGGTCCATCTAGTCCAACATCCTGTCTCTCACACAGTGGCCAACCACTTCCTCTGGAGGGCCAACAATAGGGCAGAGAGGCTGAGGCCTTGCCCTGATAAGAACATCAGAAGAGCCCTGCTGGATCAGACCAGGGAGGGTCCATCTAGTCCAGCATCCTGTCTCTCACACAGTGGCCAACCAGTTCCTCTGGAGGACCAACAACAGGACATAGAGACTGAGGCCTTCCCCTGATGTTGCCTCCTGGTACTGATATTCAGAGCTTGACTGCCCCTGAATGTGGAAGTTCCTTTAGTTCTCCATTAATCCATCTGATCTCCTTTGAAATCTGTTTACTCCTGCGGCCATCACCACATCCTCTGGCGGCGAATCCCGCCTTTTAATCGCTCCCTGTGTGAAGAAGTATTTCCTTTTGTCTGTCCTCCATCTACTGACCTTTAGATATCTGAAAAGGCATCTCCATTTCCCCCTTTCCAGCACAGGAGTAAGTTTCACTTTGATTTCCCGCACCCGGGTCACTTGGTGCTCGCTAACCCCCTCCGAAATCAAAGCCTCTAGAGTCCAGACGGCTGAGATTGGGGGAGGCTTCCTCTCTGGCTCAATACCGGGAGCCTCCATGTTAATTTTTTATTTATTTGAAACTGGCACTGGAAGGGTTTTCAAAGTGAGTCTAAAGTAATTAGGCGTTCCCGCTGATGGATTGCACTAAAGGGACGTGTGGATTATTTATTACACAGTCACTTGCTGGAAAGGTTAGAGGCTGAGAAGTAATTATTTTTTTCCTTTTTCCTTTTTCCCCTCCCCCCACCCCCCATTTTGTATAAAGTGAAGAAATCAGCAGGGGAGCGGCTAAAAGTGCTTCTGCTGGAAATTCCTCTCCTGGTTTAAGTTCTTTTAGCAGAATCAGAAGCGCGCACACGGGCCTAACTCTACCGTCCCTTAAGGCGAAAGAACCCCACTGAGAATCAGGGGAAGAGAATTGAGGGAAGGGACTCATTTTTGGAAAGGAGAGCACTTTGGATAATTATAGACACCTCGGGCGCCTTGCTTCCCACAGCCGTCCAGCTTCTGAAAACCAAATACTAAAAAGAAGAATTGCAGATTTATACCCCGCCCTTCTCTCTGAATCAGAGAGTCAGAGAGGTTTATAATCCCTTATATCTGCTCTCCCCACAACAGGCACCCTCTGAGGTGGGTGGGGCTGAGAGGGCTCTCACAGCAGCTGCCCTTTCAAGGACAACCTCTGCCAGAGCTATGGCTGACCCAAGGCCATTCCAGCAGGTGCAAGTGGAGGAGTGGGGAATCAAACCCGGTTCTCCCAGATAAGAGAGCTATGGCTGACCCAAGGCCATTCCAGCAGGTGCAAGTGGAGGAGTGGGGAATCAAACCCGGTTCTCCCAGATAAGAGAGCTATGGCTGACCCAAGGCCATTCCAGCAGGTGCAAGTGGAGGAGTGGGGAATCAAACCCGGTTCTCCCAGATAAGAGTCTGCGCACTTAACCGCTACACCAAACTGGCTCTCAAACAGCAAGCGTGTTTGGATTGTTCTGTGTTGCTGAATGAAGGGAGCATCCATTTGGGGTCTCGGTTTCCCCAAAAGTGATCAGCGTGCCCCCCTCTCAAATCTGGGGACAGGTCCAGTTCTAAAGCATCCCTTCCTCCATTCAGTGCTGGAGATGATCATAGTCTTCGAAGCTTTGACCAAACAGACAGGGACCGATTCCCCACTAGCTTTGCCCTGGTCTCACGCTCCTCTTCTCCACGGGGCTTCCTTCCGATTTCACACAAGCTGCCCCGGGGCTGCAATTCACTTCGCCTCTTTCCTACGGCAAGCAGAAACCAGTTTTTAGAGGATCTCACTTGCCGCGTGAAAGAGGCGGAGCGAGTTGCAGCCCCCAGGGCAGCTTGTGCGAAATTGGAAAGAAGCCCCGTGGAGAAGAGGAGCATGAGACCAGGAGAAGGCTAGTGGGGAATTGGTCAAGAAATCAAGGGAGCTTTCTTGGGCACGATGCCACAAGAAAATACCAGGGCCTCTCTGACAGTTCCCAATACTGCCTTGGAAATGCTGGGAGGTCTGTGGGGGGGGGGGGGGATGGCGGGGGAGGGTGGACTTCAGGGAAGATGTAATGTCATTTCCAGGTAGCACTCTAGACTGCCTTCTCCTAGTCTCTATGGTCCTCACCATAGAGACCATGGAGAACTCCTAGAGCATCTTTATGTGGAGAGGCAATGATTTTCTCCCTTATCTTAAATTCCACAGAGGCAGGAAATTGGGACTGGGGAGGTCAATGGGAGGCCTATTCAGTCTAGAAGTCACCCCTAAAAGTTGTGGTTCTGACTTGTCCTGAGGAGGCAGAAGAGAGCCAATCTCCTTTGAGTGGCTTCTTCCTCCTAGGACCTCAGATGATCCAGTTCCTATGGGAGAGGCAGCCATTTTAGTCCTGCCAACACTCGCCACATCTTCCATCTTGCTACGTCCCTCCTTTAAGAGGGCCAGCCTCCTGGGGAAGCCTGGAGGACTTCTAGAATCACGACTGTTCTCCAGGCTATAGAGATTTGTTCCCCTGGAGAAAAAGGCTCTTTGGAGGTTGGACTCCATTGATTCCCCTCCCCAAATCCTGTCCTCCCAAGGAGCCACACACAACCCCCCGAAACTCCAGAAATCTATAAAGAGAAGTTCTCCGGGAGGAAAAGGCAGCTTTGGAAGGAAAATGATACGTTGCCAGCCTCCAGAGTAGGGATGGCCAAGAGAGGGAGGGAGGGAGAAGGAGAAGAAGATGATATTGGATTTATATCCCGCCCTCCACTCCGAAGAGTCTCAGAGCGGCCTACAATCTCCTTTACCTTCCTCCCCCACAACAGACACCCTGTGAGGTGGGTGGGGCTGGAGAGGGCTCTCACAGCAGCTGCCCTTTCAAGGACAACCTCTGCCAGAGCTATGGCTGACCCAAGGCCATTCCAGCAGGTGCAAGTGGAGGAGTGGGGAATCAAACCAGGTTCTCCCAGATAAGAGTCCGCACACTTAACCACTACACCAAACTGACTCTCACAAGGACAGCTCTGCAAGAGCTATGGCTGACCCAAGGCAGCTGAAAGTGGAGTGGTGGAATCATACCCAGTTCTCTTAGATAAGAGTCCACACACTTAACCACTACACCAAACTGGCTCTCCTAGGATTCTAGGATAGAAAGGAAGGCAAATAGATGGGGAAGGGAGAGGGGGAAAGAAAGCAACTTTAAATGCATTCTTCAAGCCACCAGCTGGTTTGGCTTGGAAAAGTGATCTAAGGAGACAAATGCCTTCTCCAAGCTGGCTGGTGGGGGCTTCAAGAACCACACGATATGTGTGAAAGAGCCACATGTGACTCCTGAGCCACAGTTTGGCAACCCCTGCTCCAGAGCAAGAATATGGTGTGGCCTGGGGTACTGGCGTTGCACCAGGGACCTGGATTTCTTCTGCAATTGCAACCCTTCTCCAGACAACAGAGGTCAGTTCCCCTGGAGAAAAGGGCTGCTTTGGAGTGTGAAGTCTGTGACATTCTGCCCTGCTGAGCGCCTTCCCCTCCCCAAATTCAGCCCTGCCCAAGCTCCACCCCCAGAATCTCCAGGAATTCTCCGGAGGTGGCGGGCTCTCCTTCTTTGGAGGTTTTTATGCAGAGGTTAGAGGGCCATGTGATAGCAATGATGGCCCTTGAGAGCCAGTTTGGTGTAGTGGTTAAGTGTGCAGACTCTTATCTGGGAGAACCAGGTTTGATTCCCCACTCCTCCACTTGCACCTGCTGGAATGGCCCTGGGTTGGCCATAGCTCTCTTATCTGGGAGAACCGGGTTTGATTCCCCACTCCTCCACTTGCACCTGCTAGCATGGCCTTGGGTTAGCCATAGCTCTTGCAAGAATTGTTCTTGAAAGGGCAGCTGCTGTAAGAGCTCTCTCAGCCCCACCTGGCTCACAGGGTGTCTGTTGTGGCGGGGGGAGAAGATATAGGAGATTGTAAGCCGCTCTGAGTCTCTGTCCTCGAAAGGGCAGCTGCTGTGAGTGCCCTCTCAGCCCTACCCACCTCACAGGGTGTCTGTTGTGGGGGGGAGAAGATACAGGAGATTGTAAGCCGCTCTGAGTCTCTGATTCAGAGAGAAGGGCGGGGTATAAATCTGCAGTCTTCTTCTTCTTCAATGATGGTTCTGTGGCTTTCAGGGGTGGCCAACAGTAGCTCTCCAGATGTTTTTTGCCTAGAACTCACCTCAGCATGGCTAACTGCTGAGGCTGATGGGAGTTGTAGGCAAAAAACATCTGGAGAGCTACCGTTGGCCACCCCTGAGGTAGAGCATGAGAGGAAGGGCAGGAAAGGTTCCATCAGTGCTTACTTCTCGTGGTCCTTTCTTGCACATTCAGGGAGAAAAGCTGTCCACCACTTTGGAGTCAGTCAGCCATTTTCCTCCAGGCCAGTTTGGCCAGGAATATTGGAGGTCCATCAGTGGCTATTTAGCCACAAAGTATAGATGGAACTCTCTGTCTGGGGCAGAGATGCTCTGTCTTCTTGGTGCTTGGGGGAGGGGGCAACAATGGGAGGACTTCTCATGTCCTGGCCCCAGTTTGGTGTAGTGGTTAAGTGCATGGACTCTTTATCTTATGGGTTTGATTCCCCACTCCTCCACCTGCAGCTGCTGGAATGGCCTTGGGTCAGCCAGAGCTATCACAGAGGTTGTCCTTGAAAGGGCAGCTGCTGTGAGAGTTCTCTCAGCTCCACCCACCTCACAGGGTGTCTGTTGTGGGGGAGGAAGGGAAAGGAGATTGTGAGCCGCTCTGAGACTCTGATTCAGAGATAAGGGCGGGGTATAAATCTGCAATTCTTCTTCTTCTGGTGGAAATCCAGGTGAGGGAAGGGGATCCCCCGGTTTGGAACCCCCCCCCCCCCCGCTTCAGGGTCCTCAGAAAGCGGGGGGGGGGGGACTCTATTATTCCCTATGAAGACTTATTCCCATAGGAAATAACGGAGAATTGATCCACGGGTATCTGGGGTGGGCTGTTTTTTGTGATAGAGGCACCACATCTGTAGCACAGCATCCAGTGCCTCTCCCCAAAATACCCCCCAAGTTTCAAAAAGATTGGACCAGGGGGTCCAATTCTATGAGCCCCCAAAGAAGGGGCCCCTATCCTTCATTATTTCCCATGGAAGGAAGGCATTTAAAAAGGTGTGCTGTCCCTTTAAATGCGATGGCCAGAACTCCCTTTGGAGTTCAATTCTGCTTGTCACACCCTTTCCTCTGGCTCTGCGTTTAAATGGTTTTCGTAATCATAGCACCGTATTTTGTTTGATTTGCTATCTCCCCGCGATTCTCCCTTGTATACCGCTCACCTGGGGATTGGCATCCCTATGTGCTGCCTTGTTTTCCACCACCATGAGCCTGAGTGGTAAGTTCTTGGGTGGGCGGGAGGAGATTGCACAGGCTGCAAGGGCAGCTAGAGCTAGGGTTGCCGAGTACAATTCAAGAAATATCTGGGGACTTTGGGGGTGGAGCCAGGAGACTTTGGGGTTGGAGCCAGGAGACATTAGGGGTGGAGCCAAGATCAAGGCTGTGACAAGCACAATTGAACTCCAAAGGGAGTTCTGGCCATCACATTTAAAGGGACAGCACACCTTTTCAATTCCTTCCTTCCATAGGAAATAATGAAGGATAGGAGCACCTTCTTTTGGGGCTCATAGCATTGGACCCCCTGGTCCAATCTTTTTGAAACTTGGGGGGTATTTTGGGGAGAGACACTAGATGCTATACTGAAAATTTGGTGCCTCTACCCCAAAAAACAGCTCCCCCCCCAGAGCCCCAGATACCCGCGGATCAATTCTCCATGATTTTCTATGGGAATAAATCTCTATAGGGAATAACAGAGTTCCCAGCAGACATTTCCCTCCCCTCTCCCCGCTTTCTGACGACCCTGAAGCGGGGGGAGGGCCTCCAAACCGGGGGATCCCCTGCCCCCACCTGGGGATTGGCAACCCCAGCTAGAGCCCTTTCGGGGTGGGGAGGGAGGGCAGCCAGAACATATCTCCCCCAGCCAGTGTGTACAAGCCGTGTACATCCCCTGCTGCTCCGGGTTGGGGAAGGGCACAGGAAAGCAGGGGAATGGGGAAGGAGTGCAGAGATACAAATCAGCCTCCTTTTGAACTTCAGAACTGGAAGCTGATCACGGCAGGCTGAGCTCCAGGAAAGGCAGAAGGGGAATCAGAGCGTCCGTGCAATTTAAATCACACTGGAGGAGGCAGGAAGTGGGGAGGCCTCCCGCCTCTCCAGCTTCTTGCTCTCACCCCCATGGCCCCCTCCCCCTGTGACTCTTAGCTATGGGGCTGTGTCCCCCCCACTCCAGTAATGGGAGACTTCAGGCCCGCCTTCCGAAGCTGCGCCTCTCTGCTTCCAGCCTCCCCTCCCACTTGCTCATAATCTTTGGTCTGTGCTGGGAATTGAATCCAAAGAAAGCAAAATCCCTGACCTTGAAGGAACAGAGCTGAGCTGTAAGTCTTCCTCAGCTGAATATGCAAAAGCGCCAATCAGGGAGAGCCCCTCCTCCAGGGAAAGGGATAATTGCTGCTAACATGTTAACACGGCGCCTGATCTTTAGGCTTCTGATGGCTTCTTAAAACCAAGCAAGCGCCGGGCCAACAAAGACAAGCGGAGGCCGCGAGTCACTGGGGCATTGCTCGCGTGCTGGACGGGCGTCCGCCGACCGCTAGGCCCGATGTGCCAGGGGACAGATGCAGAAACGAGGTCAGATGGAAGAGAGATTGTGTCCAACGCAACGTGTCGGAGGAAGACTGAAGAGCAGAGATGATTGATGGTGTCAGAAGTTAAAATATTGCAAATTTACTTCATTTCTACCCCAATTTTCTCTCCCTGGAGACCCAAAGCGGCTTACATCGTTCTCCTCTCCTCCATTTTGTCCTTACAACAACCCTGCGGGGGAGGTTAGGCTGAGAGGCTGTGGCTGGGCCAAGGCAGGGTTGCCAAGCCCCCCGCAGCCTCCGGCGGGCGACTGGTTTCACGCACATGGAGCATGCGCAGCATGATGACATCACTCGCAAGTGACATCATAGCGCCGCCGACGTCATGCGTCAGCCACTCTAGGCGCTTCCAGGAAAACTCTATGGTTTTCCCAGATACTCTAGCAGTTTGGGAGGGAAAACTCTATGGTACAATAGGTACCATAGAGTTTTCCCTCCCAAAGTGCTAGAATGTGCCGGAAAACCAGAGTTTTCCTGGATGCTTCTAGAGCAGCCGGCACGTGACGTTGCTGGCGTGATGATGTCACTGCAAGTGATGTCATCGCGCCGGCGACGTCGGGGGAGGATACCCCCTGCCGGTTCAATGGGGGCCAGCAGGTTGGAACCCTCCAGGGCAGCGGAACCCCTGCCCAGCCTGGGAACTTGGCAGCCCAAGGCTAAGGTCACCCAAAGAGCTTCCTTGCTGGTGAGAATTCACCCCAGATTCTAGTCCAAAATGCTAATCCCCAAACAAAACTTCACATAGTGATGCGCTAGGAATTTCCCCTAGTCTCTATCATAAAGGTCAGAGACTAAGAGAGGCAGCCTAGATCATCACCCAGAAGTGAATCACATCCTCCCCATGCCCTGACCCCCAGAGGCATCCCCCAAGTCTCCCAACATTTGCAGAAAAACTGCAATATCAAGAGATCTCCAGGCCACACCTGGAGGTTGGGAACCCTACTAACCCACCGTATATGGAGGCCCTGCTTCAGGTGCCCCAGCCTTCTGTGATTAGGTGGGTAGCAATGCAGGACAGGGCCTTCTCAGTTGTGGCACCAAGGCTCTGGCATTCTCTCCCCAGAGAGACTCTCCTGTCCCCTTCCACCAGCAGGCAAAGACTCTTTTGTTTCGACTGGCATTCCGTCAATGATCCCTCCTCCCATCCCTATGGTTCTACTTCTGTTTTAAATGCTTTAGCCAGCATATTTTAGCTTTACTTTTAGCTGTGTTGATGATGTGGTTTTGGTTTGGTTTTGAATGGTTCCTGAGGTGCGTTTTTATGATGTACATTTCCAGGGGTCATTTTGTAGAAAAATAGGTGGTGGAGCTCATTAGCATGACTCATTAGCATATGCCCCCCCAACAGCCAAAAGCAACCCAATGCAAAAAAGGAGAACCCAGGGCGAGCGAGGCCTGCTTGGGCTGGCTAGAGATCCAGCCAGCCCAAGCAGGCATCGTTTGCCTGGGGCTCTCCTGGGCTGTCCCCTCCACAGTCGAAAGGTCAGCAACCCACCCACCAGCCAAAATCACATAAGAAGTGAAGAAAGGGTGGCACGGGCTTCTCCGGGGGTTAATGAGGTTGCTGGGGGTGTGGCAAAGCCCCTGGTGGCTGGCTGGCTGCCCGCTCTCCTAATCCAGGGATTGTTATGCAGCTGCACCTACTATTCAGTGGACAAGGTAGGTAGGTGGGGGAGAGGGGGGGGGTGTCAGAAAGTATCAGGAGCTGTGCTCCTGTGAGCTCCTGCTGAATTCAAGACCTGTGTAACGTTTCCCATCTCTCAGTCGCCTCAGCAGTAGTAGAAAGGCAGGGTATGAATTTTGCAAAGAAAGAAATGGCCGGAAAGAAAGGCCAATATTTTTTTAAGGCCAGTATTTCTTTCAGTCCCGACTCCCTAGTACGGTAACACATCAGAGCCAAGAGCAGTCTCCCGAAGACAACACAAATAAATTCCAAACCCCACCAATAAAAGATTTATCTTTGATCAGTAGGGCGCCAACCTCCAAACGGGGCCTGGAGATCTCTTAGTATTACAACTGGTCTCCAGACAACAGGATTGGGTTGCCAATCCCCAGGTGGGGGCAGCGAATCCCCCCAGTTTGGAGTCCCATCCCCTGCTTCAGGGTTATCAGAAAGTGGTGGGGGAGGAAAATGTCTGCTGGGCACCCCATTATTCCCTATGGAGAATGATTCCCATAAGGTATAATGGAGAATTGATCTATGGGTATCTGGGGTTCAGGGGGGGGCTGTTTTTTTGAGGTAGAAACACCACATTTTCAGCATAGCTTCCATTGCCTCTCCCCAAGATACCCTCCAAGTTTCAAAAAGATTGGACTAGGGGGACCGATTCTATGAGCCCCAAAAGAAGATGCTCCTCTCCTTCGTTATTTCCAATGGAGGGAAGGCATTTAAAAGGTGTGCAGTCCCTTAAATTTGATGGCCAGAACTCGCTTTGAAGTTCAATTATGCTTGTCACTACCTGGCTCCACCCCCAAAGACTCCTGGCTCCACCTCCAAAGTCCCCAGATATTTCTTGAATTGGACCTGGCAATCCTACAACAGAGATCAGTTCTCCTGGAGAAAATGGCTGCTTTGGAGGAAGGACTCTACGACATTATACCCCACTGAGGTTCCTCCCTTCCTCAAACCCAGGCTCCACTCCTAAATCTCCAGGAATTTCCCACTCCAAAGCTGGCAACCCGATTGATTGGCTTCTGCTGATGAATAAACAAGAGCTTTAGTTGATAAGCTGAAAATATCGCCTCATTCAAGTTTCCAGCCCTGATTTGGAGACACTCCGCTATCATCAGAAGACATTTAAGGTTAACCAGGAAGAACTTCCAGGTCAAAGGCTATCTCTTCCAGGTCAGCTGGAGTCCCCTATGACTTTCCACCATAACAATTAAAACACTCGTCACACTGACCTTTTAAAAGACATCTCTTGACTCTGTGACCATCACGCGGCGACCCAACTGGCATCCGGGTCTGATGAAGTGCGCTTCTAACACACAAAAGCTTACATTCTGAATAAAACTTTGTTGGTCTTCAAGATGCAAGTGGACTCTTGCTTTGTTCTACAGCTGGGATCCAGTTAGCCGCTTATCGAGGGTGGTCGGAGGGCACGACTTCCATGCACAGAGCCAAGATTCGCCTTCCCAACGCAGCACATGAGCAAGCTTGTAAAACCTTGTGATCCTTTCCCTCCCGGTTTGGAGGTGGGGGGGGACGTTCTGCTTTCAGCACCCCCCGGAAGATCAACCCCTTCCATAGGTTATTTGTCATCTTCATCAGCAGTAGAACCAGAAGGAGAAAGCTGACGTGCGGGCCACCCAAGGGGTGGACTTGCTCTTTCACATCCTTTCTCTTTTTTTGCCACTTCTAGGGATGGAGCCAGTAATGCCTTACAGATGTGGAATGGAACAACGCCACAGGAGGGTAGAGAGCTGTCAGATGCAATAACGGGAGATGAACGGCGCATGGATCCACACCCTCTGTCGACAAGTTTACCTTCCCTTCGAGATTCCAGGAAAATCTTCGTGTGGGGTTGTTTGGAATCTGCATGCTGCTGAGAGACTCCTTTGCAGTGCCTCAGCCTGAGGGGAGGGGCCATGGCAGTGGTAGAGCCTCTGCTTGGCATGCAGAAGGTCCCAGGTTCACTCCCCGGCATCTCCAATTAAAAGGAACTGGCAGTTTGTTGTTGTTGTTGGTCAGTCGCACAGTCGAGTCCGACTCTTTGTGACCCCATGGACCCAGTCATGCCAGGCCCTCCTGTCCTCCACCATCCTCCTACATCTGCTCAAATTCATGCTAGTAACATCAATAACACTGTCCAGCCATCTCATCTTTATCCGTCCCCTTCTTCTTTTGCCTTCTGTCTTTCCCAGCATCAGGGTCTTCTCCAGTGAGGGCTCCCTTCTCATTTGGGAGCCAAAGTATTTGAGCTTCAGCTTCAGCATATGACCTTCCAGGGAACAGTCTGGGTCGATTTCCCTTAGGACTGACTGATTGGATCTTCTTGCAGTCCAAGGGACTCTCAAGAGTCTTCTCCAGGACCACAGCTTGAAAGCATCTATTCTTCTGCACTTGACCTTCCTTATGGTCCAACTCTCACAGCCATACATTACAACTGGGAATACCATGGCTTTGACTATACGGAGTTTTGTTGGCAGGGTGATGTCTTTTCCAGCATCAGGGTCTTCTCCAGTGAGTGCTCCCTTCTCATTTAGGGGCCAAAGTATTTGTGCTTCAGCTTCACCATCTGACCTTCCATGGAACAGTCAGGGTTGATTTCCCTTTGGACTGACTGATTTGATCTTCTTGCAGTCCAAGGGACTCTCAAGAGTCTTCTCCAGCACCACAACTCGAAAGCATCTATTCTTCTGTGCTCGGCCTTTCTTATGGTCAGACTCTCACCTCCATATGTGGAAAAACCTCTGCCTGAGATCCTGGAGAGCAGCTGCCAGTCCGAGTAGACAAGATTGACCTTGATGTGCCAATGGTCTGATTCAGTATAAGGCAGCTTCATGTGGGTGTTGTGGAGGCACTGTGGCTCAGTGGTAGAACATCTGCTTGGCATGCAGAAGGTCCCCGGTTCGGTCCATCTCCAGGCAATAGGTGATGCAGAAAACATCTGCCTGAGACCCTGGAGAGCTGCTGCCAGTCTAAGTAGACATCACTGACTTTGATAGACCGATGGTCTGATTCAGTATAAAGCAGCTGCTTGTGTTTGTGTGACCCAGCTTCAAGAGCTATGTAGGGTTCAGCTTCAAGAATTATGTAGGGTTCAGTGTCTGATCAGAGCCTCATGAGGCCACAGAGCAACGGACAACATCAGCCACTGTGATTGGCTGGCAGTAAGGAGCCTTCAGAATGGCCTGGCCTGATGCAGGGAGTAGGAATTGGTTTTGCTAGGCTCACAGAACAGGATCTTTTAGTGCCACAATTGGACACCAGCAACTGACTTTGGAGTCTCAGGCCCTGTGATTATCTCCTTGTGTCTGTAAAATGCGCCTTCATGTCACAGCTGACTTAGAACAACCCCAGCAAGAGGCTTTCAAAGCAAGAGAGAAGCAGAGATGGTTGGCCGTTGCCTTCCTCCGCAGAGCTTTCATAAGAACATAAGAGAAGCCATGTTGGATCAGGCCAATGGCCCATCCAGTCCAACACTCTGTGTCACAGAAGAACATAAGAGAAGCCATGTTGGATCAGGCCAGTGGCCCATCCAGTCCAACACTCTGTGTCACAGAAGAACATAAGAGAAGCCATGTTGGATCAGGCCAATGGCCCATCCAGTCCAACACTCTGTGTCACATAAGAACATAAGAGAAGCCATGTTGGATCAGGTCAATGGCCCATCTAGTCCAACACTCTGTGTCACATAAGAGAAGCCATGTTGGATCAGGTCAATGGCCCATCCAGTCCAACACTCTGTGTCACATAAGAGAAGCCCTGTTGGATCAGGCCAGTGGACCCTCCAGTCCAACACACAGTGTCACAGAAGAACATAAGAGAAGCCATGATGGATCAGGCCAATGGCCCATCCAGTCCAACACTCTGTGTCACACAAGAACATAAGAGAAGCCATGTTGGATCAGGCCAATGGCCCATCCAGTCCAACACTCTGTGTCACATAAGAACATAAGAGAAGCCCTGTTGGATCAGGCCAGTGGCCCATCCAGTCCAACATTCTGTGACACATAAGAACATAAGAGAAGCCATGTTGGATCAGGCCAATGGCCTATCCATCCAGCACTCTGTGTCACATAAGAGAAACCCTGTTGGATCAGGCCAATGGCCCATCCAGTCCAACACTCTGTGTCACAGAAGAACATAAGAGAAGCCATGTTGGTTCAGGCTTATGGCCCATCCAGTCCAACACTCTGTGTCACACCAGTGGCCAGAAAACCCAGAAGGTCCATCAGTGGGGCAAGGACACCAGAAGCCTTCCCACTGTTGCCCTTCCCAAGCACCAAGAATACAGAGATGAATGACAGGGATAGAGAAGTTAGAGAAAGAAGTACTTTTTCTCCCTTTCTCACAATACAAGAACTCGTGGGCTTTCTCACAATACAAGAACTGTCTGGGGCAGTGATCCTCTGTATTCTTGGTGCTTGGGGGCTTAGGTGGCTGCAAATGGGGTATGTTGCGTGGACGCATGTACTGTGTTGTTGCAGGCAAACTCGGCCAGGAGTAGCAAGGCAGCCCAGTCATCCTGCTGGTAGCTGGTGTAACAACGCAGGAACTGTTCCAGCGTGGTGTTGGTGCGTTCTGTCTGCCCATTCATTTGGGGATGGTACGCTGAGGACAAATGTACCTGGGTGCCTAAGCTGGAGTGCAGGGCTTGCCAGAATCGGGAGGTGAACTGGGGGCCTCGGTCTGAGATCAAGTTTACCGGGAGTCCGTGCAGGCGAAAGATGTGCTGGAGGTAGAGCTGGGCTGTTTCAGGAGCCGTGGGTGGCTTGGGACATGGAACAAAGTAAGCCATCTTGGTGAAGAGTCCACCATCACCAGGATGCAAGTGTGCCCCTTGGATCTGGGGAGCTTGGTGATAAAGTCCAGGCAGACGGTGTCCCAGGGTCCTGAAAGTGTGCGTAGGGGATGCAAAAGCCCTGGAGGCTTTGCCAGTACATCCTTGGCCCGCCGGCAGACCTCACAGGAACTGAGGCCACCAGAACTCCTATGTGAGCAGGTGCAGGGTCTTGTGTTGGCTGAAGTACCCCACAGGAGGGGAGTCGTGGGTCAGGCAGAGCACGTCGGCCCAGAGGGGCTCTGGAGGCATGTATAGGCACCCACGGTTCAGGAGGAGACCTTGGCAGGTAGAGATGTCCCCGGTCGGGCCATTTTGCACTTCCAGGAGGCGTTGCTGAGCCCAGGGGTCTTGGGCCCGGCTGGCCTGGTTATCTGCAGCCAAGGTGGGGTGAATTGTAGTGGCAGCGAAGACTAGGGGTCTTAGTGGATCCTACGCTGAACATGAGTCAACAGTGTAATGCGGTGGCTAAGAAGGCAAATGCAATTTTAGGCTGTATCAACAGAAGTATAGTTTCCAGATCACGTGATGTGATGGTATAGCTTTACTCTGTTCTGGTAAGACCTCATCTGGAGTATTGTGTTCAGTTTTGGGCACCACAATTTAAGGATATAGACAAGCTGGAAGGGGTCCGGAGGAGGGCGATGAAGATGGTGAGGGGTCTGGAGACCAAGTCCTATGAGGAAATGTTGAAGGAGCTGGAGATGTTTAGCCTGGAGAGGAGGCGGCTGAGAGGTGATAGTATCACCATCTTCAAGTACTTGAAGAGCTGTCATATAGAGGAGGGTGTGGTATCGTTTTCTGTGGCCCCAGTAGGACCAGAACCAATGGGTTGAAATTAAATCAAAAGAGTTTCCAGCTCAACATTAGGAAGAACTTCCTGACCATCAGAGCAGTTCCTCAGTGGAACAGGCTTCCTCGGGAGGTGGTGGGTTCTCCTTCCTTGGAGGTTTTTAAACAGAGGCTAGATGGCCATCTGACAGCAATGAAGATCCTGTGAATTTAGGGGGAGGTGTTTGTGAGTTTCCTGCATTGTGCAGGGGGTCAGACTAGATGACCCTAGAAGTCCATTCCAACTCTATGATTCTATGAGGGTGCAAGGATGAGCCCAGTTGGGGTCTCCTCTGTTAGAGGCACAGCGTACTCTGGTTTTCAGGAGAGGGCGTCCGCTTTCCAGTTCTGGTTCTGCGGGATGTAGGTGATCCGGAAGTCAATCTGGGAAAAGAAGAGGGACCACCAGATCTGACGCTGGGTGAGGCGTCGAGCAGTCTGTAGATGCTCCAGGTTCCGGTGGTCAGTCAGGACCTGGTGGGCCCCTTCAAAGTGATGCCTCCAAACCTCAAAGGCGGTCTTGGTGGCCAGGAGTTCCCGCTCCCAGATGGTGTTGTTGAGCTCTGCAGGGTTGTAGCTGCTGGGAGGGGTCCTCCCGCTGGGATAGCACTGTGCCGAGGGCCACGCTGGAGGGGTCAGTCTCTACTGTGAACTGCAGCTGCGGGTCTGGGTAACGCAGGAGCAGCTCGGTGGTGAAGCAGGTTTTCTGGGTGGTGAAGGCACGGTCTGCCTCTGGAGTCCAGTGAAATGGCTCTTTGGGCTGGAGGAGCCGGGTCAGAGGTGTGGATACGTCGGCATAGGCAGGGATGAACTGGCGGTAATAATTGGTAAAGCCAAGGAACCGCTGTACATCCTTGCAGTTCCGCGGCATCTGCCAGGTCAGGACCGCCTTGATTTTGTTTGGGTCCATCCGAGTCCCATGGGGTGAGACGATGTGGCCAAGGAACTCGACTGCTGTTAAGTCGAAGGCACACTTCTCTAGCTTGGCGTAGAGACCATGCTCGTGCAGGCGTTGCAGGACCAGGCGGACGTTCCCTGAGTGCTGGGCAGGGCTTTGGGAATAAATTCAAATGTCATCTAAATAAATGATCACAAAGCGGTCGAGCAGGTCACGGAAGATGTCGTTCATCAAGACAGTGGGCGTGTTGGTCAGGTCAAAGGGCATCATGAGATACTCGTACTGGCCTTAGCGGGTCCCGAAAGCCATCTTCCATTTGTCTCCTGCACAGATCCGCACCAGCGCCCCGGAAGTCCAGTTTGGTATAGACCTGGGCCTCCTTAAGGTGATCCAGTACTTCTGCGATCAGTAGCAAAGGGTAGCGGTCCTGGGCGGTGATTTTGTTCAGGGCCTGGTAGTCATTGCAGGGCTGGAGCTTGCCGCCTTTCTTCTTGACAAAGAGAACAGGGGCAGACAGTGGGGTCGTGGATGGCCTGATGAAACCCTGTTCCAGGTTTTTGGTGAGGAAGTCCCGCAGGGCTGCTAGTTCCGGTTCAGACATGGGGTAGAGCCGTCCCATAGGCAGGGATGCCCCTGGTACCAAATTGATGGCGCAGTCATAAGGCTGGTGTGGGGGGAACTGGTCAACCCCCTTTTCCTCAAAGACATCGGCAAAGTCTGTGTAGACCGGGGGAAGTAGAGGACCAACAGCTGGGGCGGCAGCGGCCAGTGTGGCCGACCGGGCCTGGTGAGGACAAGGGTACTTGAAGCTCAGCTTTCCCTGTGCCCAGTCCACAAGGGAGTTGTGCTTTACAAGCCAGGAGAGTCCCAGAATGAGGTGAAAGCGGGTCATGTGAGCAACATCGAATTGTACTTGCTCGTGATGGTGTTGGATCTGGAGTGTGACCGGGTGGGTCTCCTGGGTCACGGGACCGGAACGGAGGAGGCGCCCATCGATGGCTTCGACTAGGGTCGGGGTGTCTTTGTCCTGCGCTGGGATCTGGTGTTGCTTCACAAAGGCCACATCACAAAGCAGCAGGTGGCCCTGGAGTCGACCATGGCGTAGACGAACAGTCAGCACTCATCCAGCAAGCTGAGTGTGACCGGTACGAGGAACGGGCCCTGGCCGGTAATGAAGGGTTTAGAGGACCCAGCTAGGTGCCCCAAGTCGGGGGGTCCACTCAGACTTGGGGCTGGTATTTTACTGGTGGCGGTGGCATGGTACTGGGCTGGGTGTGCTTGGCGGGGCAGCCGGAGATGAAGTGCCCCGTCCCTCCACAGTATAGGCAGAGATTCTGTAAGCGGCACCATGCTTCTTTCTCGGGGGTGAGCCACGGCTGTGCAGCCCCACGTTGCATGGGCTCGGGGTCGTCACTCGGGACTGGTGTGCATCAGGGTTGTCACCGTCGCTAGGCAGCGGGGCAGCTGAGAGGGATGAGCACTGCTTCGCGGCGGCTGTCCAGGTGGCCATCGATGCGGAGACACAGCATGATTGGGCCTTGCAGCGTGTCCGGTCAGTCTACTCGTGCCAGCTCATCAAGGACTTCGTCAGCCAGCCTCTCCGTATACTGGTCTATGAGGGCAGCCTCATTCCAGGCCAGGTCTTGGGCCAGAAGCTTGAACTCGGTGGAGTACTGGGAAACCGAGTCCCTACCCTGCTTCAGTGTCCGGATCTTCCGATTGGTGGTGGCTGCTTGCTAGGGGTTAGCAAAGGCTACCGCCATACGATCCAGAAAGCCTTAGTAGTCAATCAGCAGGGGCGATGGGGCTAGAAGCAAGGGGTAGCCGATTTAGCTGCCTGCCCCTTTAAAAGGCTGACAATGAAGCATACCTGGGTCTAGTCGTTGGGGAAGTCTCTGGCACGTAATTCAATATACAGTTTGCACTGTGCCAGGAATGCAGGAAACTCCTCCACCTTCCCAGTGAACTTCTCTGGGGGAAGCACCGGGCACTTGGGTGGGGCAGCGACAGTAGCTTGCTGCTGCTGTTGCAGATGAGCCACCATTTGGGTGAGGTGCTGTACCTGAGTGAGCAAGGCTGCTAGCTGCCCAGAGCCTCCGCGTGCTTCCTCATCCATCTTGTGGAGTGAGTGTGTGGGTGGAAGCAATCTGTCATGTTCTCAGGGTGCAGGCAGGCAGGAGTCCAAAGCCAGTCCAAGGTCAAGGTACAGGAAGTCAAGAAGGAACCAAGTCAAGCAGGAACCAAACGGAATCACAAACCGGAATCAGAAGTCAATGTCCAAAAGCCAAAAGGTCAGGGTGCCAAGGAAATCAAGCAGGTCAGGATCAGGAAGGAGCATGGATGCAAGCCAGAGAATAGACTTGTTACTTGCATAAGGTTACCAGGTCCTGGGTGGGAGCTATATGGGAGTCTCAATCAGCTTGCTCCCTGGGTGGCAGTGACTCTGCTAGAACTCAGGGCTGAGAGATCTGAAGCATTGGCGTGCCTCATGTCTTCGCTCTGAAAGTTCTTTCCGGAGCCTGCTTCGAACTCTTGAGATGGGAGGAGGAGAGCTTGGAGGAGACTGATCATCAACAGCTGACACTGGTGCCTGAGAGTGACTGATGATCCAGCTGCTGTTTGTTCAACTGAGGAACTGGCCGGCAACTCTTCCAGGTCTGTTAACCCTTCCAGCTCCTTCTCGTCAGGGCTCATGACACCATCCATCTGTTTCCTGTTTCCACCTAAGCCTTGCAACCATCACTACATCTCCTTGGCAGCGAATCTGACATTTCAGTCTCTCGCTGGAGCCTTTCTTTTTGGCTGTCCTTAAACCTTCCTTGGGCGCCCCCAAATTCTAGCATTAGGGAAGAAAGAGAGAACGCTTCCTTCTCTGATAATGACAACAGATTTCCGGCACAGTGGGCTGTTGGGTATTCGGCAGCCTGTCCCACTCAAACCAGAGACTCGCCAAACTTCAGAGCCAAGCGGGATCCAGTTCTTAGCCAGCACGCCTCTTGGGATGGACGGGAGTGGCCACAGACACCCACAAGGAGTGTGGGAGGGAAAGAACATGGCGGCCTCCAACATTATATGAATCCTTGGCCCTGAATTAGATCAAGGAGGCCAAGGCATCGAGAAAAACTGCACACACACACACACATGCACAAAATACACAACCCCCCAATCTCTCTCTCTCCTTCCTAATGCATTGCAATAGCAGACGTCCAGCCTGTTTTTCATGAATCTGTGTTATTCTCCTCCCCAATATTGGCGTATTTCGCAGCCAAGAGAGAAGCAAAACACCACAACAGAGGGGGAGTCAGCTTAGCCCCTCGATCCGCATGGCGTGTGCCACTTCTCCTGCCCAGTTCTGCTTCTCCATCTGTCCCCCCCCTCTTCCCCTCCCCCACCGGCCCACGGTTGCCAAAGTCCGTCCGTCGGCCCAGTCGGCCTGTCTGTTCCCATCCGCGGAGAGCAGGGGTGGTGGTGGGGGGGTAGCGAAAACCGCTATTGAGATGCGCCCAACGCAGCTGTTAGCCGTGCTTTGTCGGGAACCAAACACGGTAACTGTTTAACGATTTAACTGCACTAATGAATATTGGGCCAGATATTTTCAAGGCCTGTTCAGACTGATTACTTGGAGAGCTGAGTATGTCTACCAATTACCCAGGCAATTAGGCAACTAATTAAACACTTACCCTCAGCTTCATAAACAGGAGAGAGAGAAAAGCAGAGGGAGAGAGGCTGGCATGTTCTCGGTGAAATATTAGCTGTCAGGAAGGTCTGTTCGCACAGCAAATGATAGGTAGGAGTAGACAGACGAACAGACGAGAGATGCGAGGTACAATCCTGTGATTTTCCAAGTTTCCCATCCTCTGTTCTAGGGATGTTATTCCATGGTCGAGGGCCTGTCTATCTATGGGACCGTCTTTCTCCACATGTTCCCCAGAGAGCACTGCTTTCAGGGACACAAAATCTACTATCTATCCCCGGACCAAGGGAGGCCAGACTGTGCTCCACACAAGGTAGGGCCTTCTCAGTGGCAGCACCAGAAATGTGGAATGCCCTCCCGGAGGCCGTAGAGACCCTGCGGGATCTCTCTCAATTCCTCAGGGCCTGCAAAACTGAGCTATTTCGACAGGCCTTCAACACCTAAACCGGGAGAGGACAGGACTCCCACCCTACACTGCTGAGGAACTACGATCATGATAGGACCACTGTCAGAAGAAAGAAAGAGCCTGCCTATACTGAAGTTGAACGGACCACGAAATGTGTTTTAATTGCATTTTATCGCTTTTCAGTTTTTGAACTGTTAGCCGCCCTGAGTCCGCTTGCGGAGAGGGCAGGATAAAAGCCTAAAGTAATAAATAATGAAATAAATACATTTGTTATGAGGGCCGGATCTGACATAAATGAGACCTTGTCGGCCCAGCCCACGTGCAAGCCTATTTACGATTAGGTAGCAGAGAGATAAACTTTATAAAGGACAGAGATAAACACAATTAAAGATTTAAAAAACAAAACATGCTTAAAACGTTAGTACCTGTTGCTCTTTGTGTTTCTTCGATGGGATCCAGCAAACTGGGCCAAGGAATCTCAGTCTCTTTCCTTCCTTTCCCAAGAGACCATGAGAGGGAGGATCCTCAGCCAACAGAAGGAAGAGAGGCTTGGCTTGGTAGCCATGCTGTACGAGTGAGAGAGCCTGACAAGCAAGCTATTCTTCCCTCCCTTCCTCCCCAAGCGAGGAGCTTCAGCCGATGGAGAAAATAGAGCCTTTGCTCTGTAGCTCCTGTGCGATTGAGCAAGCCTGGCAAAGCAAGCTGTTATGCAGAAGGAAGCAAGAGAGAGGGAGAAGGAAGCAGACCACAGCCAGTTGATTGGAGGCCTGATAGGAGCCCTCCGAGGACTGCATGTTTGACACCCCTGCTCTATTCCTTCCAGGCGTAGCTTCAAGGACCCCTCTCTCCAACCAAATTCCTGCTGGAAGACAGTTACGGGATTCAGCCCATTTTCGGATACTTTTTGGGATGTTTTGCCATCAAGTCACAGCTGACCTACGGCAACCTCTTAGGGGGCTTACAAAGCAACAGACGTTCAGAGGTGGTTTGCCATTGCCTGCCTCTGTGTCATGATCCTGGACTTCTTTGGTGGGCTCCCATCCAAACACTAGTCCAGGGTGACCCTGCTTACCTTCCGGGATCTGAGTTATCCGGGTCCGGGGTTTATGAATGTAGCATGATATTTTTTTAGAATGATAGAGTTGGAAGGGATCTCCAAGGTCATCTAGCCCAACCCCCTGCACAATGCAGGAACCTCACAAATACCTTCCCCTAAATTCACAGGATCCTCATGGCTGTCAGATGGCCATCTAGCCTCTGCTTAAAAACCTCCAGGGAAGGAGAGCCCACCACCTCCCGAGGAAGCCTGTTCCACTGAGGAACCGCTCTAAACTCACAAACACCTCCCCCTAAATTCACAGGATCCTCATTGCTGTCAGATGGCCATCTAGCCTCTGCTTAAAAACCTCCAAGGAAGGAGAGCCCACCACCTCCCAAGGAGGAAGCCCCACTGAGGAACCGCTCTAAACTCACAAACCCCTCCCCCTAAATTCACATGATCTTCATTGCTGTCAGATGGCCATCTAGCCTCTGCTTAAAAACCTCCAGGGAAGGAGAGCCCACCACCTCCCGAGGAGGAAGCCTGTTCCACTGAGGAACCGCTCTAAACTCACAAACACCTCCTCCTAAATTCACAGGATCCTCATTGCTGTCAGATGGCCATCTAGCCTCTGCTTAAAAACCTCCAGGGAAGGAGAGCCCACCACCTCCCGAGGAAGCCTGTTCCACTGAGGAACCGCTCTAAACTCACAAACCCATCCCCCTAAATTCACATGATCTTCATTGCTGTCAGATGGCCACCTAGCCTCTGCTTAAAAACCTCCAGGGAAGGAGAGCCCACCACCTCCCGAGGAGGAAGCCTGTTCCACTGAGGAACCGCTCTAACGGTCAGGAAGTTCTTCCTAATGTTTAGCCAGAAACTCTCTTGATTTAATTTCAACCCATTGGTTCTGGTCCTACCTTCTGGGGCCACAGAAAACAATTCCACACCATCCTCTAGATGACAGCTCTTCAAGTACTTGAAGATGGTGATCATATCACCTCTCAGCCTCAGAACTACATCTCAGCTGGGGGGGGGGGGGGGGGCGGAATTAAAAATTGCATTTCCTAGCAGTCGAAATTGCTTTTGGAAACAAAGAGCTGATATTAAAGAACTTCAGCATGTGCACTAGAACTTCAGTAATATCCTGCCCAAGGAAAAACTTCTGGGCAAAAAGACCCTTGGTTCGTAAAGCAGCTGAGAATTACATGTTGCTGGGGTAGGGAACGTTGGCTCTCCAGATGTTTTTTGCCTACAACTCCCATCAGCCCCAGCCATTGGCCATGTTGGCTGGGGCTGATGGGAGTTGTAGGCAAAAAAAACATCTGAAGAGCCAACATTCCCTACCCCTGTATGTACCAATCAAACATTTTTGGGGTTGCAAACTTGGGCTCTGTCACTTCTTCATGCCGGGTCAAAGCCAGGGCTTTTTTTGTAGCAGGAACTCCTTTGCCTATTAGGCCACACCCCCCTGATGTAGCCGGTCCTCCTGGAGCTTATAGTAGGCCCTGTAAGAAGAGCCCTGTAAGCTCCTGGTGGATTGGCTGCATGAAGGGTGTGTGGCCTAATATGCAAAGGAGCTCCTGTTGGGAAAGAATTGGAAATTTTGGGGGTGGAGCCTGAGGAGATCGGATTTGAGGAGGGGAGAGACTTCAATAGGGTCCAATGCCATAGATGCCACCTTCCAAAGCAGCCATTTTCTCCAGGCAAGCTGACTTCTGTTTCCTGGAGACCAGTTGAAATTCCAGGAGATCTCCAGCCTCCACCTGGAGGCTAAAAATACAATAGAGAGAATCACAGAGTAAGATGAGAACCCAGAAAAAAAACTGTGACAAATAATGAATGCAATCAAAAATATACTTGTAATTATTAGTATATGAAACTTCAAAGTATTTGATTATCATGATCCATTTCAATAATTAATATTATGAGGTAAGTACATATAAAAAAAATGTCCAGAAAAAAGGCAACTAGAACGATTAAAGGGTTGGAACACTTTCCCTATGAAGAAAGGTTAAAACGCTTGGGGCTCTTTAGCTTGGAGAAACGTCGACTGCGGGGTGACATGATAGAGGTTGACAAGATTATGCATGGGATGGAGAAGGTAGAGAAAGAAGTATTTTTCTCCCTTTCTCACAATACAAGAACTCGTGGGCATTCAATGAAATTGCTGAGCAGTCAGGTTAAAACGGATAAAAGGAAGTACTTCTTCACCCAAAGGGTGATTAACATGTGGAATTCACTGCCACAGGAGGTGGTGGCGGCTACAAGTATAGACAACTTCAAGAGGGGGTTAGATAAAGATATGGAGCAGAGATCCATCAGTGGCTATTAGCCACAGTGTGTGTGTGTGTGTGTGTGTGTATAATTTTTTTGACCACTGTGTGACACAGAGTGTTGGACTGGATGGACCATTGGCCTGATCCAACAGGGCTTCTCTTATGTTCTTATGTTCTTAATTCCTTTACAAAATGCATCTAAGCACAGTACATCAAAACAATTGGTCTAAAGTGCTTAGTGCTACAAAGTGCTTGTAAGTCAAAGTGCCTGTGCAGATTTTTCTTCCAAAAGGAATATATCTGAAGATTCCCCGACGTCCCTCTGACAGAGCCTGGAGGCTGGCAACCCTGATTCAGCCAGTGAAATTGTGTTCTATATGGTGATCAATATCATGTTCTGGAAAAAAAAAATCCGATGTGTGCAATTAAAAAAAACATTTTGTAAGACATTGTTTCATTTATTAACACAAATATATATTTAATACATTGCGATTGCAACGTGGCCATTTCAGATTTCGGGTGCCGAAATATTTGTCAAATGCATCATTTTTTCAATACCCATCGAGTTGTCAATTTATAATTTTTCTGCTTGTGGAAAGCAGCAGAACGCGTATGCCTGGCCGTCAGTTATGGATATGAATGAATTTCAAACAGAATGAAAGAAAAACTGGATCGGGGAAGTCCCACTTATTAAAGGAATGCCAAAGAATGTGAAATAAAGTACTATACTTCATTCACTCGATTTGCTTTTCAGATTAAAGAGTTCAAGGAGACGAGAAGGAAGAAGAAAGAACGTGAGTTGCATCTGGCTGGATTGGTCCTGTAGATTCAGCATCCTGTTCCACAAAGTGTGGCCAGCCTTAAATCAGAAAGTTTGGAGTAGAGTCAAGTTTGAGTCCAGTGGTATCTTTAGGACCAACAAAGTTTTATTCAAAGGTATAAGCTTTCATGTGCAAACATATACAGTATGCTTTGTTGGTCTTCAAGGTGCCAGTGGACTCAAACCTTGCTCTGTTGCGTCCAACCAACACAGGGACTCACCTGTATTTATCTATTAGAGAGCACACGGATACCCCTGAAAATGGCAGCCCCACATGAAACTCTTCCCCTATACCATGACATCATCATATAGTTTATTGCCAGATTGTACCATGGGTAAACCTCACCTGCTCCATCTCTCTTAGGGAGGGTTTGTGGCTCAATAGGAGAGCCTCTCATAAGAACATAAAAGAAGCCTTGTTGGACCAGGCCAATGGCCTATCCAGTCCAACACTCTGTGTCACAGAAGAACATAAGAGAAGCCATGTTGGATCAGGCCAGTGGCCCATCCAGTCCAACACTCTGTGTCACAGAAGAACATAAGAGAAGCCGTGTTGGATCAGGCCAGTGGCCCATCCAGTCCAACACTCTGTGTCACAGAAGAACATAAGAGAAGCCATGCTGGATCAGGCCAATGGCCCATCCAGTCCAACACTCTGTGTCACAGAAGAACATAAGAGAAGCCATGTTGGATCAGGCCAGTGGCCCATCCAGTCCAACACTCTGTGTCACAGAAGAACATAAGAGAAGCCATGTTGGATCAGGCCAGTGGCCCATCCAGTCCAACACTCTGTGTCACAGAAGAACATAAGAGAAGCCGTGTTGGATCAGGCCAGTGGCCCATCCAGTCCAACACTCTGTGTCACAGAAGAACATAAGAGAAGCCATGTTGGATCAGGCCAGTGGCCCATCCAGTCCAACACTCTGTTTCACATAAGAACATAAGAGAAGCCATGTTGGATCAGGCCAATGACCAATCCAGTCCAACACTCTGTGTCACATAAGAACATAAGAGAAGCCATGTTGGATCAGGCCAATGGCCCATCCAGTCCAACACTCTGTGTCACACAGTGGCCAAATATATATATATATATATATATATATATATATATATATATATATATATATATATATATATATATATATATATATATATATACACACACACACACACATACACTGTAGCTAATAGCCACTGATGGACCTCTGCTCCATATTTTTATCTAAACCACTCTTGAAGGTGGCCATGCTTGTGGCCGCCACCACCTCCTGTGGCAGTGAATCCCACATGTTAATCACCCTTTGGGTGAAGAAGTACTTCCTTTTATCTGTTTTAACCTGTCTGCTCAGCAATTTCATCGAATGCCCACGAGTTCTTGTATTGTGAGAAAGGGAGAAAAGTACCTCTTTCTCTACTTTCTCCATCCCATGCATTATCTTGTAAACCTCTATCATGTCACCCTGCAGTCGACGTTTCTCCAAGCTAAAGAGCCCCAAGCGTTTCAACCTTTCTTCATAGGGAAGGTGTTCCAGCCCTTTAATCATTTTAGTTGCCCTTTTCTGAACTTTCTCCAATGCTATAATATCCTTTTTGAGGTGCGGCGACCAGAACTGCACACAGTACTCCAAATGAGACCGCACCATCGATTTATACAGGGGCATTATGATACTGGCTGATTTGTTTTCAATTCCCTTCCTAATATTTCCCAGCATGGCGTTGGCCTTTTTGGCTGAGGCTCCTCCCCCTCCTAGTCCCCTGGGGAAGGAATGAAAGAGCCAGAGCTTCCTTTGCCCAGTTCCCTGGATCCCATGGAAGAAATACAAAGAAAGCACCTTTAACGCCAACAAGTACTGTTTTAAGCACGTTTTAATTTTTTTTAAAAATTGTTAATTGTGTTTGTCTGTGTCCTTTATAAAGTTTATGACTGGTTTCGCACTAGGGTTTGTTCTAAGTGGAGAACCCTTTTGATCCCGGGGCTTCTCTCCGTTTTTGCGCAAGTTGCCCCGGAGCTGTGAGTTGGCACGCCATTTTTCCGCTGCAAGCAGAAACCACTTGGAAGAGGATCTTGCTTGCTGCGGAAGAGCACCACGCCAACTCACAGATCCGGGGCAACTTGTGCAGAAATGGAGAGAAGCCCGGGAGCAAAAGGGCTGAACACCCGGAAGAAGCCTGTTGCAAAATCAGTCTATATCTCTCCTACCTAATCTTAAATAGGTACACATCCGGCCCGGCCCAACAAGGCCTCCTTTATGTCAGAACTAGCCCTCATAACAAATGAGTTCAACATCCCTCATCTAAATGCTCCCATAATGGAAAAAGTATGAACCTGACATGTTTGTATGCATTTTCCTAAAAGGATGGCGGTTTCACTTTTTAATTCCAGGGATGTCCCTCCATAGAAAGGCTGCTGGGATGAAAGTGAGCCACAGCAATCCAGTATGGAGTATCAGTAAGGAAGCGTCAGGACTGGAGCGTGGGAGTAGGCAAGGTAGACAGCCGCCTAGAGCGCCACCTTGCTGCAGGTGCAGGGTGCGGGCGCCCCTTCCCTGTCCCCGCTGACCTTGCCTCTGACCCTCCGTGTCGTTCTCTCTCGGCTCTGAGCAATCAGAGCCGAGAAAAAATGATGCACCCCCTGCCCAGCTCCCTATGAACCCGGAGAGGGCTGGGCAGAGGGTGTGCTGAGCGTTCTTTCTCAGACGCAATCGCTCAGAGCCAAGAAAGAACAACACACACACACCACGCAGCCCTCTCCAGGTTAGGAGGAAGCTGGGCGGGGTGTGTGTGTGTGTGTGTGCTGAGCATTCTTTCTCAGCTCCAATTGCTCAGAGTCAAGATGTGCCCCCCCCCAGCTCCCCCAGAACCTGGAAAGGGCTGGGCAAGGGGTGCACCAAGCGTTCTTTCTCAGCTCTAAACAGTCGAAGCCAAGAAAGAACACTTGAGAAAAGCACTCCGGCACAATGATGTCACTTCTGAGTGATGCAGCCCACGGGGTGGGGGGGTTACAGCCCAGGGTTCTGCTGGGGCTGGGAAGTGGTCAAATCCCCACCTCCTGCTTTGAGCCAGTACTAGAACCAGTACCATTAAGAACCTTCAAAGGGAGCTTTGACCATTGAGAGCTCATGCTCTGAAAATCTAGGTGCTCTTGTTAAGCCTTGAACTACAAGGAAAAGTGGGATGGAAATGCTTATTTAAACAAATGAACAAATAAATAAAGTGCGACTGGACGTGACTCTTGCCCGTTTGGCGTAGCGGCTAAGAGCAGAGGACTCTAATCTGGAGGACCAGGTTCGATTCCCCACTCCTCCACTTGCAGCCAGCTGAGTGACCTTGGGACCAATCACAGTTCTCTCAGAACTCTCTCAGCCCCACCTGCCTTACAAGGTGTTTGTTGTAGAGAGGGGAGGAGATTGTAAGCTGCTCTGAGACTCTAAGTGAAAGGTGTGGTATAAATCCTCTTCCTCCTCAGGGCTTTTTGTGAGCAAGAACACACAGGAATGCAGTTCCGGCTGGCTTGGTGATAGGGAGTATGGCCTAATATGCAAAGGAGCTCCTGTTGGGCTTTTTCTACAAAAAAAAGTCCTGCCTTTGCATATTAGACCACATACCCATGATGTAACCAATCCTCCAGGAGCTTACAGTAGGCCCTGTTCGAAGAGCCCTGTAAGCTCCAGGAGGAGTGGCTGCATCAGGGGTGTGTGGCCTAATAGGCAAAGGAGTTCCTGCTACACAAAAAGCCCTGCTTCTTCTTCTTCTTCTTCTTCTTCTTCTTCTTCTTCTCGACACAGCTATATGGTCGAGGACCTGCCTACCTGAAGGACCGTCTCTCCCCATACGAGCCCCAAAGAGCACTGAGGTCAGCAGGGAAGAACAAGCTGACTGTCCCTGGGCCAAGGGAGGCGAAATTACAGAGCACTCGGGCACGGGCCTTTTCCGTGGCAGCCCCGTGCCTGTGGAATCAGCTCCCGGAGGAGGTGCGGGCCCTGCGGAGCCTAGACCAATTCCGCAGGGCCTGCAAGACCATCCTCTTTAGGCAGGCCTTCCTAGACTGCTGACGAAGGATGTCCGAACGGACGATCCAACAAAGTAACTCTATAGTGATTCTTGCCACTATATATAAATACGTAAATGGATAAATAGCGCCCGGAACACCTCTGCTGCTGTTAAGTTATAAATTATATCAGCTGGATTAGTTTTAAGATATGTATTTAATTATATATAATTTTAATGTCGTTTTAATTATTGTATACTGTATAATGTTTATATTGAATGTTGTTAGCCGCCCTGAGCCTGCCTAGGCGGGGAGGGCGGGATACAAATAAAATTTAATAATAATAATAAAAATAATAATAATACCCACCTGAAACTGTTTTCCACCAAGAATCTCACTTACTTTCAACCACTGACCAAACGTGACCTCTCCCCACAAGTCCTTCCTTTCTCCCCTATGTCATTGGCCGAGCACGCCGCCAATCAACTTTACCCGGGAGGGAGAACCTGTCTGAGCCAGTTCGGCTCTCCTTGGAGTGTGCTTCAGTCTCCTCCACTCATGCGGTTGACGAGTTTTCACCTAATAAAAACTGTTGTTCTTTCTCCTAGTGCACCACTGGGCTCCTTGGCTCAGGTCCTGTCGAAGCCAACGGCTCGATTCTTGGGGACTTCCAGCACCACTGCATGGAAGACTGCTGGGTCTGGAATTCCCTATAAAACCAAATAGGCTGTCCGCCCACTAATCGCAGATGGGTTGGGCCGTGCGTTGACGGAGGCCAAGAAGGAAAACGTTGGCCCTGTTTTGTGTGCGAAACGCTGAAGGGGAGGGGAAAGTCGGGCACTTGGGGAGCCCTTGGATTCCTTCCATTCAACGAGCCCCTGAGTTTTGGGGGTATTTTGGTTTCAATGCCCGGTCTGTGCGGCCTAGCAGAGAGAAGGCCCATCTGGGTATTCCCCCCTGCATTCATAGGCTTGAACACTTTGCACTTTTCTCTTTAAATGACCCATTTCTGAGAGCGGAAAGGCTCGGCCAATAAGCTGCCGGGCCCCTCTGTCGATATCCGGAATTTACGCACCGCCCCCGCTGATCCGTAGCAGCTAATGGACGCTCCCGCTGCTCCAGAGGACGGGAAACGGTTCCAGGTGATCAGCAGCCCCGACTGGAGACACAACTTTGGAAAAAGGCTTTTCAGCTTTGGAAAAGAGACGGCTTGGGGAGGGCATGCCAGAGCAGGGGCGTCGAACTCATTTGGTATAAGGGCCGGATGAGACATAAATGAGACCTTGTTGGGCCAGGCCATATGTGTACCTATGGTAAAGGTAAAGGTAGTCCCCTGTGCAAGCACCAGTCGTTTCCGACTCTGGGGTGATGTCACATCACGACGTTTTCACAGCAGACTTTTTACGGGGTGGTTTGCCATTGCCTTCCCCAGGCATCTACACTTCCTCCCCAGCAAGCTGGGGACTCATTTTACCGACCTCGGAAGGATGGAAGGCTGAGTCAACCTGGAGCCAGCGACCTGAACCTAGCTTCCGCCAGGGTCAAACGCAGGTCGTGAGCAGAGAGCTCGGACTGCAGTACTGCAGATTTACCACTCTGCGGAAATGAGTGGTGCTTCCACAGGGGACTACTTTTACCTTTACCCATGATGTGTAAGAATGTTCTCCTCCTGTCCTTAAGACAACTTTATCCCACTAAGCTTGTGATTAGTTAAATTAACCGGCTAAAAAACCTACTAGGTGTCCACAGTTAACCTGGCTTTTTTTTGTTTGTTTGTTAATGGCTAATTCCATTTTCATGGCAGATTTTTAATGGGGTGGTCTGCCCTTGCCTTCCCCAGTCATCTACACTTTCCTCTCAGCAAGCTGGGTACTCATTTGACCGACCTCGTAAGGATGGAAGGCTGAGTCAATCTTGAGGCGGTGACTTGAACCCAGCTTCCGCCAGGATCGAACTCAGGTCTTGAGCAGAGAGCTTGGACTGCAGTACTGCAGCTTTACCACTCCGCACCACGGGGCTGTTCAATGGAGACAAGAACAGGGTATAAAATGAAGCAAAGAAAAGAAGAAGAAGAAGAAGAAGAAGAAGAAGAAGAAGAAGAAGAAGAAGAAGAGGAGGAGGAGGAGGAGGAGGATGATATTGGATTTAAATCCCACCCTCCACTCCAAATCTCAGAGTCTCAGAGCAGCTCACAATCTCCTTTATCTTCCTCCCCCACAACAGACACCCTGTGAGGTGGATGGGGCTGAGAGGGGTCTCACAGCAGCTGCTGCGATAGCTATGGCTGACTCAAGGCCATTCCAGCAGGTGCAAGTGGAGGAGTGGGGAATCAAACCTGATTCTCCTAGATAAGAGTCCGCACACTTAACCACTACACCAAATAAAGAAAGCAAGTTGGGCCTTAGTTCTTCACATGACCCCGGCCGTAAGCATCCCCAAATGCTGTCTAGGTAACCGTCTGACCGTACCTGTGCCAAATCGCTCCGTTTCATTTCCTCGGTGCCCGTGAGTAACTTACCAGCTTTTGGAAGTGAAGCGTGTTCGAAGCCCCGGCCAGAAGGAAAGATCACTTTCCCTTGGGTGTCTGGGAAAGATCCAATCGTTTAAATTAAATGTAAGCCAGAGAGAAGACAAAACGGCCACTGTCTCCAACCGGGCGGTCAGGAGACAGGCCCAGTATTTATTATGGTGCGGGTAGTTTAAGAAAACAGAGGCCTTCAACAGGACTAGGCCGGCAATCTGGGTCTAACCGGCAGTCTGGGCTTGGAACGGTTCAGTGGCTAATTAAATCTAAGTTGGACGCCGTTCCACAGAGGGCCGACTGTAACTGTAAGAGGATGTTAATGTGGATTTTAAATATTTATTATAACTGAGGTAGGTTATAAAAACAGACATTCTTCCTTTCAACACTCTATAATGGCAGATTTAGAGGTCTGTCTTTGGCCGTGAGTGATTCCCTTGCAGCTGTCAGGGGCTAGAGGGCAATCCATCACCCGCCCAGCGAGGAATCTTGCAGGACAGTGAAAGATTAGAGACTTGATTTATGGAACCAGAGGAGGGGACGATGTTGTTCTATCTGGGGGGCGGGGAGGTACCAGTTTTCACACACACACCTGTTCTGGACTTGGATAGACCTGTAAGCAGTTTTTGTTCTGCCAAAGGATCCCTTCCTCACTTCTACAGTGCAGTGTAAGCGATTTTTGCTTCGCCGAAGGATCCCATTCTCAGCCCTCTAGCGTAGCAGTTAGAGTAGCATTTGAGAGACCGAGATTTGAATTCCCTGCTCTGCCATGGAAGCTCGTTGGGCGATCTTGGACCAGTCACACGCTTGCAGCCTAACCTACCTCGAAGGGTTGTTGCACAGGAGGGGAGAATGCCACAAGCCAGATGGGATCCCCACAGTGAAGAAAAGTGAGATATAAATAAAGCAAATAGATAAAAAAAACAAATCTGGAAACGATGATAGATAGATAGATAGATAGATAGATAGATAGATAGATAGATAGATAGATAGATAGATAGATAGATAGATAGATAGATAGATAGATAGATAGATAGATAGATAGATGATGGTTGGATGGAAGGAAGGAAGGTGATGGATAGACAGGCAGGCAGGCAGAGAGAGACAGACAGACACATACTGGTATTGTGCAGGACAAGTATTCTTGTCTGGACAATTTCTGCAGTAGTGAAATTCCCCATGTTGACATTTCAAAACTGCACACTATGTGAAATTATCCACAGTAGATTTTTCCTCATCAGGCAGAGAGAGAGAGAGAGAGAAATAGAGACAGGCAGACAGACATTCTGGTATTGTGCAGGACAAGAATTTTTCATCATCAGGCATTGGTGCTTCAGGGGGGGGGGCAGTGGGAGGGCTTCTAGTGTTCTGGCTCCACTTATGGACCTCCTGATGGCACCTGTTTTTTTTTTGGGGGGGGGGGGGACTGTGTGACATAGAGGGTTGGGCTGGATGGGCCATTGGCCTGATCCAACATCACTTCTCTTACGTTCTTATCTTAGGCAAAACCCAAACCTTTCTCCTTCTTTACCCCATATTTTTGGAATCCCCAGTTTTAGCAAGTTCTGAAAATGCAGGGCAAGAGGGAGAAAACTTTGGGTTTGCACCTGGTGAAGAAAAATCTACTATGGAAAGTTTCACACAACGTGCAGTTTTTAAAATATCAACGCCGGGAATTTCACTGCTGCGGAAATGGTCTGGGGCTGAGCCATCCTTCGGCAAAAAGGTCGAGTGGACCTTCCATCAAATGAAGCCGTGCGGCTGCCCACATGGGATTTAGGAGTGGGGTCTGGGCAGGGTGGGGTTTGGGGGCAGAAGGCACCTCAGTGGGGCACGGAGCCCCATAAGAGTCCACCTTCCAAAGCAGTCCCGGTCACCAGAGGAATTGACCTGTAGGGTTGCCAATCTCCAGGTGAGAGTAGGAAAACCAGCGGTTCCGTGATGCCACTCTCAAAAAACTACAAAACCAAGACCATAAATACTAATTACTTAAAATAATATAAATTTTAAATGATAGCATACATAGGAGATCAAGCCACATATAATAATAAATCAAGCCACATGCAGGGGTGGGATTCTAGCAGGAGCTCCTTTGCATATTAGGCCACGCCCCCTGATGTAGCCAATCCTCCAAGAGTTTACAAGGCTCTTTTTTTGTAAGCTCTTGGGGGATTGGCTACATCAGGGGGGTGTGGCCTAATGTGCAAAGTTGCTCCTGCTAGAATTCTACCCCTGGCCACATGTAACCAGCAAATTGTGTAGATCCCTAGAGTGAGACAAGAAACACCTTCAAAAGAAGTCCAAATAACTCCAGTGCAACAGGTTGCAAAATTTTAACTGTTACACCAGAGGCTTGTAGGTGCCCAGAAGCATTCTTGCCATGCCTTGACTGTTAAAACGTTCAGCTAGAGAAGAAGCTATCTGATGAGCCCCGTGGCACAGAGTGGTAAACCTGCAGTACTGCAGTCCAAGCTCTCTGTTCATGACCTGGTGGAAGCTCTCTGTTCATGACCTGTTCGATCCTGGCGGGAGCTGGGTTAAGGTAGCCAGCTTGAGGTCGACTCAGCCTTCCATCTTCCGGAGGTAGGTTAAAATGAGTGCCCAGCTTGCTGGGGGGAAAGTGTAGATGACTGAGGAAGGCAATGGCAAACCACCCCGTAAAAAGTCTGCCGCGAAAATGTCGTGATGTGACGTCATCCCAGAGTCAGTCCATAACTCTCATGTCTGTCCACAAATATTCAGATCAGTCCGTTAGAATTCCAGTCTCAGTTGGAATATTTATGGACAGCTATGAGAGTTATGGACCGATTGTGTTATAAATTTTTTTTTTGGTGAAAGTTTGGATAAATTTTTGGTGACTTTATGAATACATTTGGACAGCGCTTTTTTTGGTAGAAAAAGCCCAGCAGGAAGTCATTTTTATATTAGGCTACACCCCCTGACATCAAGCTAGCCGGAACTGCGTTCCTGTACATTCCTGCTCAAAAAGAAGCCCTGCATTTGGAATTGTCTTTAGTTGTTATGATACTTTGTGTGCAATACTCCCTCTAAGCTGTGGAGTCTTGTGAGCAAAAATTCTACTTCAGGAGCTACTGGCGTTAAAGTTGTGAGTGAGTGATTTGGCTACTGCATAAATGAGTTTGCTCTGAGGCCGTCCTTCCTGAGCTGAGAGAAAAATGTGTGAGCCAGAGGTTAAAAAAACTGTGAGCTAGCTCACAGTAACTCAGCTTAGAGGAAACACTGCTTGTGTGTTCTTTCTGCCATTCCCACCTGGAGGTTGGCAACTCTAGCAATGCTCCTCCGTCATGAATATTCAACCACCGGCTGTTGGAGAGTTAACGTTCAGAGCATCTCAGCAGGAGACCATGTGAGGACAGCGCTAAGGAGGGGGGGCGGCCAGTTTCTCCGTGACCACAGCAGCGGCTGCATAATTTAGTTGCTGCCAGGGAAATTCATTTCCAAAGTTTCAGGCCCTCTGCCGAGCTCATCCTTTCCCCCCTCTCCTCCCTGCATTCATTACCTGCTCTCCATTTCTTCCCTCCCCCCCCCCCAAAAACCCCGCTTATTAATCAGATTGTCTTTTGCATACACTGTTAGAAGCTCAAGAATCCAGCTTCAGGCCCCAGAAAGAAGAATAATGGCAAGGCTAGGGGTTAAAAAAGAGGGGGAAACCAATCAGCTGTCCCCCAAATTCCTCCCTAAAGAGGTTTACGACCTTCTCTTTTCCTCTATTTGATCCCCCCCCGACGACCCTGCGAGGTGGGCTAAGTTGGATGTGTGACTGGCTGGAAGGGTTGCCAATCTCTAGGTGGGGCCAGGGGATCCCCCAGTTTGGAGCCCCTCCCCCCCGCTTCAGGGTCATCAGAAAGCAGGGAGGGGGAAATGTCTGCTGGGCACTCCGTTATTCCCTATGGAGACCGATTCCCATAGGGTATATTGAAGAATTGATCTTGGGGTATCTGGGGGTCTGGGGAAGCTGTTTTTCCTTGAAGTAGAGACACCAAATTTTCAGCATAGCATCCGGTGCTTCTCCTCAAAACACCTCGGGGGCCTGATAAGAGCCCTTCGGAGGCCTGATTCGGCCCCTGGGCCACATGTTTGACACCTCTGATCTATGGTATTATACTCTGCTGAGTTCTCGTCCCTTTCCAAACCCCGGGCTGCATCCCTAAAGCTCTAGGTATTTCCCAAGCAGGAACTGGCAAACCCTAGTTACTCCTCAGTTTGGGCCAATCCGAAGTTTGTTTCCCTTGAAAAGATCCAGTTTGGTGTAGGGGTTAAGTGTGCGGACTCTTATCTGGGAGAACCGGGTTTGATTTCCCACTCCTCCACTTGCTGCTGCTGAGCTGACCTTGGGTCAACCATAAGTTCTCTCAAGGCTGTTTTGCTCAAGAGCAGTTTTGGGAGAGCTCTCTCAGCCCCTCCTATCTCACCGGCAGTGTTTCCTCTAAGCTGAGTTAGCGAGAGCTAGCTCACGGTTTTTTTGGCCTCTGGCTCACACATTTTCCCCTTAGCTCAGGAAAAATGGCCCCAGGGCAAACTAATTTATGCAGGAGCTGACGACTTTAATGCCTCACGAAGTTGAAGTTTTGCTCACAAGACTCCACAGCCTAGAGGGAATATTGCTCATAGGGTGTCTGTTGTGGAGAGGGGAAGGTAAAGGAGATTTATAAGCCGCTCTGAGACTCCTTTGGGTAGTGAAGGGCAGGGTATAAATCCAATCTCTTCTTCCTCTTCCTCCTCCTCCTCCTCTTCTTCTTCTCCTCCTTCTCTGTGTACAGGTTGTTTTTAGATATCTGGAAAGAAGAAGAAGATGAAGAAGAAGATATTGGATTTCTATCCCGCCCTCCACTCCGAAGAGTCTCAGAGCAGCTCACAATCTCCTTTACCTTCCTCCCCACAACAGACACCCTGTCAGGTGGGTGGGACTGGAGAGTGCTCTCACAGCAGCTGCCCTTTCAAGGACAGAGTCTCAGAGCGGCCTACAATCTCCTTTCCCTTCCTCCCCCACAACAGACACCCTGTCAGGTGGGTGGGACTGGAGAGTGCTCTCACAGCAGCTGCCCTTTCAAGGACAGAGTCTCAGAGCGGCCTACAATCTCCTTTCCCTTCCTCCCCCACAACAGACACCCTGTCAGGTGGGTGGGACTGGAGAGTGCTCTCACAGCAGCTGCCCTTTCAAGGACAGAGTCTCAGAGCGGCCTACAATCTCCTTTCCCTTCCTCCCCCACAACAGACACCCTGTGAGGTGGGTGGGGCTGAGAGGGCTCTCCCAGCAGCTGCCCTTTCAAGGACAGAGGCTCAGAATGGCCGATAATCTCCTTTACCTTCCTCCCCCAGAACAGATACCCAGTGAGGTAGATGAAGATATTGGATTTATATCCTGCCCTCCACTCCAAAGAGTCAAAGAGCTGCTCACAATCTCCTTTCCCTTCCTCCCCCACAACAGACACCCAGTGAGGTAGATGAAGATATTGGATTTATATCCCGCCCTCCACTCCAAAGAGTCTCAGAGAGGCTCACAATCTCCTTTCCCTTCCTCCCCCACAACAGACACCCTGTGAGGTGGGTGGGGCTGAGAGGGCTCTCCCAGCAGCTGCCCTTTCAAGGGCAGAGGCTCAGAACGGCCGATAATCTCCTTTACCTTCCTCCCCCAGAACAGACACCCAGTGAGGTGGGTGGGGCTGCAGAGGGCTCTCACAGCAGCTGCCCTTTCAAGGGCAGAGTCTCAGAGCGGCCTACAATTTCCTTTCCCTTCCTCCCCCACAACAGACACCCTGAGAGGTGGGTGGGGCTGGAGAGGGCTCTCACAGCAGCTGCCCTTTCAAGGACAACCTCTGCCAGAGCTCTGGCTGACCCAAGGCCATGCTAGCAGGTGCAAGTGGAGGAGTGGGGAATCAAACCCGGTTCTCCCAGATAAGAGTCCGCGCACTTAACCACTACACCAAACTGGCTCCCCAGATGAATTCACCATTGGCCTGCCAAGCTGGAGAAGGATTCAAAACTGGCAAGTGAAGTGAAGCGAAACCGGCATATGAGGAAAAAACCTGAAGGTGGCAAGCAAAGTCAAACAAACTAGCAAGTGAGAAAGAACTTGAAACGGGCAAGAGAAAAGCTTGAAACTGGCAAGTGAAACCCAGCGTCTATCTTCTCGGAATTTTCGTTTGTCTTGCGCACAACTCCTGGGGTTCTTGTTGGAAGACTTCCCAAGGCAGTGGCTCGTGGGAACTGTTTGGCCTGCACTGTAAACCACACCTGAAAGTTGCTTTTTCCCACTCTGGAGTGTTTAACTAAGAGTTTGCCTGCTGTGTCAGAGCCCCGCTGAGCTCCAGTGGCACGAAAGAAGTAATTTGCCCTCTTAGCACGTTCTCTCTCCGAAGGCAGGTCTTCTCCATCAGGACCCCGTGCGGAACCCAGAGGGAAGGGGGAGGGAGATTGATCGACATCAATCGCTAACGCATACTGGGCAGCCCTTGCTCAGATACCCCAAACCTGCCTCCAGACAGTCAGATCAATCCATTCTGCCACCTCCCACTTTGCCCTACAGAACAAGGCGAATCTGGAGCTGGTCTTATCAACGGAGACCAAGTCTCATCTTTGGAGGCATGACAAGTTTCTGCTGGAAATCTGGGGAAGAGGCTGGGGCTTAGTGGCAGAGTTTTTTATGGTTGCCAACTCCCCGTTGGGAATTTCCTGGAGATTTGGTGGCGGACCCTGGAAATGGATATCTTTGAGGAGAAGGAACTCAGCCGAGTCGAGTACCATACAGTTCACCCTCCAAAGAAACCCTTTTCTCCAGGGGAACTGACCTCTACGGTGTGGGGATCACTTATAATTCCAGGAGATGTCCAGGTCCCATCTGGAGGGTGGCAGCGCTACTTCTGAAAGGGCCAAAGTTCAATCCCCAGGATCTCCAGTTCATGGGATCAGAAAGCCAGTGAGGTAAAAGATCTCTGCTTCAGAACCTGAAGAGCCCCTGATTTATACCCTGTCCTTCACTACCCATAGGAGTCTCAAAGTGGCTTATAATCATCTTCCCTTTCTCTTCCCACAACGGACATCCTGTGAGGTAAGTGGAGCTGGGAGAGCTCTGAGAGAACCGGGACTGAACCAAGGTCACCCACAGCAGCTGCATGCGGAGGAGGAGTGGGGAATCAAACCTGGTTCTCCCAAATTAGAGTCCACCACTGCACCAAACTGGTTCTTGGACCCATGACCCTGACTGACCCATCATCTGACTCAATGTAAAGCCATCCCGTGCATCATAGGACAATACATAAGAACATAAGAGAAGCCATGTTGGATCAGGCCAATGGCCCATCCAGTCCAACACTCTGTGTCACAGAAGAAAATAAGAGAAGCCATGTTGGATCAGGCCAATGGTCCATCCAGTCCAACACTCTGTGTCACACAGTGGCAAAAAAATTTATACATACACACACACTGTGGCTAATAGCCACTGATGGACCTCTGCTCCATATTTTTATCTGAACCCCTCTTGAAGGGGGTTATGCTTGTGGCCGCCACCACCTCCTGTGGTAGTGAATTCCACATGTTAATCACCCTTTGGGTGAAGAAGTACTTCCTTTTATCCATTTTAACCTGGCTGCTCAGCAATTTCATCGAATGCCCACGAGTTCTTGTATTGTGAGAAAGGGAGAAAAGTACTTCTTTCTCTACAACATGAAGAGAGGATTTAGCACATGTACGCAAACTTCATGCACCAGGCTTCTATTGAGTCCGCCTCCAAAACTTTATCCCCAGCTCTATCTCCTGACTTAGCCCTTGAAGCTACAAACCAGGATGGCTAGACATGAGTGAGACCACCCCTACCCACCCACCCCCCCAAAAAAATGCTTCTTCTGTTCACAATCAGCGCATTACCCACCCGGCAACACCGAACCCGGAGCCTTCCAACCAAATTATATATTTGCAATTAGCGAACAAATAACTCTTCAGACAAAAGCGGTGCCACGAAAACGTTTTCTCTTCTTTCTTTCTTTTTCTTTTTTTTGAACAGAAACTAAAGCTTCTAATTGTCTTTTTTCGCGCCGCTCTTCTGCTCACTGATCCATTGAGTAATGATAAAAGCATTAAATTCGGCGATTACATTCGGCGTTCCTAAAGGCTCCGGCCTGCTTGAGCGGCTCCGTTCGTTTTGAGGTGCAGGTCGGATGGGGGGGGGGGGTGCAGACATACAGACGCACACCAGGTTCAGTTTGGCAGTAAGCCTGATAGGACAGACTCCTATTCATGGATCAGAACCCAATTGATGAAACCGGCAAATATAATTTTTCATGGGATGTAACTAGCTTTTAAGAGGAGTCACAAAGGGTCCTCCTAGGGTTGGAAGGATTTTCCCTCTTCCTTTTTTTTGGTGTAGTGGTTAAATGCACGGACTCTGATCTGGGAGAACCGGGTTTGATTCCCCACTCCTCCACTTGCACCTGCTAGCATGGCCTTGGGTCAGCCACAGCTCTCTTATCTGGGAGAACCGGGTTTGATTCCCCACTCCTCCACTTGCACCTGCTGGAATGGCCTTGGGTCAGCCATAGCTCTCTTATCTGGGAGAACCGGGTTGGATTCCCCACTCCTCCACTTGCAGCTGCTGGAATGGCTTTGGGTCAGCCATAGCTCTCTTATCTGGGAGAACCGGGTTTGATTCCCCACTCCTCCACTTGCAGCTGCTGGAATGGCCTTGGGTCAGCCAGAGCTTTCTTATCTGGGAGAACCGGGTTTGATTCCCCACTCCTCCATTTGCAGCTGCTGGAATGGCCTTGAGTCAGCCAGAGCTCTCTTATCTGGGAGAACCGGGTTTGATTCCCCACTCCTCCACTTGCAGCTGCTGGAATGGCCTTGGGTCAGCCATAGCTCTCTTATCTGGGAGAACCGGGTTTGATTCCCCACTCCTCCACTTGCAGTTGCTGGAATGGCCTTGGGTCAGCCAGAGCTCTCTTATCAGGGAGAACTGGGTTTGATTCCCCACTCCTTCACTTGCAGCTGCTGGAATGGCCTTGGGTCAGCCAGAGCTCTCTTATCTGGGAGAACTGGGTTTGATTCCCCACTCCTCCACTTGCAGTTGCTGGAATGGCCTTGGGTCAGCCAGAGCTCTCTTATCAGGGAGAACTGGGTTTGATTCCCCACTCCTTCACTTGCAGCTGCTGGAATGGCCTTGGGTCAGCCAGAGCTCTCTTATCTGGGATAACCGGGTTTGATTCCCCACTCCTCCACTTGCAGCTGCTGGAATGGCCTTGGATCAGCCATCGCTCTCTTAGGAGTTGTCCTATTTCAACAGGTCTTTGACACCTAAACTGGGAGAGAACTGCCACTCTGTGAAATTGGAATCGGTAGGGCTCACTGTTAGTAAAGGACATCCCTGCCTAGGTTGTTGCTTAACAGCAACCATAAAATGTTTTAACTGTATTTACTGTTTGAAATTTTTAATTGTTTAACTGTATTTATTGTTTGAAGTTTCGAACTGATTGCTAGCCGCCCTGAGTCCGCTTGTGAAGCGGGCAAGATATAAATTAAAGGTAATAAAAAAATAAAATAATTGGAAAGGGCAGCTGCTGGGAGAGCCCTCTCAGCCCCACCTACCTCACAGGGTGTCTGTTGTGGGGGAGGAAGGGAAAGGCGATTGTGAGCCGCTCTGAGACTCTGTCCTTGAAAGGGCAGCTGCTGGGAGAGCCCTCTCAGCCCCACCCACCTCACAGGGTGTCTGTTGTGGGGGAGGAAGATAAAGGCGATTGTAGGCCGCTCTGAGACTTTGTCCTTGAAAGGGCAGCTGCTGTGAGAGCCCTCTCCAGCCCCACCCACCTCACAGGGTGTCTGTTGTGGGGGAGGAAGGGAAAGGAGATTGTAGGCCGCTCTGAGACTCTGTCCTTGAAAGGGCAGCTGCTGTGAGAGCCCTCTCAGCCCCACCCACCTCACAGGGTGTCTGTTGTGGGGGAGGAAGGTAAAGGAGATTGTGAGCTGCTCTGAGATTCAGAGTATAGGGTGGGATATAAATCCAACTCTTCTTCTTCTACTTTTCCCTTCTCCTTTCTACCATAATTTTTCTCTGTGTTACATTCCATATTAAACACATATAAACATGCATGAAGCTGCCGTCTACTGAATCAGACTCTTGGTCCATCAAGGGAAGTATTGTCTACTGGTAGATGCTTTCCAGGGTCTCAGGTAGAGGTCTTCCATCTCACCCACTGCCTAGGTCTTTTTAGCTGGAGATACAGGGGGTTGAATCTCTTCAATCTTCCTCCCACACAACAGACACCCTGTGAGGTAAGTGGAGCTGAGAGGGCTCTCACAGCAGCTGCCCTTTCAAGGACAACTCCTAGGAAAGCTATGGCTGACTCAAGGCCGTTCCAGCAGCTGCAAGTGGAGGAGTGGGGAATCAAACCCGGTTCCCCCAGATAAGAGAGCTCTGGCTGACCCAAGGCCATTCCGGCAGCTGCAAGTGGAGGAGTGGGGAATCAAACCAGGTTCTCCCAGGTAAGAGAGCTATGGCTGACCCAAGGCCATTCCAGCATCTGCAAGTGGAGAAGTGGGGAATCAAACCCGGTTCTCCCAGATAAGAGAGCTCTGGCTGACCCAAGGCCATTCCAGCAGCTGCAAGTGGAGGAGTGGGGAATCAAACCCGGTTCTCCCAGATAAGAGAGCTCTGGCTGACCCAAGGCCATTCCAGCAGCTGCAAGCGGAGGAGTGGGGAATCAAACCCGGTTCTCCTAGATAAGAGTCCATGCATTTAACCACTACACCAAAATGGCTCTCTCAAACTTGGCACATTCTGTATTCCAAAGAGATGCTCTACCACTGAGCCATGGCCTCTCTCCTGTATTCCTTCTTCATACCTCCCGCCCCCCCCCCCGGCAAAAAAAAAACTCGAAGAATTTCCAATGGGGCAGTGCAGTCTGCTCACATCAATGGCCTTAAAAGGTAGTCCACTGTGCAAGCACCAGTCGTTTCCGACTCTGGGGTGATGTTGCTTTCACAACATTTTCATGGCGGACGTTTTACGGGGTGGTTTGCTATTGCCTTCCCCAGTCCTCTACACTTTCCCCCCAGCAAGCTGGGTAGTCATTTGACCGACCTCAGAAGGATAGAAGGCTGAGTCAACCTGAAGTCAGCTACATGAACCAGCTTCCGCTGGGATCAGACTCAGGTCGTGAGAAGAGGACTCCGACTGCAGTATTGCAGCTTTAGCATTCTGCGCCATGGGGCATGGCCTTAGAAGGGGGTAATACTGTCTAGGATTCCGGTGCAGTTCCAAAATTGATTCACACACATTTGGCATTTCTGTACATTTGTTAATAATACAGGACTACTGTAACTTGCTTTGCATACAGCTGCTTTTGAAGACAATTGAGACATTTCCACCATATGTACCAGCCAGGACTTTACTAGGGACGATATAATATCTAGACTTCACCATCTGCAGTGGTTACTTTTTCGCTTTTAATTTAATTTACTCTCACCCTGCTTTTCTCCTCAGTAGAGACCCCAAACAGCTTACCTCTTTCTCTTGTCCTCTATTTTATCCTCACCAGAGAAAAATAGGAGGCGGAGCTCATTAGCATATGCCACACCCCCGCCAGCCAAAAGCAACCTGACACGAGAAAAGAGAGCCACGAGCAAGGCCTGTATCAGCTGGCTAGAGATCCAGCCAGCCCAAGCAGGCCTCGCTCGCCTGGGGCTCTCCTGAGCTGCCCCACCCCCAAGGCCAGCAAGCTACCCACCACCCAAAATCACATACAAAGTGGAGAAAGAGTGAGGCATGGGCTTCTCCAGGGGTTAATGAGGGCTGCTGGGGGCAAAGCCCTTGGTGACTGGCTGGCTGCCCGCTCTCCTAATCCAGGAATTGTTATGCAGCTGCACCTACTATTCAATGGACAAGGTAGGTAGGTAGGGAGGAGCAAGAGGGCCGTTAGAAAGGTTCAGGAGCTGTGCCCCTGTGAGCTCCTGCTGAATTCAAGGCCTGATCTTCACAACAGCCCTGCGAGGTAGGTTTACCTGGAAATGTGTTAGTGGTTTGGGGTTGCACAGTAAGCTTCTGTGGCAGAATGAGGATTTGAACCTGGGTCTCCCAAATCTCAATATATCACTCTGATTGCTGTGCCACTGTGGCTTTTTGTGCAGTGTTTCTCTCAAGCTTGGTAAAACACCACACACAAACAATCTCGATTCCATTGTGCAACTCAGAACGAATTTGCCTTTTTTTAAAGGGTTGCATGCATTCACTTGGACAAATTGGTGAAATAGGCAGGAGAGAGATATACACAAACAGCAGAAGCAGAAGGCTTTGGCCAAACGTGCAAAATGGTCTCTACACGATTCTGAAATAAAATTCAGAACAATGAAACAATTCCTGTGGCATCGACTGTAGTTCGGAACTCCAAAATTTGGGAAGAAGTTTAGATAGAGAGAAGGTTAGTAGCACTCTATCTTTCACCATAGTTTGAGCCTTTGCTTCGCAACTCATATTATAGATGTACATTCCAACAAACTTAAAATTGGATCAATTACATCCATCCTTCCCATTGCTCCATCAAGTGGCCTGCCCACTGTATCATTTTTAAAATGATAGATCCATGCTCCTATTTGTCAACTCAACGAAAAACCAAACATTTAAAAAGTAGTCACATTATTGGAGTGGTAAGTTGTTCTTGTGACGGCATGGGTGCTAGCCAATAGCTGCCTTCACTGCAGTTCAATTGCGCAGAACCAGTTTAGAGATCTGAAAAAGGTCCTCTTTTTGCGACGAAAGCAGCGAGGTTGTTTGTTTTCAAAATGCCTCCCTCCTGCTCTCGGAGAACGACACCTGTCTTTGCTCTCGTGCTCATTCCACAATTATTTTAAATGAAAGCAACGTTCAATGGAGTCTCTGTGTGGTTAAGTTCCCCTTACCTAAGTGGCTGGTGGCTGAACCTCTCGTTTGAAGAGATCCTAATTTAATAGATTGCATCTCTTTAATGTTTTGAGTCTCTTTGTAAATTGTAATTGAAAAATGCAGCCTAGAAATTTGCTGGTGTCTCTGCAAATTCCATTTCGGCTATTAATATTTGACTGAACATTAACCGGATTTCCAGATTTTTCTGAAGCGCGCCGTCAAAGTTAAGAAAAAGATAACATTTTCAACAGCTTGCGATTGATCGCGGTCTCTTCTCGTCTTCCTCGTCTTCGCTTCAGACCCTCTTCTGAATCGTAAACAGTTTGGAAATGGAGAATACCCATTTTAACATAATAATAATTGTTTAAAAAATCAGATTAGAAATAAGGAGAGGGGAAAGGAAGAAAAGAAAAAGAGAGTTTGTGTGGGAAGGGTTGGGGGGATGGAACGCACAAAGGTGAGATTCCAGAAAAAGATTAACGTTCAATTAGAAAACAGTCCCACAAAAGGCGGCTGAATTGCTTTGCGCTTCTCTTGATTTATCCCTCCTGCAGTGCCTGATTTGCTCTTTAATGGCAAGCCCAAATCTAAATCTGCAAAATCTATTTACAGGTCGGGAAATGAGGACGAGGAATGCACCTACACGTTTCGGCAAAGCCAGTCCCAAGTAGGGCGGCAAAACGAATGTTTGCGGATCATTGAAAATTCACCAGAAATCTGGAGGGAAGGCCTGCTTCTCAAGGAGGGGTCTTATCTACGTTTGTCGGGGCTGTGTCGTCTCAGACTGCAGATGGCAGCTCATGAGATTCAGTTCTTTCTGTGGCGTGCTGAACAAAAGCTCCTTGCCTGCAGAAAACTAGCGGGACAGGGAGAAAGCCTGCCAAGGAACCACTCTGCGTCAGGCCCGACTATTTTGATATAAGATTGCTGAACAAATGTCAAATCAATGCTCTGATCCGTCTGCATTATTTGTGTTTTAACAATTTATTAATAACACATGGTTACAATATTTAATTATCTTGTTCTTATACTAAACCATATGATATTTCACCCCCCCCTCCCTCCAATATTGACTTCCCCGAAGTTATAAATTTGAATTCCATTCTAAAGGTACCACTAATCTATCAAAATATAATACTTTTAATTAATACTAAAAAATTGTCCAATGTCTTTTTATGTTCCACTCTTTCTCCATATATCCTTTGAATTTCTTCCACTCCTTTTTAAACAAGTCTAAGTCATAGTCTTTTAAGGTTTTAGTTAATTTGTCCATTTCACTCCACGATAAAACTTTCACAATCCAGTCCCATTTCTCTGGTATTGTTCCTTGTTTCCACAGCTGCGCATACAATGTCCTAGCAGCTGAGAGCAAGTACCAAATTAGAGTCCTGTCTTCCTTTGGAAATTTTTCTAATTGTAATCCAAGCAAGAACGTCTCTGCAGTTTTCTTGAAGTCATAACCCAAAATTTTGGAGATTTCTTGTTGTATCATGTTCCAATACTCCTTCGCTTTTTCACAAGTCCACCACATATGAAAGAAAGAACCTTCGTGTTTTTTACATTTCCAACATCTATCCGACATCTTTTTGCTCATCCTAGCCAGCTTTTTCGGAGTCATGTACCACCTAAACATCATCTTAAAACAATGATCCTTCTGCATTATTTACAACCTAACCACCACGTCCCGTCTTGCCACTTGACAAAGAATGTTTATGTTACTGGGAAAGGCATGCTATGTCTGAAGAGTGCACTCCCTCATTTTCACAGGCTTCCTTTCACAGACTCCTCATCCGTTCGAGATGTAGTGTTAGAATGCTTTTGCAGTGTAAAAGAAAGTTACTGCTGTACCCTTTGACCTTTAGGTTTGAATGAAGCGCTTTTTTGTAACGGTTTATGATACCCTATGTAGCACCACGTAACCTCTGGTATCTCAGTCTTTCCAAGAACCATGTTCCTTGGGGCACTTTTGAATTGTTAAATAAAGCAGTCTATTTGAAATAAAACAAAGGACTTCATTACTGGGAATATTGGGGCTTGACACTCTGGGCTTTGTCACAAGAATCGCATTATTTACAAGGCCGTATGTAATTTTTGCAATAGAGTCAGCAGCAAATCCAGAAAGGGTTTCGGAGATATTAAAATAGCACAGGGGTTAAGATGAAGCCGTGGCTACTCCTCTGGAATGTGGTTGCCAACTCCTGGTTGGGAAATTCCTGGAGATTTGGGGGTGGGGCCTGGGGATAGATCTCAGCAAGGTATAATGCCAGAGACTCAGCCCTCCAAAGCAGCCATTTTCCCCAGGAAAACTGATCTGTGTAGTCTAGAAATCAGTTTAATTCAGGGAGATCCCCTGGCTCCACCTGGAGGATGGCAACTCTCACTCCTGGTTGGGAAATACCTGGAGATTTTTTGGGATGGAACCTGGAAAGGGTAGAGTTGGGGAGGGGAAGGGCCTCAATGGCATACAATGCCACAGAATATAAGAATGTAAGAAAAGCACTGCTGGATCAGACCAGTGAGAGCCCATCTAGTCCAGCCTCCTGCCTCACACAGTGGCCAGTCAGTTCCTCTGGAGGGTCAACAACAGGGCAGACAGGCTGAGGCCTTCCCCTGAGAAGAACATCAGAAGAGCCCTGCTGGGTCAGACCAGTGAGGGTCCATCTAGTCCAGCATCCTGCCTCACATAGTGACCAGTCAGTTCCTCTGGAGGGCCAACAACAGGACAGAGAGGCCAAGGCTTCCTCCCAATATAACATCAGAAGCGCCCTGCTGGATCAGACCAGTGATAGCCCATCTAGTCCAGCCTCCTGTCTTACACAGTGGCCAGTCAGTTCTTCTGGAGGGCCAATAAACAGGGCATGGAGGCCAAGGCCTTTCCCTGAGAAGAACATCAGAAGAGCCCTGCTGGACCGGACCAATAAGGGCCCATCTAGTCCAGCATCCTGTCTCATGCACTGGCCAGCCAGTTCCTCTGGAGGGCCAACATCAGCTGTTGAGTCCGAGGCCTTTCCCTCATGTTGCCTCCTAGCACTGGGATTCAAAGGATCAGTGCCTTGCTTGACTTCGCAGCAGTAAAAACAGCTTATCCCATAGAGTTTCTGCCCAAATCCTAGGGTGGGCGTCATGATCACACGACTTCCAGTGCGCACTGGAAGCGATGTCACAACATCAGCCATAGGGTTGCCAAGTCCAATTAAAGAAAAAATCTGGGGACTTTGGGGGTGGAGCCAGGAGACTTTGGGGGTGGAGCCAGGAGACATTGGAGGTGGAGCCAGGAACAAGGATGTGACAAGCATAATTGAACTCCAAGGGAGTTCTGGCCATCACATTTAAAGGGACAGCACGCCTTTTTAAATGCCTTTCTTCCATAGGAAATAATTAAGGATAGGGGCACCATCTTTTGGGGCTCATAGAATTGGACCCTCTGGTCCAATATTTTTGAAACTTGGGGGGTATTTTGGGGAGAGGCACTAGCTGCTATACTAAAAATCTGGTGCCTCTACCTCAAAAAATAGTCCCCCCCAGAGCCCCAAAAACCCATGGATCAATTCCCTATTATTCTCTATGGGAATCGTTCTCCATAGGGAATAATAGAGTGCCTAGTAGACATTTCCCTCCCCCCCCCCACGCTTTCTAAAGGGGGGGGGTGCTCCATTCCAGGGAATCCCCCCTCCCTGCTCCCTCCCTCTCTCTCACACATACACACATACACAAATACTTACCGTACTTGGTCTTCTTCCAGCAGAATTTGCTCACTGTGAAAACGAAAGCTGCACAGGAAAAGAAAGGGAGGGGCAGCACAGGAAAAGAAAGGGAGGGGCCGTTCCTGTTTCCTGTGCAGCCTTAAAGGGACACATTTTAAAAACAGATCCCAAGCTGTAAAACAACATGATGCCTACAGGTATGTTCTCTCTCCCCCCGCCCCCAGATTTTTTAAGAGTGGGGGAGGAGGCTGAAAATTCGGGGGTCCCCCACCAGGGCGGGAGGATTGGGAAGCCTAATCAGCCATGTGACTGCAGTGCCAAGCTAGGCATTCCTCCATTGCTAGTAAGTCCTCCTTCCAGCTAGCTGATCGGCTGGGGGTGGGTGGGCTGGGGGTGGAGTTGTGGCAGTTCTAATGAATCTGCTTCTCCCCATGTGCTGTTGTCATGAGTAGAAAAGGGGGAGGTCAGCCGGCAAGGCACAAAACTCTTAACACAAAGTCCCTGGGACTTTGTTGAGAAAATGTTGAGAAATTGCATTTTCCATGAGCCTCCGGGAGAGAGATCTAATGATCAAACCAGTTTAATTAAGTCTTTAATTAAGCTTTTGAGAAGGGGTATCGCTCCTTCAAAAGGTGGCTTAAAAATGGGTTAGATTTGGACTAACTGGAGCGCAAACTGGGGAGGGCCTTCGAAAGGTGGAACAGAGGGCAAACTTCCAGGGCAGATGGAAGCAGATGAGGTGTGGGGAGATCCGTGGTTGCATTTCCACAACTCATCCTAGGGCTGCCAACTCCAGGTTGGAAAATTCCTGGAGATTTCAAGGTGGAGCCTTTGGAAAACAGGGTCGAGGGCAGGGCAGAATTTTGGCAGGGTTCAGTGCCACAGACCCAGTCCCCCCCCAGCTCTGCATGATGACATAACCCAGAAGTGACATCATTGCACCTGGCAAGTCCCATGGGGGACACTCTAGGAATTGTGGCAAAACTCTATGGTGCCATAGAGTTTCGTTACGATTCCTAGAGCATCCCCTGTGTGACGTGCCCAGCACGATGATGTCATTTCTGGGTGATGTCATCGTACTGCCCATGTGCAAAGTGCACGCGTGAGGAGTCCCCCACCGTAGCAGTGGAGGGACTTGGCAACCCTAGGTGGGGAGGGGGTAACCTTCTAAACTCCCCCCCCCCCATAGTTTTCTTTATTGAAACTATTACAGGCCAGTCAGTCTGACTTCAATACCGGGAAAGTTGGTAGAAAGCATTATCAAGGACAGAATGAGTAGGCACATTGATGAACACGGGTTATTGAGGAAGACTCAGCATGGGTTCTGTAAGGGAAGATCTTGCTTCACTAACCTGTTACATTTCTTTGAGGGGGTGAACAAACATGTGGACAAAGGAGACCCGATAGATGTTGTTTACCTTGACTTCCAGAAAGCTTTTGATAAAGTTCCTCATCAAAGGCTCCTTAGAAAGCTTGAGAGTCATGGAGTAAAAGGACAAAAACTCTTGTGGATCAAAAACTGGCTGAGTAATAGGAAGCAGAGAGTGAGTATAAATGGGCAGTCTTTGCAGTAGAGGACTGTAAGCAGTGGGGTGCCGCAGGGCTCGGTACTGGGTCCCATGCTCTTTAACTTGTTCATAAATGATTTAGAGTTGGGAGTGAGCAGTAAAGTGGCCAAGTTTGCGGATGAAACTAAATTGTTCAGGGTGGTGAGAACCAGAGAGGATTGTGAGGAACTCCAAAGGGATCTGTTGAGGCTGGGTGAGTGGGCGTCAACGTGGCAGATGCGGTTCAATGTGGCCAAGTGCAAAGTAATGCACATCGGGGCCAAGAATCCCAGCTACAAATACAAGTTGATGGGATGTGAACTGGCAGAGACTGACCACCAGTGGGGCCAGGACACTAGAAGCTCTCCCACTGTTGCCCCTCCCAAGCACCAAGAATACAGAACATCATTGCCCCAGACATAAGAACATAAGAGAAACCATGTTGGATCAGGCCAATGGCCCATCCAGCCCAACACTCGGTGTCAAACAGTGGCCAAAAAACCCAGGTGCCATCAAGAGGTCCAACAGTGGGACCAGGACACTAGAAGCTCTCCCACTGTTGCCCCTCCCAAGCACCAAGAATACAGAACATCATTGCCCCAGACATAAGAACATAAGAGAAGCCATGTTGGATCAGGCCAATGGCCCATCCAGCCCAACACTCGGTGTCAAACAGTGGCCAAAAAACCCAGGTGCCATCAGGAGGTCCATTAGTGGGGCCAGGACACTAGAAGCTCTCCCGCTGTTGTGCCTCCCAAGCACCAAGAAGACAAAGCATCCCTGCCCCAGACATAAGAACATAAGAGAAGCCATGTTGGATCGGGCCAATGGCCCATCCTGCCCAGCACTCTGTGTCACATAGTGACCCAAAAACCCAGGTGCCATCAGGAGGTTCATCAGTGGGGCCAAGACACTAGAAGCTCTCCCACTGTTGTGCCTCCTAAGCACCAAGAAGACAGAGCATCACTGCCCCAGACATAAGAACATAAGAGAAGCTATGTTGGATCAGGCCAATGGCCCATCCAGCCCAACACTCTGTGTCACACAGTGGCCAAAAGTGCCATCAGGAGGTCCATCGGTGGGGTCATGACACTAGAAGCCCTCCCCTGTTGGCCTTCCCAAGCACCAAGAATACAGAGCATCACTTGCCCCAGACAGAGAGTTCCATCAATACCCTGTGGCTAGTAGCCACTGATGGACCTCTGCTCCAGATGTTTATCCAAGCCCCTCTTGCAGCTGCCACCACCTGTTGGGAGTCAGTGTGAACCTAAGATGGGCACATTTCCCCTTAGGGTCCCACTCGACCACAGAGAATGACTGTTATGCTGCTGTTCAGCCTGAGGTCCATACAGGGCTTTTTTGTAGCAGGAACTCCTTTGCATATTAGGCCACACACCCCTGATGTAGCCAATCCACCAAGAGCTTCCAGGGCACTTAGTACAGGGCCTACTGTAAGCTCCAGGAGGATTGGCTACATCAGGGGTGTCTGGCCTAATATGCAAAGGAGTGCCTGTTAGAATTCCACCTCTGGGTGTAGCCTAATATGCAAAGGAGTTCCTGCTACAAAAAAAAGCCCTGGGTCCATCTATCTGAATTTTGGGACATGAAGGTATGAGCTACGGTGAACCTATAATAAAAAGTAGAGACATCACCCTGCCAACAAAAGTCCGTATAGTCAAAGCGATGGTATTCCCAGTAGTAATGTATGGCTGTGAGAGATGGACCACAAGGAAGGTCGAGAGCAGAAGAATAGGTGCTTTTGAGCTGTGGTGCTGGAGAAGACTCTTGAGAGTCCCTTGGACTGCAAGAAGGTCAAAACAGCCAGTGAGTCCTAATAACCCAGACTGTTCCCTGGAAGGTCAGATGCTGAAGCTGAAGCTCAAATACTTTGGCCACCCAATGAGAAGGGAGCACTCCCTGGAGAAGACTCTTGAGAGTCCCTTGGACTGCAAGAAGATCCAATCAGCCAGTCCTAAGGGAAATCAACCCTGACTGTTCCCTGGAAGGTCAGATGCTGAATTTGAAGCTCAAATACTTTGGCCACCCAATGAGAAGGGAGCACTCCCTGGAGAAGACCCTGATGCTGGGAAAGACAGAAGGCAAAAGAAGAAGGGGACGGAAAAGAGGAGATGGCTGGACAGCGTTACTGACATAACTAACACGAATTTGAGAGGACTTTGGAGGATGGTGGAAGACAGGAGGGCCTGGCATGACTTTGTCCGTGGGGTCACAAAGAGTCGGAATCGACTTTGCGACTGAACAACAATAACGTGGAGAAGGCAAAGGAGAAGGGGAGCGTAATCTCGGTGGCCACAAATCCCTGGACTCTCCAGGAATCCTTTCATGCCGGCCCTAAATAATGAGATGACATTCTCTGTTTTTTCAGATGTTTTACCATGTTGATGAGGAGCTAAGAGGAGACTCTTTCTTTGCCTCAGAATCCCGAGGAGGCTGAACTCATAAAACCGTCCTGTATCCCATGATGCTCAGAGGTGGGAAAGTTAAAAGAACCCGTCTCAGCACTGGTGAGGTTGGGGGGGGGGGCGGGACAGAGAAGGCAAGCAGGGAGCTGGGAGAGGAAGATTTTTAAAGCCACAGTTTCCAAAAGATGAAGAGAAAGCTCACAAATTTGGCTGATAGCTCCGCGGAAGACCACAGACATGCATTTGAGGAAGGCACAAAGAATAATTTCTCCCAATAGAAATCAAGTAGAAATATTTATTTATTTATTTATTTAATTCCATTTCTATCCCGCCTTTCTTTTAATACAAGAGCCAGGGGATAAGGTCAGCACATTGGAAAGGAAAGGTCCCCTGTGCAAGCACCAGTCGTTTCCAACTCTGGGGTGACGTTGCTTTCAGGTTTACACGGAAGACTTTTTTTTAAGGGGTGGTTTGCCATTGCCTTCCCCAGTCATCTATGCTTTCCCCCCAGCAAGCTGGGGACTCATATGACCGACCTCGGAAGGATGGAAGGCTGAGTCAACCTCGAGCCAGCTACCTGAAAACCCAGCTTCCGCCGGGGATCGAACTCAGGTCGTGAGTAGAGCTTAGGAATGCAGTACTGCAGCTTTAACACTCTGCGCCATGGGGCTCTATTATACAGAGGAAAGGAAAGGTCCCCTGTGAAAGCACCAGTCGTTTCCAACTCTGGGGTGACGTTGTTTTCACAACGTTTTCACGGCAGACTATTTTTAAGGGGTGGTTTGCCATTGCCTTCTCCAGTCATCTATGCTTTCCCCTCAGCAAGCTGGGGACTCATTTGACTGACCTCAGAAGGATGGAAGGTTGAGTCAACCTCGAGCCAGCTACCTGAAAACTCAGCTTCCGCCAGGGATCGAGCTCAGGTCATGAGCAGAGCTTAGGACTGCAGTATTGCAGCTTTAACACTCTGCAAAACGGGGTTCTTATCAACACATTGGACGAGGCCCCAAATTCACTTTCTGCCATCCGTTGTGCCAGAGGTAGACTTGGGAGAACCAGGTTCGAATCTCTACTCTCTCATCAAAGCTTTTTGGGCCCACTCTATTTCTCTGCCTCAACTCTCTCAAAAGGTTGATGCTGTCAGGATTGAGTGGGAAGGGGAAAGTAATGTTGCAAACTACCCCCTTCGAAGAGAAAAGCAACCTACACATCTCAATAAAGACACTGAATGCACATCATCATTTAACTGAGACTGATTGGCCTGTCAAGGCCAGTATTGTCTGCTCATACTGGCAGCATCTCTCCAGGGTCTCAGACATACATCTTTCCCATCACCTCCTACCTGCTCCTTTTAACTGGAGATGTCAGGGATTGAGCCTGGGACCTTCTGCATGCCAAGCAGATGTTCTACCAGTGAGCCACAGCCTTACCTCAATCCGTGGTCCATTCTGGTTGGTATTGTCTACTCTGACTGGCAGCATCTTTCCAGGGTCTCAGCCACAGGTCTTTCCCATCACCCACTACCTGGTCCTTCCAACTGGAGATGCCGGGGATTGAACTTCGAACCTTCTGCATGCCAAGCAGATGTTCTAGCAGTGAGCCACAGCCTTACCTCAATCCGTGGTCCATTCTGGTTGGTATTGTCTACTCTGACTGGCAGCATCGTTCCAGGGTCTCAGCCACAGGTCTTTCCCATCACCCACTACCTGGTCCTTCCAACTGGAGATGCCGGGGATTGAACTTCGAACCTTCTGCATGCCAAGCAGATGTTCTACCAGTGAGCCACAGCCTCACCTCAATCCTTGGTCCATTCCGGTCGGTATTGTCCGCTCTGACTTGCAGCATCTCTCCAGGGTCTTGTCAAGAGTCACTCCATCTTTGTTCTTCTTGCCACATGTATCTAAATGGCTAACAGTTATACAATGCTAATGCTTGTGCTTGCTATGCTGGCTGATTGCTTTGAAGCATCCTCGCTGCTTATCTAGAGGGAGGGTAGTATGTCTGGGAACTTGCACTTACTATGCAACCAAGGTCAAGGGAGCTAGTGGAGATGGGCTGAAAGGGTAAATAACAGGCGCCTGGGGTGATGATAGAATAGGAGGGAATCCGCACAAAATCCCTGGTGCAGCTTGGCGCGCTTGCCTAGAATTGTAACAATCAGGGCAAGGGGTTATAAGAGTGAGGAACTGGCAGGAGAGCCAGTTCCGACAACACCTGTACCTGCCAATGATGCTGGAATAAAGATCTTGAATTAGGGTTTGTAGAGTCTTTCGGGATCAAGTGCCGTGTTCTACTGGAGAAAGTTTTCCTTCCAGACGTTTCGTTCTCAGCTGCGGATAACATCCTCAGTGGCGTTGCAGCCGGAGCAGGCGCTCAGACCTTCTTGGCTGCTGTGCATTGAGTGGGGCCAGGGCTGCTGGAGAGCTGCTATTTCTAGGCTGGAGGGGGTGTGATGAAAGGGCAATTGGTTTGTGGATGTGCCCATTGTTTGGTGGGGCTTCCTGGAAGGGTAGTGATAAGGAAACTGGCTGTTGAATGTGACCATTGTTCTGTGTTAATTGCTGGGAGGGTTGGAAGGGGTGTGAAGATAAGGAAGGTGGTTGTTGACTGTGCTGATTGTTCTGTGGAATTTGCTGGTTGTTCTGAGACTTTCTGCAATTTATAGTCTGTAGGGTGTTTTGCAGAGCTGGGTACCAAGATTGGTGGATGAAAATGCCTTCTTCCTTTCTGTTAAAATTGTGCTGGTGTTTGTAAATCTCAATAGCTTCTCTGTTCAGGCGGGTATGATAATGTGAGACCGTAGAAAGGACTTCAGTTCTTTCAAAGATCTTGAACTTTACTTGTCTTTTCCTTGCCTCTGTGTCTGACAGGTCTCAGGCACTCTATTTCTCTGCCTCAACTCTCTCAAAAGGTTGATGCTGTAAGGATTGAGTGGGGAGGGGAAAGTAATGTTGCAAACTACCTTGGCCCCCCTTCGAAGAGAAAAGCAACCTACAAATCTCAATAAAGACACTGAATGCACATCATCTTTTAACTGAGACTGATTGGCCTGTCAAGGCCAGTATTGTCTGCTCAGACTGGCAGCATCTCTCCAGGGTGTCAGACATACATCTTTCCCATCACCTCCTACCTTCTCCCTTTAACTGGAGATGTCAGGGATTGAACCTGGGACCTTCTGCATGCCAAGCAAATGTTCTACCAGTGAGCCACAGCCTCACCTCAATCCTTGGTCCATTCTGGTCGGTATTGTCCGCTCTGACTTGCAGCATCTCTCCAGGGTCTCAGGCAGAGGTCTTTCCCATCACCCACTACCTGGTCCTTCCAACTGGAGATGCTGGGATTGAACTTGGGACCTTCTGCATGCCAAGCAGATGTTCTACCAGTGAGCCACAGCCTCGCCTCAATCCTTGGTCCATTCTGGTTGGTGGGCCTTGGATTCAGCAGGAGCTCACAGGAGCAAAGCTCCTGAACCTTTCTAAGGGTTCCCCCTCTTCCTCCCCACCTACCTTGTCCATTGAATAGGAGGTGCAGCTGCATAACAATCCCTGGATGAGGAGAGCGGGCAGCCAGCCAGCCACCAGGAGCTTTGGCACACCCCAGTAGCCCTCATTAACCCCTAGAGAAGCCCATGCCACCCTTTCTCCACTTCTTATGTGATTTTGGGTGGCTTGCTGGCCTTTTGACTTGGAGAGGTGGCCCAGGAGAGCCTCAGGCAAGCGAGGTCTGCTTGGGCTGGCTGGATCTCTTGCCAGCCGAAGCAAGCCTCGCTTGCCCAGGGCTCTCGTTTCTTGCGTCGGGTTGCTTTTGGCTGGGGTGGTGGTGGAACCTGCTAATGAGCTATGTTAATGAGCTCCGCCACCCATTTTTCTACAAAACTACTCCTGCTGATCGGCAATGTTCTCTCTAAGCCATGGAGTCTTGTAAGCCAAAATTCTACTTTGTGAGCTACTGGCATTAAAGTTGTGAGCTACTGCATCAAGTAGTTCGCTGTGGGGCCATTTTTCCTGAGCTAAGACAAAAAAATGCATGAGCCAGAGGCCAAAAAGTCAGTGAGCTAGCTCACACTAACTCAGCTTAGAAGGAACACTGCTGGTCGGTATTGTCTGCTCTGACCGGCAGCCTCTCTCCGGGGTCTCCACAGAAGATCAGTCACATCCTTTCTGACATGATCCTCAGGGAGATGCTGGGGACTGAACCTGAGAGCTGGTTTGGTGTAGTGGTTAAGTGTGCGGACTCTTATCTGGGAGAACCGGGTTTGATTCCCCACTCCTCCACTTGCACCTGCTGGAATGGCCTTGGGTCAGCCATAGCTCTGGCAGAGGTTGCCCTTGAAAGGGCAGCTGCTGGGAGAGCCCGCTCCAGCCCCACCCACCTCACAGGGTATCTGTTGTGGGGGAAGGAAGGTAAAGGAGATTGTGAGCCGCTCTGAGGCCCTTCGGAGTGGAGGGTGGGATATAAATCCAATATCATCATCATCATCATCATCATCATCATCTTCTTCTTCTTCTTCTTCTTCTTCTTCTTCTTCTTCTTCTTCTTCTTCTTCTTCTTCTTCTTCTTCTTCTTCTCTTCTTCTTCTTCTTCTTCTTCTTCTTCTTCTTCTTCTTCTTCTTCTTCTTCTTCTTCTTCCTGCAAGTGACAGACATGCGGTAGTGCTGGACCACAGCCCTTAAGTTGTTTGGAGTGTGTGCGGAGGGCTCTTCTTCTGAAGAAATGTCCTCAGCCAAAGACTGTAATCGATACCATTCAAGGAGAAGTCGTGAGGCTTTCCCCCGCCCCCCCCCCCCCCGTCACCTGGATGTAACCACATTCCAGGCCTAATGAAACCGAACACCGAGCCTACACAAGGTCAGACACAGGGCAGACGGAACAGGATCCTTCTCGTGTCTCTGCCTGGCAAAGGCCTTCTTTTCATCCTTTTGTCCAAGGAGTTTGAGACGGGAGAATTCTAAAACTGTACTAGGACTGCCAAGTCAAATTCAAGAAATATCTGGGGACTTTGGGGGTGGAGCCAGGAGACATTGGACTCCAAAGGGAGGTCTGGCCATCACGTCGAAAGGGACCTTTTAAGAGCCCCGTGGCACAGAGTGATAAAGCAGCAGTACTGCAGTAGTGTGATCTGAACTCTCTGCTCACGACCTGCGTTCGATCCTGGTGGAAGCTGGGTTCGGGTAGCTGGCTCAAGGTCGACTCAGCCTTCCATCCTTCCGAGGTCAGTCAAATGAGTACCCGGCTTGCTGGGGGGAAAGCGTAGATGACTGGGGAAGGCAAGGGCAAACCACCCCGTAAAAAGTCTGCCATGAAAATGTCATGATGCGACGTCACCCCAGAGTCGGAAACGACTGGTGTTTGCACGGAGGACTACCTTTACCTTTTTAAAAATGCCTTCCCTCCATTGAAAATAATGAAGGATAGGGACACGTTCTTTGGGGGGTCATAGAATTGAACCCCCTGGCACAATCCTTTTGAAACTTGGAGGGTGTTTTGAGGAGAGGCACTGGATGATATACAGAAAATTTGGTGCCTTTACCTCAAAGCACAGCCCCCCCACGAGCCCCAGATACCTGCAGATCAATTCTCCATTCGATCAGTCTCCGTAGGGAATAATGGAGTGCCCAGCAGACATTTCCCTCCTCCCCCCCCTCGCTTTCTGATGACCCTGAAGTGAGGGGAGGGCCTCCAAATTGGGGGATCCCCTGTCCCCACCTGGGGATTGGCAACCCAAACCGTACCTGGATTCCCATGCAAAGTCCTGTCAAAGGTGGTGCTGAGAGTTTTCCGGGAAGCAAAACCTAAAGTTTAAATGGGTTAGGCGTCTTCAGGCATCAAAGGTATCCAATGCATGGTTATAGGATGGGGGAGATTTGTCTTAGCAGTAGTCTGTGCGAAAAGGATCTAGGGGTCTTAATGGATCGTATGCTGAACATGAGTCAATAGTGTGTTGCGGTAGCTAAAAACGCAAATGCAATTTTGGGCTGTATCGACAGAAGTGTAGTGTCCAGATCACGTGATGTGATGGTATCGCTTTACTCTGCTCTGGTAAGACCTCACCTGGAGTACTGTGTTCAGTTTTGGGCACCACATTTTAAGAAGGATATAGACAAGCTGGAATGGGTCCAGAGGAGGGTGACGAAGATGGTGAGGGGTCTGGAGACCAAGTCCTATGAGGAAAGGCTGAAGGAGCTGGGGATGTTTAGCCTGGAGAGGAGGCGGCTGAGAGGTGATATGATCACCATCTTCAAGTACTTGAAAGGCTGTCATCTAGAGGATGGTGTGGAATTGTTTTCTGTGGCCCCAGAAGGTAGGACCAGAACCAATGGGTTGAAATTTAATCAAAAGAGTTTCCGGCTCAACATTAGGAAGAACTTCCTGACTGTTAGAGCGGTTCCTCAGTGGAACAGGCTTCCTCCTCGGGAGGTGGTGGTCTCTCCTTCCTTGGAGGCTTTTAAACAGAGGCTAGATGGCCATCCGAAAGCAATGAAGATCCTGTGAATTTTGGGGGAGATGTTTCTGAGTTTCCTGCATTGTGCAGGGGGTTGAACTAGATGACCCTAGAGGTCCCTTCCAACTCTAGGATTCTATGAAGATCACAGGATATACTGAAAGCCGTTCAAGTCCCTTGTAGAATATTTCCCGTCAAGTCTGGTTAGAGTCAATTCAACAAACTGAATATTGTTGGCAAGAAAGTTGAAAAATCAGAGCAGCAGCAGTGAACTGTTGCATTGCTGCTTCAGTGAAGGAGCAGTCTATCTGGGTAAAGAGGAAGAAGACGAAGAAGAAGACGAAGAAGAAGAAGAAGAAGAAGAAGAAGAAGAAGAAGAAGAAGAAGAAGAAGAAGAAGAAGAAGAAGAAGAAGAAGAAGAAGAGGAGGAGGAGGAGGAGGAGGAGGAGAAGAGAAGGAGATTGGAGTTATACCCTACACTTCATTTAGAGCAGTTTAGACTATCCTTTCCCTTCCCCTCCCCACAACAGATATCCTGTGAGGAAGGTGGGGCTGAGAGAGCTCCGAGAAAACTGGTCTTGAGAGGACAGCTCTGAGAGAACTGTAACTGGCCCAAGGCCAACCAGCTGGCTGCATATGGAGGAAGAGTAGAAAACCAAACCCACTTCTCCAGATTAGAGTCCACCGCTCTTAACCACTACACCACACTGGCTCTCTTAAAGTCTCTTAAAGGCCTGTTTCCATTTTTATCCAGCACAGAGCCCATCACTGGGGCAGAGGGCACAAGAACGAGAAGCCTGCTACAGGGGCAGACAAGATTTGCTGCGGCGCTTGGCATCGACTTCCATCATTTTTCGTGCCTCACGTCCAACTCTGGCTAGCTGCCTGCCCACCTCGTGTCCCTCGTTTGCCCATCTTCTTCCTTTTTTCCTATCAAAAGTCTCCCCCAATTACAGTGGCTCCAGGCCCCCAAGATGGCGGACAAATGACCAGATTATCTATGAATTTCATGCGCCTGACAGGGATTCAGCGCCGGCAAAATTAGCGACTTCCTAGAACTTGTGGGGGGAGGGGAGGGGAAGCAGGGAGCTATTAAGGAGTCAGGTAAATTAAGCAGCAGAGGCAGTCCGCTAACAAGCCGAAGTTGTCAAGGAAGAGATAGATGTGTGTAATCAAAGGCCAGAGTCCATACTGGCTGCACAAGATCTCAAGTCCCAGGGCGTTGATTTGCAGGGAGAATCCAAGAGATTGCTTTGAACATGATGCGCTGGGGGGGGGGGGGAAGCAACAACTCTGGGAGGGATTGCTTTGAAAGGCTGGTTCAGAGCTTTTTCCTGTGTGGCATTTTTGGCGCAGTGACAAGCCAGGGACTTCTTTAGCTGTTACGCAAGTCTTACTTTGGGCGCATGAGATTTCTGCTCAAGTTCTCTCATATTTTCAAATTTCCTACTAGGGTTGCCAAGTCCGATTCAAGAAATATCTGGGGATTTTGAGGGTGGAGCCAGGAGCAAGGGTGTGACAAGCATAACTGAACTCCAAAGGGAGTTCTGGCCATCACATTTAAAGGGACGGCACACCTTTTAAATGCCTTCCCTCCATTGGAAATAACGAAGGATAGGGCCACCTTTTAGGGGGGCTCATAGAATTGGCCCACCTGGTCTAATCTTTTTGAAACCTTGTTTTAGAGAGATGTTCTGGATGCTACACTGAAATATTGGTGCTTCCATCTCAAAAAACAGCCCCTCCCCCTGAGCCCAGATACCCATGGATCAATTCTCCATTATACTCTATGGCAGGGGTGGCCAACGGTAGCTCTCCAGGTGTTTTTTACCTACAACTCCCATCAGCCCCAGCCATTGGACATGCTGGCTGGGGCTGATGGGAGCTGTAGGCAAAAAAACATCTGGAGAGCTACCGTTGGCCACCTCTGCTCTATGGGAATTGGTCTCCATAGGGATTAATGGAATGCTCAGCAGACATTTCCTTCTCCCCCTCCCCCCCACTTGCTGATGACACTAAAGCGCGGGGATGACCTCCAAAAGTGGATCCCCTGCGCCCACCTGGGGATTGGCAACCCTATTTTCTACTTTCAGGAAATCTTTTTGAAATCACTTGCTAACAAAAGAAAGCTATACAGGCTGCTCTGGGATCCCAGTTCATTGCAGAGGATTCTAGAAGAAGATGAAGAAGAAGATATTGGATTTATATCCCGCCCTCCACTCCGAAGAGTCTCAGAGTGGCTCACAATCTCCTTTCCCTTCCTCCCTCACAACAGACACCCTGTGAGGTGGGTGGGGCTGGAGAGGGCTCTCACAGCAGCTGCCCTTCCAAGGACAGAGTCTCAGAGCGGCCTACAATCTCCTTTCCCGTCCTCCCCCACAACAGACACCATGTGAGATGGGTGGGGCTGGAGAGGGCTCTCACAGCAGCTGCCCTTTCAAGGACAGAGTCTCAGAGCGGCCTACAATCTCCTTTCCCTCCCTCCCACACAACAGACGCCCTGTGAGGTGGGTGGGGCTGGAGAGGGCTCTCCCAGCAGCTGCCCTTTCAAGGACAACCTCTGCCAGAGCTCTGGCTGACCCAAGGCCATGCTAGCAGGTGCAAGTGGAGAAGTGGGGAATCAAACCCGGTTCTCCAAGGTAAGAGTCCGCACACTTAACCACTACACCAAACTGGCTCTCCAGTTCTAGGGCACATTCTGAAGTCTGTGCGCAGTTGGTACATGGCTAGGGCCAAGGAGATCTGAGTTTGAATCCCCACTCAGTCACAGGTCTTCGGGCTGGTCACTTTCACACAGCCCAAACGTAGAGAGTCCTGTAACTGGCAATGTCTTCCTAAAAAAAGAAAAGAAAAGAAAAGAAAAGAAAAGAAAAGAAAAGAAAAGAAAAGAAAAGAAAAGAAAAGAAAAGAAAAGAAAAGAATGGGAACGTTTTATTTAATCTCACCGGGGTCATCTGATCCAACCCTCTGCCAAAAGCGGGGACCACAGCTGTAATATCCCTGACAAGTGGGTATCCAATAGATACTTAGACATCCAGTTGGACAACAGATAGCCAATCCATAGAAAGCCAGCATGGTGTAAGCAGTTAAATGTTGAATGAGGATCTGGGAACGACAACTTTGAATTCCCCATTCTTCCACAGAAACTGGCTGGGTGATTTTGGGCCTGTCACATGCCCTCAGCCTAGCCCACCTCACAGGGTTGCTGCCAGGATCAGTATTCCCTCTAAGCTGAGTTAGTGTGAGCTAGCTAACAGATTTTTTAGCCTCCAGCTCACACATTTTTGTCCTAGCTCAGGAAGGATGACCCCCCCAGAGTGCACTAATTGATGCAGGAGCTCACAGCTTTAATGCCAGTAGCTCACAAAGTAGAATTTTTGCTCACAAGGCTCTGCAGCTTAGAGGGAGCATTGGTTAGGATAAATAGGGATTAAGGTTGCAGAAGCAGTCAGAGTAGGCTTCCCAATCCCCAGGTCCCAGAGGAGGATCCCCCGGTTTTATAGGCTTCCCCCCTCCCCCAGCCAGCTGGCGGGGAGGGGAAGCCCCGCCCCCACAACCATCATGCACCTCCATGAACAATTCCCATAGGGAATGATGGGGAATTGATTCGCGGGTATCGGGGGCTCTGGGGGGGCTGTTTTTTGAGATAGAGGCACCAAATTTTCAGTATAGCATCTAGTGCCTCTCCCCAAAATACCTCCCAAGTTTCAAAAGGATTGGACCAGGGGGTCCAATTCTATGAACCCCAAAAGAAGGTGCCCCTATCCATTATTTCCTATGGAAGGAAGGCATTTAAAAAGATGTGCAGTCCCTTTAAATGTGATGGCCAGGACTCCCTTGAAGTTCAATTATGCTTGTCACACCCTTGCTTTTGGCTCCGCCACCTATGTCTCCTGGCTCCACCCCCAAAGTCTCCTGACTCCACCCCCAAAGTCCCCAGATATTTCTTGAATTGGACTTGGCAAACCTAAGTCAGAGCCAGTGCAGTGTAGCAGTTAGAAAGTCACACCAGAATCTGGAAGAGCTGGTACGAATCCCCTACTCTGCTATGGAATATGGGTGGGTGACCTGGGGCCAGTGACACACTCTTGGCCTAATCTACCTCGCAAGTTGGTTGTTGAGAAAATAAGACAGAGGAAAGGAGAATTAGGAAAGCCACCTGAGGGAGAACGATGGAGTGTGAACCGCGTAAATAAATAAAATTATAAATAAAGGTTGGCAAAAATTCCTAGGATGCCATTTCAAGGAGCAGAGCTAGGGCTGCCAACCTCCAGGTGGTAATTGGAGACTTCACCTGATCTCCAGGCAACAGAGATCGGATCCCCTGGAGAAAATGGCTGCTTTGGAACTGGACTCTATGGCACTGGAGCCCACTGAAGTCCCTCCCCTCCCCAAACCCCGCCTTCTTAGGGTTGTCAAGTCTTCCACAGCCTCCAGCGGGGGACTTTTTTCATGCATGCGTAGCGTATGCAGTGCAAGTGACGTCATCACACCAGCGACATCGCTCACCAGCCACTCTAGGAGCTTCGGGGAAAACTCTATGGTTTTCCTGGACACTAGCAATTTGGGAGGGAAATCCCTCACAAATTGCTAGAGTGTCCAGGAAAACCATAGAGCTTTCCCCGAAGCTCCTAGAGCGGCCAGCACGCAACAACACTGGCGTGATGAGGTCACTTGCGAGTGATGTCATTGCGCTGGCGACGTCAGGAGGGGATCCCCCCACCTGCTCAATGCAGGCTGGCGGGTTGAGGACCTCCCAAGCAGGAGAACCCCCCACCCAGCCCGGAAGCTCAGCAGCCCTACACTTTCCTTAGGCTCCACCCCCCACAATCTTCAAGTATTTCCCGACCTGGAGCTGGTGACCCCAAGCAGAGTCCATTTTAACAAATGACACGCCCCTTTCCAAGTCTGCCCACAGAGCAGATGCAGCGTCTCAGATCTGAGACCCAAAGGCGCCCATTGGGGGGTCATCTCCCAAAACGGCAAGTGACCCCGGTCAACGTCTCCAAGTCCCAACAACTTCACAATCCCGCTTCAGTTACGGAGGAGTTATCCGAGACGCATTCCCGTTCCCGCGCTTTGTGTCCTTTCCTCTGGGAAAGCTTCAGTTTCCATTTCCAGCTCTCTGTGTGCATAAGTGTATGTGTGGCTGTGTGAACTAAAGAAGGGGGCGGGTAGACAGCGGGAGGAGATTAGCCCCCCCCCCCTTTTCGAGCACCTGGTTGTCTTTAAACCTGCCACAACATCAGTAAAAAAAGTTACCGGCTGGCAAGAAATCAATTTGTTCTAGAGGTAAAAGATTAAAAAGCCGAGTGGAGCCCAATTGCTGGTGGGAAGGAGCGGCCTTTGTTTACCTTCTGATTTTCCCACCATTGAGGTGGGCTTTCTGGCCGCTTGATTTCATCCCCAGGATCTTCAGCTGTATTTACAAACAGAAACCGGGCCTTGGCCGCCTTCCACTTTTAGCAGACGCCTGGCCGGCCAGCTTCTCTCCTCCCGCGGAAAGGATGGGAAACAGCTGAGCTGGGCTCCATCCACATTGAGAGGGGGGTTGCCACGGAAGGTTTTGAATTTTTTTGTTTCTTAAAAGGATCCGGAGGCCAGCTTTTCTAAATCAAAGGCCCCAAGCAGTTCCGTGTCATGGCTGAAAGCTGCAGAACCTTTCGAACGGTAGCAAATCACCCATTGGGGGGGGGGGGATGTTAAATGCTAACAAATAAAGCAAACTGCAATCCGTACTACCAAAATTAAGCCAGGAGAAATTTAACCAAAAGCAGATCTAAATGTGTTTATTTATTTATTTTATTACATTTGTATCCCGCCCTCCCCTGACAGGCTCAGGACGGCTAACAACAACATAATGTTAAAATAAAATCACAATAAAATCATTACACATTTCATATAATTTTGTACAATTTAAAACAATCCGTTTCAGTTTCATTCCCTAGAGTGTGCGGACTCTTATCTGGGAGCACCGGGTTGGATTCCCCACTCCTCCACTTGCAGCTGCTGGAATGGCCTTGGGTCAGCCAGAGCTCTCTTATCTGGGAGAACCGGGTTAGATTCCTCACTCCTCCACTTGCACCTGCTGGAATGGCCTTGGGTCAGCCAGAGCTCTCTTATCTGGGAGAACCGGGTTTGATTCCCCCCTCCTCCACTTGCACCTGCTGGAATGGCCTTGGGTCAGCCAGAGCTCTCTTATCTGGGAAAACCGGGTTTGATTCCCCACTCCTCCACTTGCACCTGCTGGAATGGCCTTGGGTCAGCCAGAGCTCTCTTATCTGGGAGAACCGGGTTTGATTCCCCACTCCTCCACTTGCAGCTGCTGGAATGGCCCTGGGTCAGCCATAGCTCTCTTATCTGGGAGAACCGGGTTTGATTCCCCACTCCTCCGCTTGCAGCTGCTGGAATGGCCCTGGGTCAGCCAGAGCTCTCTTATCTGGGAGAACCGGGTTTGATTCCCCACTCCTCCACTTGCAGCTGCTGGATTGGCCTTGGGTCAGCCATAGTGCTCTTATCTGGGAGAACCGGGTTTGATTCCCCACTCCTCCACTTGCACCTGCTGGAATGGCCCTGGGTCAGCCAGAGCTCTCTTATCTGGGAGAACCGGGTTTGATTCCCCACTCCTCCACTTGCAGCTGCTGGATTGGCCTTGGGTCAGCCATAGGGCTCTTATCTGGGAGAACGGGGTTTGATTCCCCACTCCTCCACTTGCAGCTGCTGGAATGGCCTTGGGTCAGCCAGAGCTCTCTTATCTGGGAGAACTGGGTTTGATTCCCCACTCCTCCACTTGCAGCTGCTGGAATGGCCTTGGGTCTGCCATAGCTCTCTTATCTGGGAGAACCGGGTTTGATTCCCCACTCCTCCACTTGCAGCTGCTGGAATGGCCTTGGGTCTGCCATAGCTCTCTTATCTGGGAGAACGGGGTTTGATTCCCCACTCCTCCACTTGCAGCTGCTGGAATGGCCTTGGGTCAGCCAGAGCTCTCTTATCTGGGAGAACCGGGTTTGATTCCCCACTCCTCCACTTGCAGCTGCTGGAATGGCCTTGGGTCTGCCATAGCTCTCTTATCTGGGAGAACCGGGTTTGATTCCCCACTCCTCCACTTGCAGCTGCTGGAATGGCCTTGGGTCTGCCATAGCTCTCTTATCTGGGAGAACCGGGTTTGATTCCCCACTCCTCCACTTGCAGCTGCTGGAATGGCCTTGGGTCAGCCAGAGCTCTCTTATCTGGGAGAACCGGGTTTGATTCCCCACTCCTCCACTTGCAGCTGCTGGATTGGCCTTGGGTCAGCCATAGCGCTCTTATCTGGGAGAACCGGGTTTGATTCCCCACTCCTCCACTTGCAGCTGCTGGAATGGCCTTGGGTCAGCCAAAGCTCTCTTATCTGGGAGAACCGGGTTTGATTCCCCACTCCTCCTCTTGCACCTGCTGGAATGGGCTTGGGTCTGCCATAGCTCTCTTATCTGGGAGAACCGGGTTTGATTCCCCACTCCTCCACTTGCAGCTGCTGGAATGGCCTTGGGTCTGCCATAGCTCTGGCAGTTGTCCTTGAAAGGGCAGCTTCAGTCAGAGCTCTCTCAGCCCCATCCACTCACAGGGTGTCCTTTGTGAAGGAGGAAGGTAAAGGAGATTGTGAGCCACTCTGAGTCTCTGAGATTCGGAGTGGAGGTCGGGATATAAATCCAATATCTTCATCTTCTCCTTCTAGAGTCCAAGACGGCATGGTTAGTTCTCATTGGGCACTACATATAACAATGATGTTAGCTGTTGTTTAGCGCTCTACATTTATAAATGAAAAGTCTCTGCCTGACACTTCAATTCCCTGCATAACACATATTCCAAGAACTTAATCCATTTCTTCATTGGTATTTTATCTAGTGCTATCCTAGACGCCATACATGGAGAAAAAAATCTATACAGTGGGGCCACCACAGACAAGACCTGGCATCTGTCTACTTGCGAGACTGGCCTAGAGAAGCCCGGAAGGTGAGAATTTAACAAATTCTTCCCACATGGGGCTGGCCCTGGCATCTCCAGTAAAAAGGACTGGGCAGGAGGCGATATGAAAGACCTCCACCTGAGACCTCGGAAAGACACTGCCAGTCAGAGAGTAGACAACACTGATTATATAGTTTATTTTATTTCATTCAATTTATAACCCGCTCTCCCTGAAACCTGCTCAGCGCAGATGACAACAATTTAAAAACATACATTCTAAAACCTAATAAGCGTTACAAAAAAAAGAATCAGTTTCAATAAATACAATAAAAGCAGTAAAAACAACTACTGTACAATCCAAGATGGTATAAAACTCACCTACAGGGGCAATATATAGGCATCCAATAAGAAGGGATAAGTGTAGGGTTCCCAAGTCTGACTCAAGAAATATCTGGGGACTTTGGGGGTGGAGCCAGGAGACTTTGGAGGTGGAACCAGGAGCAAGGGTGTGAAAAGCACCATTTTCCGGCCATCACATTTAATGGGACCGCACGCCTTTTAAATGCCTTTCCCCCATTTGGAATAATGAAGGATAGGGGCACCTTCTTTTGGGGGCTCATAGAATTGGACCCCTTGGCCCAATCTTTTTGAAACGCGGAGGGTATTTGGAGGAGAGGCAGCAGATGCTATGCTGAAAATTTGGTGCCTCTACCTAAAAAAAACAACAGCCCCCCTAGAGCCCCAGATGCCCATGGATCAATTCTCCATTACATCGGGAATCGGTCTCCATAAGGAATAATGGAGTGCCCCGTGGATATTTCCCTCCCCCCGACTTTCTGATGAGCCTGAAGCAGGGGGAGGGCCTCCAAGCCGGGGGATCCTCTGCCCTCATCTGGGAATTGGCAGCCCTAGATAAGAGGGGGAATGGAGGGGGGAGAGAAGGAGAGGAAGACCAAAACTAGATGCCATCTATCAACAAGGAGCCCGTCGGTGCCCTCAGTCAGAGGCCTGGCAGAACAGCTCTGTTTTACAGGCCCTGCAGATGGACCAAGGATCTGATTCAGTATAAGGCAGCTTCGTGTTTGTGTTTATGTCTGTGTTCGGCAGGACGAGAACGTAAAATGCGCACTCGTAGACAGAGAGACCCAGCCTGATGGGGTCTGAGAAAGATCCAGACGTCAAGGAATGTTAAGCAGTAGAGAGTTAAGTTAAACAGGGGGGGACAGACCGAGTCCCAGAGAACTTTCAGAATATCGAAGGGGAGATTCATGGTCTAGGGTTGGCAACTCCAGGTTGGGAAATACGTGGAGCTTTGGGGGTGGAGGCTAGAGAGGGCGGGGCTTGGGGAAGGGGAGGGTCCTCAGCCAGGAATAAGGCCATAGAGCAGGGGTGGGCAAACTGCAGCTCTGGAACCGTATGTGGCTCTTGAAGCCCCCACCACACCTCGTTGGCTGTCTTGGAGAAGGCATTTCTCTCTTTAAATCACTTCGCCAAGCCAGTTAAAGTTGCTTTCTTTGAACCTCCTTCCTTCCTTCCTTCCTTCCTTCCTTCCTTCCTTCCTTCCTTCCTTCCTTCCTTCCTTCCTTCCTTGTCTTGTGGCTCTCAAACATCTAACATTCATTCTGTTCGGCTCTTACGTTAAGCAAGTTTGGCCACATCTGTCATAGACTCCACCTACCAGAGCAGCCATTTTCTCCAGGGGAACTGATCTCTGCAGTCTGGACTCTGGCGTTCAGTTGTAGCTTCAAGAGATCCCCAGGCCCCTCCTGGAGGTTGGTAAGCCTGATTAGCGTGCATGAGCCTTTCTATGAAATCACTGAACCGTCTCTATGACCCTTCCTCATGGACCCGCAGCTACTGTAACTGGAAAGGAAACATCACCAAGATCTTCTTAATATTAGATCTGAAATTAATTTGGGGAAGTTTTTTTTTTTTTTTAAATCCCTCGCTCAACCCAAATCAGGTTCTAAATTTAAAACTTAATTCCAGTCCCACCCCCACCCGCATTATCAGTTATGAATATCATTGGATTTCTGAGGATCAGAGCAAAAAGAAGTTGAGAAAAAAAGAAGATGAAAAAGAGCTGAACGGAGCCAAGTCGCAACTTATTAAAATTCATCCTTGAGATTTTGAGAAGGCCTCCAAGTCAATTTCCAAAAAAATGTATAAAAGGTTCTAATTTCTAACATGATTTAGGCTCAAAACAGAAGAGACCCTGGGAGATCGGTCTCTTTGGAAGCTGCAGTGGGGGGGAATGAATCAGAGAAGTGTTATATGAAGTGGGGAGGAAGGTTAAACTTTTCACCTCCCAGACCATTTCAATAATTGAAAACCAGTTTGGTGCAGTGGTTACGTGTGCGCAGAGGTGGAATTCTAGCAGGAGCTTCTTTGCATATTAGGCCACACCCAAAGTAGCGGATCCTCCAAGAGCTTACAAAAAAGAGCCTTGTAAGCTCTTGTAGGATTGGCTGCATCAGGGGTGTGTGGCCTAATATGCAAAGGAGCTGCTGCTAGAATTCCACCCTTGATGTGTGGACTCTTATCTGGGAGAACCAGGTTTGATTCCCCATTCCTCCATTTGCAGCTGCTGGAATGACCTTGGGTCAGCCATAGCTCTTGCACAGTTGTCCTTGAAAGGGCAGCTTCTGTGAGAGCTCTCTCAGCCCCACCTACTTCACATGGTGCCTGTTGTGGTGGAAGAAGATAAAGGAGATTGTAAGCCACTCTGAGACTCTGATTCAGAGAGAAGGGCGGGGTATAAATTTACGGTCTTCTTCTTGAAACTGACCTTTAAAACATAAAGGAGCTTTTTTCTGAGCAGGAATGCACAGGAACGCAGTTCCGATTGGCTTGGCATCACGGGGTGTGGTCTAATATGCAAATAATGTCCTGCTGGGCTTTTTCTACAAAAAAAGCCCTGGATCCAGGGAATGACCTCTTCCCCCCCCCCCCCTTTAAAGGGTAAGTAACAGCAAGCTTGGCCCAGTTTAGATTAGCGAAACCACACAGGAGTAAAACAAAGTAGGAGTCGAGTCGCACCTTTAAGACCAACAAAGTTTTATTCAGAACGTAAGCTTTTGGTCTTAAAGGTGGGACTTGACTCCTACTTTGTTCTACTGCTTCAGACCAGCACGGCTGCCCAGTTGGAGGCATACATGCAAGAGTGAAAGAGTTAACTTTTCCACATGGCCCCTATGCAAATCAAGGCTCTGCGTGGCTTTCAAAGGCAGTGGGAGATCCGTGAGCCCCCTCATTTCTCAATTAACCTTCCGTTTCCGACTACTTTGCGATGCATCCCCTCATACACCACTTCCTGTTTCCTGGATACCCCACCCCACGTGCCGGGTGTCCACGACCAGTAACCTCCTCCTTCTCACAGCAGCCCGTTTTCTCAGCAGCCAGGCTCATGCAAGGGCTACACGCAGGGGTGGAATTCTAGCAGGAGCTCCTTTGCGTTTTAGGCCAGACACCCCTGATCTAGCCAATCCTCCAAGAGCTTACAAAAAAGAGCCTTGTAAGCTCTTGGAGGACTGGCTACATCAGGGGTGTGTGGCCTAATAGGCAAAGGAGCTCATGCTAGAATTCCACCCCTGGCTATACACTTGCACTGAGTTCCGATCCCCACACGACTGAGCAGCTTGCTGAACGCAATGGGACCAGATAAATTCTGTTGGCCTCTCCTGCCTTGCAGGGTTGTTGTGAAGATTAAAGGAGAGAGGGGAGCCATGTCGTCCATACTGACTCGTTTGGAGGAAGGATGGGGAAAAAATGTACTAGACAGACAAAGGTTATTTGTTTTGGAAGGCCTCTTCTTGGGGGCGGGGGAAGGCCGTCCCTGGTAATCTCTCTGTGAATTCTGTGTTCCCATTGAGCATTTTAAAATATCAGGCTGCTGCTAGCGACAAAAAGGATCTTTGATCTTCCTTCCTAAGCAGCAGAGATGGCAATCTGGAACGGCCCTCTTTGGTTTCCATTGTGTGGCGGTTTTTGCAGGGAGGGGGTAAAACCTGGCACTAGGCCAGAGAGACAATTGCCATTTTTAAAAAAGGGATCTTTGACACTTTGGGGAAGTGAAAACTGGCCAGCAAATTATGAGTCAAGGAGACCGTCCTGACGATTTCTCTCCAATAAATCAAATTCTTTTACAACCCTTCAACTTAACACATTCAAATCTGCCTCTGTCTCTTTACTTGTGTGTGTGTGTGTGCGTGCCCTTCCATCGTATTTCCCTGGATGGATTGCCACGAACCCGGGGGAATTGTTTAACAGTGATTCGCTGGGTCACTGTATTAGAACAGACTCGAGTCTATCAGCCAGATGGTGACTTCAGAAAGAGGGGGGAAGGAAGCGGGGGGGGGGGGGGGGGAGAGAGAAACTCCTGACACACCATTTCAAACGGATTTCACGCAAAACCTCCTGAGGGGAACCAGTGGGAACCCGGCAATCAGATCTGTTGTGAATAAATATTACAAAATTGCCAATTAGAAGAGGGATGTTGAAAAGGTTTGACTGAGTTTGAAGTCCCTTTGCTTGCTCTCCCTTTATGCTCGCGTGACGGATCCCTCAATATCGGTGACGGATCGTCGGCCTGGCAGCCAGGACCCCCACCTTGACCCCCCCCAAGCCAAAAAAAAGCAAGAAAAACTACTGTATTTATGTATGCTTCCTTTGTTTCGAACTCGTAGCCTACCCTGTCCCAGGGCTCGGGGTGGCAATATTGAGCCGTATCTACGGATCTGTGTGTGTGCCTTTGAGGGCCTGGAATAAAACAAAACCCCTGTCAGTCTAAGTGTGAGGAGGAAAGAAGGGGAGAGCCAGAATTTTAATTCTTCAACAAAACCACCACACGCAGAGAGACCAGTTCACAGTCTGAACAGGGAGGGCAGGGGTTGCCAAAGTTTTTAATTTGAAAAGGCGCACGCAAAACTTGAAGGAGGGGGAAAAAAAGAAATACTAAATGGTATAAATCAGGGGGTGGCCAAACTTGCTAGATGCAAGATCCACACAGAATAAACATCAGATGTTTGAGGGAGGGAGGGAGGGAGGGAGGGAGGGAGGGAGGAAGGAAGGAAGGAAGGAAGGAAGGAAGGAAGGAAGGAAGGAAGGAAGGAAGGAAGGAAGGAAGGAAGGAAGGAAGGAAGGAAGGAAGGAAGGAAGGAAGGAAGGAAGGAAGGAAGGAAGGAAGGAAGGAAGACAAATAGATGAAGGGGAGGGGAGAGGTGGAAAGAAAACAACTTTAACTTTAAATGCATTCTCCAAGCTGCTGGCTGGCTTGGCTTGGAGAGGTGATTTAAAGACAGAAATGCCTTCTCCAAGTCAGCTGACGGGAGGGTGGGGGCTTCAAGAGTCACACAAGATGTGTGAAAGAGCCACATGTGGCTCCTGAGGCTGGTATAAACCAATCCATGCAGCCTTTCCATGTTGACCATTCCAGAGAGTAGCTGATTTGGCTGGGAGAAGACCTAGATTTGTATCCAGGAGCACATCAGAGACCAAGATTTTCTGGGTATAACCTTTTGAGAGTTAAGGTTAGCCACATAAGAGAAGCCCTGTTGGATCAGGCCAATGGCCCATCCAGTCCAACACTCTGTGTCACATAAGAACCTAAGAGAAGCCCTGTTGGATCAGGCCAATGGCCCATCCAGTCCAACACTCTGTGTCACATAAGAACATAAGAGAAGCCCTGTTGGATCAGGCCAATGGCCCACCCAGCCCAACACTCTGTGTCACATAAGAACCTAAGAGAAGCCATGTTGGATCAGGCCAAGGGCCCATCCAGTCCAGCACTTTGTGTCACATAAGAGAAGCCCTGTTGGATCAGGCCAATGGCCCATCCAATCCAATACTCTGGGTCACATAAGAACATAAGAGAAGCCATGTTAGATCAGGCCAATGGCCCATCCAGTCCAACACTCTGTGTCACATAAGAACATAAGAGAAGCCATGTTGGATCAGGCCAGTGGCCCCTCCAGTCCAACACTCTGTGTCACATAAGAACATAAGAGAAGCCCTGTTGGATCAGGCCAGTGGCCCATCCAGTTTAACACTCTGTGTCACAGAAGAACATAAGAGAAGCCATGTTGGATCAGGCCAATGGCCCATCCAGCCCAACACTCTGTGTCACATAAGAACATAAGAGAAGCCTTGTTGGATCAGGCCAATGGCCCATCCAGTCCAACACTCTGTGTCACATAAGAACATAAGAGAAGCCATGTTGGATCAGGCCAATGGCCCACCGAGCCCAGCACTCTGTGTCACATAAGAACATAAGAGAAGCCTTGCTGGATCAGGCCAATGGCCCATCCAGCCCAACACTCTGTGTCATATAAGAACATAAGAGAAGCCTTGTTGGATCAAGCCAATGGCCCATCCAATCCAGTACTCTGGGTCACATAAGAACATAAGAGAAGCCATGTTGGATCAAGCCAATGGGCCATCCAATCCAGTACTCTGGGTCACATAAGAACATAAGAGAAGCCATGTTAGATCAGGCCGATGGCCCATCCAATCCAGTATTCTGTGTCACATAAGAACATAAGAGAAGCCATGTTGGATCAGGCCAATGGCCCCTCCAGTCCAACACTCTGTGTAACATAAGAACATAAGAGAAGCCATGTTGGATCAGGCCAGTGGCCCCTCCAGTCCAACACTCTGTGTCACATAAGAACATAAGAGAAGCCCTGTTGGATCAGGCCAGTGGCCCATCCAGTTTAACACTCTGTGTCACAGAAGAACATAAGAGAAGCCATGTTGGATCAGGCCAATGGCCCATCCAGCCCAACATTCTGTGTCACATAAGAACATAAGAGAAGCCTTGTTGGATCAGGCCAATGGCCCATCCAGTCCAACACTCTGTGTCACATAAGAACATAAGAGAAGCCATGTTGGATCAGGCCAATGGCCCACCGAGCCCAGCACTCTGTGTCACATAAGAACATAAGAGAAGCCTTGCTGGATCAGGCCAATGGCCCATCCAGCCCAACACTCTGTGTCATATAAGAACATAAGAGAAGCCTTGTTGGATCAAGCCAATGGCCCATCCAATCCAGTACTCTGGGTCACATAAGAACATAAGAGAAGCCATGTTGGATCAAGCCAATGGGCCATCCAATCCAGTACTCTGGGTCACATAAGAACATAAGAGAAGCCATGTTAGATCAGGCCGATGGCCCATCCAATCCAGTATTCTGTGTCACATAAGAACATAAGAGAAGCCATGTTGGATCAGGCCAATGGCCCCTCCAGCCCAACACTCTGTCTCACAGTGACCATAAAACCAAAACAAAACCAGGTGCCATCAGGAGGTCCCCCCGTGGGGCCGGGACAATAGAAGCTCCCCCACTGTTGTCCCCCACCTAGCACCAAGATATAATGAAGGCAGCTTTCACTCTCGAAAGCCTATACCCCAAAAATCTTCTTGGTCTCCAAGGTGCTACTTGATTTGTATTTAGTTTGTATACAGTTCCTTGGGTATAGGAGAAGGACCAACAGGCAAGAAGGGGAGGAATAAATTCTGCAGTGGTAGATCAAGGTGATCTTGGACGGTTCATGATCCAGCATCTCCTCATGGAATATCGAAGAAGGCGGAGGAGGAAGAAGAAGAAGGAAGGAAGGAGGAGGAGAACAACAACCATAACAACCAACAAGAGATTGTATTTATACCCCACGCTTCACTTGGCGTCTCAGAGCGGCTTACCATCTCCGTTCCCTTTCCCTCCCCACAACAGACGCCCTGTGAGGTAGGGGAAGCTGAGAGAGCTCTAACAGAAACTGCTCTTGAGAGGAATAACTCTGTGGCCGTTTTCGCACTCACGTTTTACTGGCGCCACGACCCTCCTGACGCCGGCGAATCTGCATGGATTTCGCACCAGAAGCGCCGGCGCACCCAGAAGCGCCGGCTACTTCCGTCGCTAAGCCAGCGCAAACGCAAATCGCAAAGATGCAGGAAAACGTTTGCGCTGGCTTAGCGACGGAAGTAGCCGGCGCTTCTGGTGCGAAATCCATGCAGATTCGCCGGCGTCAGGAGGGTCGTGGCGCCAGTAAAACGTGAGTGCGAAAACACCCTGTGAGAACTTGTGACTGACTCAAAGTCACCTCAGCAGGTGCATGTGGAAGAGTGGGGCATCAAACCTGGTTCTCCCAGATTAGAGTCTATACTCCTAATCACTACACCAAACAGGCTCTTTTTATTCACCTTCCCTTGAGTTCTGCTTATCTTAGAGCTGTGCTCATGTTGCCTTGAGTTCCGCGGGCAAAAGGAGGGGATTATTAGAGAAATTAACAAATGCAACATGCAGGGAAGGGTGACTGTGCTCCCAATGCTCATGAGGAAGAGTTGCCAGGTCTCCTGTGGGCCATCCCTTCAGGGGGTGGAATCTTGGAGCCAAAGGGAGGGCTGGTGAGGAGCCTAATAACATGTGGCGGGGAAGACCTCAGAGGGCAGAGTGCTGAAAGCAGCTTCCCACTCGTAATATGGCTGGCCTTTTCAGCCTCCCTGAGTCTGGATTGCTGCACTGTTTGCTAGCAGGAGCTGCCCTTGAAGTCTGTTCATATAGGAACATAAGAGAAACCATGTTAGATCAGGTCACTGGCCCATCCAGTCCAATACTCTGTGTCACACAGTGGCCAAAACAAAAACACAGATGCCATCAGGAGGTCCATCAGTGGGTCAGGACGCTAGAAGCCCTCCCACTGTTGCTCCCCCACCAAGCACCAAGAATACAGAGCATCACTGCCCCAGACATAAGAACATAAGAGAAGCCATGTTGGATCAGGCCAATGGCCGATCCAGTCCAACACTATGTGTCACACAGTGGTCAAAAAACCCAGGTGCCATCAGGAGGTCCATCAGTGGGGACAGGACACTAGAAGCCCTCCCACTGTGCCCCCCCACAAGTACCAAGAATACAGAACATCACTGCCCCAGACAAAGTTCCAACAATAGAAGGCCTCCCACTGTGCCCCCCCCCAGTACCAAGAATACAGAGCATCACTGCCCCAAACATCAGAACATAAGAGAAGTCATGTTGGATCAGGTCAATGACCCATCCAGTCCAACACTCTGTGTCACACAGTGGCCAAAAAACCCAGCTGCCATCAAGAGGTCCATCGGTGGGGCCAGGACACTAGAAGCCCTCTCACTGTTGCCCCACCACCACCAAGAACCAAGAATACAGAGCATCACTGCCCCAGACAGAGAGTTCCAACATTACACTGTGGCTAATAGCCACTGATGGACCTCTGCTCCAGACGTTTATCCAATCCCCTCTTGAAGCTGGCTATGCTTGCAGCCACCACCACCTCCTATGGCAGTGAATTGCATGTGTTAATCACCCTTTGGATGAAGAAGCACTTCCTTCTATCGATTTTAACCTGACTGCTCAGCACTTTCATTGAATGCCCACGAGTTCTTGTATTAAGAGAAAGGGAGGAAAGTACTTCTTTTTCTACCTTCTCTAACACATGCATAATCTTGTAAATTGACTGCCTGTGGCCCTTCTCTCAGAGCCACTGGGCAGGGAGTGTAACTGGGAGCACGGTGGAGCAGCAGCCAATCAGTGAGGGGGCAGGGTTTTACAGCAACAAGGCTTCCCAGAAGCCTTTGCCCCTGGCAGCAATGAAAACAAAAAGGAAAGAGCCCAATGTTCACTCTGAAATGAGACGCTTAATGCTGTGATTAGAGAATGCAGAACGGGGTTCCTAAATAACTGAGCCATTAAACTGAAGAAAGAATTGAAACGTCATCAAAATCTGGAGAGACGTCTTTTTAAGAAAGCGGCTGCGTCGAAGCTACACTCCTCAAGGGCACCCCCCTTGGGAGAATTTCAGTTGGACTATTTCCAAGTTTGGACTTATATCTATTCATTTGGGGACAGGGGTTTTTTTTGCGCGTTGGGGTTTCTTTTACTTTAAAAGGCCCTAGCACTCCTGGCCTCTATCATTATTGTAGGGTTGCCAAGTCCAATTTAAGAAATATCCGGGGACTTTGGGGGTGGAGCCAGGAGACTTTGGGGGTGGAGCCAGAAGACATTGGGGTGGAGCCAAGAGCAAGGGTATGACAAGCATAACTGAACTCTAAAGGGAGTTCTGGCCATCACATTTAAAGGGACTGCACATCTTTTTAAATGCCTTCCTTCCATAGGAAATAATGAAGGATAGGGGCACCTTCTTTTGGGGCTCATAGAATTGGACCCCCTGGTCCAATCTTTTTGAAACTTGGGAGGTATTTTGGGGAGAGGCACTAGATGCTATACTGAAAATTTGTTGCCTTTATCTCAAAACACAGCCCCCCCCCCCCCGAGCTCCCGATACCCGCGGCTCAATTCCTCATCATTCCCTATGGGAATTGTTCATGGAGGTGCATAATGGCTGTGGGGGTGGGGCTTCCCCCGTCGGCCAGCTGGCTGGGGGAGGGGGGAAGCCTACATTATTGTATTGTTTATTATGTGCTGTACACAATCCTTATAATATATTTTTGCAAACTGAAAGACAGTGTATTACTTGGTGGCTTTGATCAGGCTACTAATTACACCAAGTGCCCTTCAAGCAGCATGAAGACAAAACTGGCTGTACCAGCAGGCAGGACAAAAAAATGTATAAGACCAGACAAAAGATAACATAATATTTGTTAAATTCTTTCAGGCCCCTACACATGTTTCATCTATGAACGTATGAGCAATCATGTCTAGGATTTGGCAATAATGTCTAGGATCTTCTCTCTGTGCAGTTGTGTCAGATGTGATTTTAGGTTAGATAAACCGTGCATTTGGAGTGTGGAGCAACAAGCATCTGAAAAAAGGCACAAAGATCAATGTTTACAAAGCGGTTGTGATGACAACCCTCATCTACGGCTCCGAATCGTGGGTTTTATACCGTCATCACCTGCGACTCCTTGAGCGCTTTCATCAGCGCTGCCTTCACACTATCCTCAACATCCACTGGAGTGACTTTGTGACCAACACTGAAGTTCTCAAGCGGGCGGAGGTTACCAGCATCGAGGCACTGCTGTTGAAGACGCAGCTGCGCTGGGCAGGGCATATTTCTAGGATGGAAAACCACCGCCTTCCCAAGATTGCTCTGTATGGCGAACTTTCCACCGGCCATCGAAATAGAGGGGCACCAAAGAAGAGGTACAAGGACTCCTTGAAGAAATCCCTTGGCACCTGTTGCATCAACCATCACCAGTGGTCTGACCTAGCCTCAGATCGCAAAGCATCTGTCTCTTCCTTTGAGAACGCACGCATAGCTGGTCTTGAGGACAAAAGGAGATTGAGGAAGAATCGCACTGCTACAGCACCAACCCCAAATCAGACTTTTCCCTGCAGCCACTGTGGCCGGATCTGCCTGTCCCGCATTGGTCTTGTCAGCCACCAGCGAGCCTGCAGCAGACGTGGACTACTGCACCCTTCTTAAATCTTCGTTCGCGAAGTCAAGCCGAGAGAGAGAGATTTTAGGTTTACCAGGTCCAACTCAGAAAATATCTGGGGGCTTTGAGGATGAAGCCAGGAGACTTTGGAGGTGGAGTCAGGAGATTTTCCCATTCCCTAAAATAAATAAATATACAGCAGTGCCACTCCCCTGAATACAGTCTTCATTTCCTTGTCCCCCCAGCAGCTGTACTTCCATTAAATGTGGGATTGGGGACTACTTCTGATTATCAATATCACACCTTTATTGGCATAACTGAAGGAAATATACAAAAGCTTGTCAACCATACTACAAGAAATCCAATTTATCTGTTCAATGCATAAAAGGTTAAAATAAGATTAAGAATCACAATGAAACCTGCTGAAAATCATTTTTGAAGATTTCTGCCAAGAGTTTGGCAACAGTGCACTCACACACTCTCACAAAACAGCTAAAATCAACACAGTTAGCACACACACTTTTGTGATCTCACTGGGTGTCAAGTTCTGTGCAGCGATCATTACATTCACCTCTTTGATGTAAATCAAATTAGGTTTTATTTAAATGATAAGCATGTCAACAGCAAAGATGAGTCTTGCTAAAACTGACCTGTACTGGACAGGTCACACTTTTATAGACTAAAATTATTGTTAACTACACAGGCCTTTTTGTTATTCAGTTGCACAGTTAAGTCCAACTCTTTGTGATCCCATGGACAAAGTCACGCCAGGCCCTCCTGTCTTCCACCACCCTCCGAAGTCTGCTCAAATTCGAGTTAGTTACATCAGTAACGCTGTCCAGCCATCTCCTCTTTTGCCATCCCCTTCTTCTTTTGCCTTCTGTCTTTCCCAGCATCAGGGTCTTCTCCAGGGAGTGCTCCCTTCTCATTGGGTGGCCAAAGTATTTGAGGTTCAGTTTCAGCATCTGACATTCCAGGAAACAGTCTGGGTTGATTTCCCTTAGGACTGACTGATTGAATCTTCTTGCAGTCCAAGGGACTCTCAAGATTCTTCTCCAGCACCACATCTCAAAAGCAAAAAACCCAAAATACAAAATCACAAAGAGGACCTATTGTACCATAGAGTTTTACCTCCCAAATGGCTAGAGCGTCCAGGAAACCCATAGAGTTTTCCTGGAAACGCCTAAAGCGGCCCTGCATAGGCGCTGCCATTTTGATAACGTCACTTCCGGGTGATGTCATCGCACCAGTGACATGGGGGGAGATTCCCTCTGCGAGCCCAATGTGGGCTGACGGGTTGAGAACCTCCCGGGCGGGAGATTCCCTGCCCGTATCGGGGGGGGGGGGTTGGCAGCCCTAGGTGGAACTCATTAGCATCTCATTAGCATATGCTCCCCCCAGCCAAAAGCAACCCGATGCAAGAAAGGAGCGCCCCAGGGCTGGCTAGAAATCCAACTAGCCCAAGCAGGCCTCGCTCACCTGGGGCTCTCTTTGGTCGCCCTCCTCCACAGTCAAAAGACCAGCAAGCTGCCCGCTGCTCAAAATTATATAAGTGGAGAAAGGATGGCATGGGCTTCTCCGGGGGATAATGAGGGCTGCTCAGGGTGTGGCAAAGCTCCTCGTGGCTGGCTGGCTGGCTGCTCTCCTAATCCAGGAATTGTTATGCAGCTGCACCTACTATTCAATGGACAAGGTAGGTGGGAAGGAAGAGGGGAAACCCTCAGGAAGGTTTAGGAACTGCACTCCTGTGAGCTCCTGCTGAATTCCAGGCCTGGCTCTCCTATTGGGGAGATGAGGTGAAGAAAGCCTTGCCTAAGACCACCTAGTGTATTTTTAGCAAACAGAATCTGGGACATGCCCCACTCCCACGCCGGATCACAGCTCAGATTCTTCACCACTGTGTGCCACCAACTCTGAAACAACAGCCTTTGGATGCTTCGGGGGCTATAAAAATATTGCAAAGAACTGGAACGAAGATAAACTCGATGGACATCGATACGTCTCTTTTTTTGTTTCCTAGAGATGTGCTTCCAATGCACACTGCATGCTGCTGACCCCAGTCGAGGAATAAGCAAACGTATTTTTGTCAGTGATTATTCACTGGGATCTCTTTTCTCCTTCCCCGCACACCCCCCCCCCCCCCAGCAGTTCAGCTTTTACTGCTCCTGGTAACAGATGCGTGAGGCTGTCCGAAATGTTTACCCTGCGCTTTCATAAGCCCCTTGCTGCTCATAGAGGAGTCAATGGAGGTTCCCAGAGAGAGGGGTACCAGAAGGCCCTATTACTCTGCGCTCGAGAAATGTCAGCCTCCGGAGCATCTGGGGGACACCTGTGCTCCTCGTCGGACACAGCTTTAAATAACCGCAACCGTCAGTCTGAGCTCCTTGACTCCAGGACACTACAGAGCGAGGCCCTCTCCGAAACGGACCATCGTAATCGAGATTGGCTTGGGTCAACGAGGTTCATGAGAATCTGTTGTTACAGCACTTCTCACCTTCTGAGCGCAGGGTGACCTTTCCAAATCGCTCCGCGCTCTTGTAGCTTGAACCTCCGGGATCCGTCCCCAACCGACTGCCACCGTGCCCCCAGTTACGGTTCTGTCCAGGATTAATTCCACGCTTCCCTTCCCCATGTGCAGGACAATTTAGGGATACACACCAGCACACAGAGGAACACTTTTTTGAGCACGGAGAATGAACAAAAGAGCAAACAATGGATGAACGAAAGAAAGAACAAGTGGATAAATGAAAGAAAGAACAGGAAGGGAGAAGGAATGAAGCATCTTCTTGTTTTGAAGGAAAGGAAAGGTCTCCTATGCAAGCACCAGTCGTTTCCGACTCCGCGGTGACGTTGCTTTCACAACGTTTTCTTGGCAGACTTTTTATGGGGTGGTTTGCCATTGCCTTCCCCAGTCATCTACACTTTCCCCCCAGCAACCTGGGTCCTCATTTGACTGACCTCGGAAGGGTGGAAAGCTGAGTCAACCTGGAGCCAGCTACCTGAAAACCCAGCTTCCGCCGGGGATCGAACTCAGGTCGTGAGCAGAGCTTAGGACTGCAGTACTGCAGCTTTAACACTCTGCGCCACGGGGCTTTATGTTTTTAGACAGTTTATTTTATAAGAAACAGCCTTGGTCCTTCTTGTATTCTTGTATTTTATAAGAAACAGCCTTGGTCTTATGCAGAACTTATTAACTGCCTATCTTATAGGAACTCAAGGTGGCTTACAGTGTCGGTCCCCACCCCCACAGCACACTTCCCCCCTTTCCAAAACATGAATGCGTTATGTATCGTCACGGTGTCAAGGGGCCTTGCCATTTTTCCTATTTCTGTATACTGGACAGGGCCGGATTAACAATTTAGGCCAAGTAGGCACTTGTCTATGGTAGGGCTGCCAAGTCCAATTCAAGAAATATCTGGGGACTTTGGGGGTGGAGCCAGGAGACTTTGGGGGTGGAGCCAGGAACAAGGGTGTGACAAGCATAATTGAACTCCAAGGGAGTTCTGGCCATCACATTTAAAGTGACAGCACACCTTTTTAAATGCCTTTCTTCCATAGGAAACAATGAAGGATAGGGGCACCATCTTTTGGGGCTCATAGAATTGGACCCCCTGGTCCAATCGTTTTGAAACTTGGGGGGTATTTTGGGGAGAGGCACTGGATGCTGTGCTACAGATGTGGTGCCTCTATCTCAAAAAACAGCCCACCCCAGATATCCGCGGATCAATTCTCCATTATTTCCTATGGGAATAAATCTTCATAGGGAATAATAGAGTTATTATAGAGTTATAATAGAGTTATTATTGGGGGGTATTTTGGGGAGAGGCACTAGATGCTATACGGAAAATGTGGTGCCTCTACCCCAAAAAACAGCTCCCCCAGAGTCCCAGATACCCGCAGATCAATTCTCCATGATTTTCTATGGGAATAAATCTCCATAGGGAATAATAGAGTTCCCAGGAGACATTTCCCTCCCCTCCCCCCGCTTTCCCTCCCCCTGAAGTGGGGGGAGGGTCTCCAAACCGGGGAATCCCCTGCCCCCACCTGGGGATTGGCAACCCTATACTGGATGTCTTAAGATGGGGGAGGGCGTGCAGTGCGTGCTTTGCCTTTCTTTGCGCTGTCCATTGTAACAGTCATAAGTATCCATTTCTGTCCTGGAGAAGGGAGTGAAGTCTGTGAGTTCAAGGACTCTTTTATCTCTTCTCAGAGACAGCTCAGCTGCCAATAGCGTAGTGTGAAAAAGGCGTTGGTGGAAACCAATTTGTATAGATGCATACGGGCTTTTGCACTGTAGTGTCGGCGGGATGCGTAACACACCTAGATAAGGTATAAAGGACTGGGCATCCCAAAGGTGAGCCAGTTCTGACACAGTCTTGTATCACTACTGTTCTAACTACCAATAAAGACAGCTTTCTGATCACACCAGAAGCCTACTTCCATTGAGGATAGTCCCAGAGCTGACACAAGTCTGTTTTTTGTAGAAAAATAGGTGGCGGAGCTCATTAGCATAACTCGTTAGCATATGCCCCCCCCCGGGAAAAGCAACCTGATGCAAGAAAGGAGAGCCCCGGGCAAGCGAGGCCTGCTTGGGCTGGCTAGAGATCCAGTCAGCCCAAGCAGGCCTTCTTCACCTGAGGCTCTCCTGTGCAATGTTCCCTCTAAACTGTGGAGTCCTGTGAGCAAAAATTCTACTTTGTGAGTTACTGGCATTAAAAGTGTGAGCTCCTGCATAAATTAGTTTGCTCCGGGGCCATTTTTCGTGAGTTAAGACAAAAATGTGTGAGCCAGAGGTTAAAAAAACTGTGAGCTAGCTCACGCTAACTCAGTTTAGAGGGAACAATAATCCTGGGCCTCTCCCCCCCCCCGCCACCAGTCAAAAGGCCAGCAAGCCACCCAAAATCACATCAGAAGTGGAGAAAGGGTGGCGTGGGCTTCTCCAGGGGTTAATAAGGGCTACTGGGGTGTGGCAAAGCCCCTGGTGGCTGGCTGGCTGCCTGCTCTCCTCATCCAGGGATTGTTATGCAGCTGCACCTCCTATTCAATGGACAGAGGGAACCCTCAGAAAGGTTCAAGAGCTGTGCCCCTGTGAGCTCCTGCTGAATTCAAGGCCTGGTTCTAACTATCAATAAAGCCAGCTTTCTGATCACACTGGGAAGCCTGCTTTAATTGAGGATGGTTCCGCAGCTGACACAAGTCTGTTTGGACTTATGGCAACCCCGTGAATTAATGAACTCCCAAACATCGTCTTGTTAACAGCCTTGCTCAGGTCTTGCACCATGAGGGCCCTTGTGACTTCCATGACTGAGTCCATCCATCTGATGCCGGTTCTTCTGCCGCCGTTGCCACCTCCAACTTTTCCTAGCAGCCAGTCTTGTCTTCTCATGAAGGGACCAAAGTCTGACAGACATGCAGGGCCGGCGCTGGGACTTTTGCCGCCCCCGGCAAGGCTCCGCCCCCACCCTTCCAGTGGGAATGGGCCCCCAGTGCCCATCCAAACGCGGGCCCATTTGCACGGAGGGGTCCTCTTGATGGCCTCCTCTTGATGTAGGCTTCCCAATCCCCAGGTCCCAGAGGGGGATCCCCCGGTTTTACAGGCTTCCCCCCTCCCCCAGCCAGCTGGCCGGCGGGGGAAGCCCCACCCCCAGAGCCATCATGCACCTCCATGAACGATTCCCATAGGGAATGATGGGGAATTGAGCCGCGGGTATCGGGGGCTCTGGGGGGGCTGTTTTTTGAGATAGAGGCACCAAATTTTCAGTATAGCATCTAGTGCCTCTCCCCAAAATACCTCCCAAGTTTCAAAAAGATTGGACCAGGGGGTCCAATTCTATGAGCTCCAAAAGAAGGTGCCCCTATCCTTCATTATTTCCTATGGAAGGAAGGCATTTAAAAATTTGTGCAGTCCCTTTAAATGTGATGGCCAGAACTCCCTTTGGAGTTCAATTATGCTTGTCACACCCTTGTTCCTGGCTCCGCCCCAATGTCTCCTGGCTCCACCCCCCAAAGTTTCCTGGCTCCACCCCCCAAAGACTCCTGGCTCCACCCCCAAAGTCCCCAGATATTTCTTAAATTGGACTTGGCAACCCTATCTTGATGGCAAATGCCCCCACTTGGGAAGCCGCGGGGAAGCCGAGTGGGGCCAAACGGCCCCGTTTGCACAGCAGGTTCCTCTTGAGGGGCCATGCATAGCCCCCCCCCTCGCCATTCCTGCGGCGCGAGAAAGTCTCGGGAGGGGGAAAGGAGCGGTGTGGGGCCGTTGCCTCCTCCTCCACATGCAGCTGCTGGAGTGACCTTGAATCAGTCATAACTCTCTTAGAGCTGTTCTGTGCCAGAGCGGTTCTCAGAGAGCTCTCTCAGTCCCACCCTACCTCACAGGGTGTCCGTTGTAGGAAGGGGAAGGGGGAGGAGATTGTATGCCACTCTGACACCACGTGAAGGGCGGGGTCTAAATCCAATCTCTCCTTCTTCTTCTGTACCCGCCTCTTGTAGCTTACGCATCCAGATTTCAGATCGCAGGTATTCCAGGGCAGTGGCCCCCAACCTTTTTGGCACCAGGGACCGGTTTTCTGGAAGACTATTTTTCCACGGACCGGTGGAGGTGGGGGTGCTAGGTTTTTTGCTGCCCCGGGCTGCCCCCACCCCATCCCTAGGGTTGCCAAGTCCAATTCAAGAAATATCTGGGGACTTTGGGGGTGGAGCCAGGAGACATTGGGGGCGGAGCCAGGAGCACGGGTGTGACAAGCAGAATTGAACTCCAAGGGAGTTCTGGCCATCACATTTAAAGGGACAGCACACCTTTTAAAATGCCTTCCTTCCATAGAAAATAATGAAGGATAGGGGCACCTTCTTTTGGGGCTCGTAGAATTGGACCCCCTGGTCCAATACTTTTGAAACTTGGGGGGGCATTTTGGGAAGAGGCACTGGATGCTATACTGAACATTTGGCACCGCTACCTCAAAAAACAGCCCCCCCAGAGCCCCCGATACCCTCGGATTAATTCCCCAACATTCCTTATGGGAATTGTTCATGGAGGTGCATAATGGCTGTGGGGGTGGGGCTTCCCCCACCGGCCAGCTGGCTGGGGAAGGGGGGAAGCCTGTAAAACCGGGGGATCCCCCGCTGGGACCTGGGGATTGGGAAGCCTACCCATCCCTCCGGGGGTCTTTAAATGAGGAGTCTCTGCCTTGCTCTGTGGCCCGGTTGCTAACAGGCCACGGACCAGTGCCGGTCCACGGCCCAGAGATTGGGGACCCCTGTTCCGCGGGATCTGATAAATGTCTTATTGCTGATCTTTGTACTGCTCTATCTCAATATCAGCACAGCTGTAAAGTCCATTGAAACAGGACTCCACCCTACTTCTCAGTCAGGAGGATGGGTCAACTCTGAAATGACCTGATTACCCAAACCTGCTTGTACAACCCCCAATGCCCCTTGGTGTCCCTTCCAGCGTTCAGCGAGCCCCGTGTGTGATGCTCGAGCCCCACCATCAATCTTTCCTAGTGACCCTCCCTAACCAAGGCTTTCAACAGCTTCTCAAATTCAAGAGCTCCCTCTGGTCTCCCAAGGTCTCAGAAAGGCCAAACTCGCATCCCGCCCAGATCTCCGTTAAGCTGCACTTGAGACGCTGGGCGGATCCGCTAATCCGGAGAACCATCTTCAATTGAAGGCTTCAGTAAATAAGAGTTCAGAGGATGTTAAATTGAGTTCCATGGTCATTACCTTTCGCGGAGCCTCTCGAGAGGAGAGGTATGAAAGATAATGATAAAAGGTCATTCATAACTTTAAGCGGGAGCCCATGCGGTATCCCCCAGTCAAATCAGATATACTCCTCAAAGTCTCGTCGTAGCTCCGGTCATGCTCGACAAGGAACGAGGGAGAGAGGCCATCCACCTCCACAAAGAAGCTTCTTTTGACTATTTCATTAATCCAAAGGACGAGCAGAAGGCGTTGCGAACTCTGGATCCATTCTGGAACACTGGTGGCAAGCACAAAATGGCCGCCACAGCTTATGGTCAGTGACATGAAGAAGAAGAAGACAACAAATTTATACCCCACCCTTCTCTCTGAAACAGACTCAAAGCAGCTTACAATCTCCTATTCTTCCTCCTCCACAACAGACACCCTGTGAGGTGGGTGGGGCTAAGAGGGCACTCACAGCAGCTGCCCTTTCAAGGACAGAGTCTCAGAGCGGCCTACAATCTCCTTCACCTTCCTCCCCCACAACAGACACCCTGTGAGGTGGATGGGGCTGGAGAGGGCTCTCACAACAGCTGCCCTTTCAAGGACAGAGTTTCAGAGCGGCTCACAATCTCCTTTCCCTTCCTCCCCCACAACAGACACCCTGTGAGGTGGGTGGGGCTAAGAGGGCACTCACAGCAGCTGCCCTTTCAAGGACAACCTCTGCCACAGCTATGGCTGACCTGAGACCATTCCAGCAGCTGCAAGTGGGGGAGTGGGGAATCAAACTCAGTTCTCCCAGATAAGAGTCTGCACACTTAACCACTACAAACTAAGGATTCTTGTGCTGAGGTGGCAACGGCTGTCAAAGAAACTTTCTTAAAAATTTACATTCAACCAAGTATCCATCAGTCAATTAGAAGCTTTGCTGGGCAAAAGACCCACCTGGGTCCATCCACTTGAGAGCCAGTTTGGTGTAGTGGTTAAGTGTGCGGACTCTTATCTGGGAGAACCGGGTTTGATTCCCCACTCCTCCACTTGCACCTGCTGGAATGGCCTTGGGTCAGCCATAGCTCTGGCAGAGGTTGTCCTTGAAAGGGCAGCTGCTGTGAGAGCCCTCTCCAGCCCCACCCACCTCACAGGGTGTCTGTTGTGGGGGAGGAAGATAAAGGAGATTGTAGGCCGCTCTGAGACTGTCCTTGAAAGGGCAGCTGCTGTGAGAGCCCTCTCCAGCCCCACCCACCTCACAGGGTGTCTGTTGTGGGGGAGGAAGGGAAAGGAGATTGTGAGCCGCTCTGAGACTCTTCGGAGTGGAGGGTTTGATATAAATCCAATATCTTCATCTACCTCACAGGGTGTCTGTTGTGGGGGAGGAAGGTAAAGGTGATTGTAGGCTGCTCTGAGACTCTGGCCTTGAAAGGGCAGCTGCTGTGAGAGCCCTCTCAGCCCCACCCACCTCACAGGGTGTCTGTTGTGGGGGAGGAAGGGAAAGGAGATTGTGAGCCGCTCTGAAACTCTGTCCTTGAAAGGGCAGCTGTTGTGAGAGCCCTCTCCAGCCCCATCCACCTCACAGGGTGTCTGTTGTGGGGGAGGAAGGTGAAGGAGATTGTAGGCCGCTCTGAGACTCTTCGGAGTGGAGGGTTTGATATAAATCCAATATCTTCTTCTTCTTCTAAAAACTGTTGGCGATTGTGAGCCGCTCTGAGACTCTTCGGAGTGGAGGGTTTGATATAAATCCAATATCTTCTTCTTCTTCTAAAAACTGTTGGCGAATGCCAGGCTATGTGCCAGTGGACAACCATGGAGTCCACGGGCACAATGTTGACACCCCTGTCATAGCGTGTTACTGAGAAACAGGTTATATTTCATAGCCATTTCACACTTTATGCAGAAACAGCTTTGCTCTCAGAACTTCAGGAGCAGACTGGGACATGAAAATAGCCCTGGAACAAGCAAAGCTGATTGGCATTACTCTGCTCTGGTAAGACCTCACCTGGAGTCTTGTGTTCAGTTTTGGGCACCGCATTTTAAGGAGGATATAGACAAGCTGGAACGGGTCCAGAGGAGGGTTACAAAGATGGTGAGGGGTCTGGAGACCAAGTCCTATGAGGAAAGGTTGAAGGAGCTGGGGATGTTTAGCCTGGAAAGGTGGCTGAGAGGTGATAGGATCACCATCTTCAAGTACTTGAAGGGCTGTCATCTAAAGGATGGTGTGGAATTGTTTTCTGTGGCCCCAGAAGGTAGGACCAGAACCAATGGGTTGAAATTCAATCAAAAGAGTTTCCGGCTCAACATTAGGAAGAACTTCCTGACCGTTAGAGCAGTTCCTCAGTGGAACAGGCTTCCTCGGGAGGTGGTGGGCTCTCCTTCCTTGGAGGTTTTAAGCAGAGGCTAGATGGCCATCTGACAGCAATGAGGATTCGGTGAATTTAGGGGGAGGGATTTGTGAGTTTCCTGCGTTGTGCAGGGGGTTGGACTAGATGATCCCGGAGGTCCATCCAACTCTATGATTACAAGCCAGGCTGGCAGCAACAATGGGCATTAGCTTGTCCCAGCAATGGGCATGCACTAGTCCATTGCTGTTTCTTTCAACTTGACAGCAGTACAAGAAACAAGGGTGAGCTGACATTTATAACCATCGCCAATGGTGTGAGCCATTTGGCCACTGAAGGTTAGCCAGAGTTAACAAGGCTCGGCTGGTCTCCAGTGGATATTTAGGTCAACAGCCCACTGGGAAATTTCCCTGTATGTTAAATGGCCAGTCCGCTTTGGCAAACCTTTCAGATGCTACTTTTCTGGCTTACTCTCTTCTTCCTGTCCTTGCAGCCACCTGTTTGTCCTCCCCACACATTTTTGTCCTTGTGGGCTACAGTATTAGAGTATCTGCTTGGCATGCAGAAGGTCCCTAGTTTGGTGTAGTGGTTAAGTATACAGACTCTTATCTGGGAGAACCGGGTTTGATTCCCCACTCCTGCACTTACACCTGCTGGAATGGCCTTGGGTCAGCCATAGCTCTCTCGAGAGTTGTCTTTGAAAGGGCAGCTTCCGGGATAGCTTTCTCAGCCCCACCTACCTCACAGGGTGTCTGTTGTGAGCAAAGGAGATAAAGGAGATTGTAAGCTGCTCTGAGATTCTGATTCAGAGAGAAGGGCGGGGTATAAATCGACAGTCTTCTTCAATTCTCGGAAACTTAATAAAATTGTGTTTACAAAACTGGAGAGCTACTGCTGTCTGAGTAGACAATGCTTACCTTGATGAACAAAAGGACTGATTCCGTAGAAGAAAACTTTGCACATTCAAAGGGAGTCGTGGATGAACAGAAGAGCATCAGGCGTGCAGAAGGTCCGACTGCCAACATCTCCAATGAAAAGGATCAGGTAGTACATGAGGGGAAAGACCTCCGCCTGAGACCCTGGAGAGGCACCGGCTGCCAGTTTGGTGTAGTGGTTAAGTGCGCAGACTCTTATCTGGGAGAACCAGGTTTGATTGCCCACTCCTCCACTTGCAGCTGCTGGAATGGCCTTGGGTCAGCCATAGCTCTGGCAGAGGTTGTCCTTGAAAGGGCAGCTGCTGTGAGAGTCCTCTCCGCCCCACCCACCTCACGGGGTGTCTGTTGTGGGGGAGGAAGGTAAAGGAGATTGTGAGCCGCTCTGAGCCTCTGTCCTTGAAAGGGCAGTTGTTGTGAGAGCCCTCTCAGCTCCACCCACCTCACAGGGTGTCTGTTGTGGGGGGAGGAAGGTAAAGGAGATTGTAGGCTGCTCTGAGCCTCTGTCCTTGAAAGGGCAGTTGTTGTGAGAGCCCTCTCCAGCCCCACCCACCTCACAGGGTGTGTGTTGTGGGGGAGGAAGGGAAAGGAGATTGTAGGCCGCTCTGAGACTGTCCTTGAAAGGGCAGTTGTTGTGAGAGCCCTCTCCAGCCCCACCCACCTCACAGGGTGTCTGTTGTGGGGGAGGAAGGGAAAGGAGATTGTAGGCCGCTCTGAGACTCTGTCCTTGAAAGGGCAGCTGCTGTGAGAGTCCTCTCAGCCTCACCCACCTCACAGGGTGTCTGTTGTGGGGGAGGAAGATAAAGGAGATTGTGAGGCGCTCTGAGACTCTTCAGAGTGGAGGGCGGGATATAAATCCAATGTCTTCTTCTTCTTCTTCTAAGTTGACAATATTGACCTTGATAGACCAACAGTCTGATTCTGCAGAAGGCAGCTTCATTTATTTATTTTATTTTATTTATTTGGTGACTTCTATCCCGCCCTTCCCACAAGTGGCTCAGGGCGGCTTACAACAACAATAAAACAGTAAAATCAGAGCAAGTTATTACCTCTAAAATCAGACAATTAAAACCTAAAAACCTTAAAATTAAACATTAAACTATACAGTATAAACACAAAAATCTGTGTTCATGCGTGTTTGAATGACAACCCCATGACAAAGGATGGGCTAAGAAAGAAAGATTGGTCCAAGGTAATTCAATGAGCATCGTGGCAGGGTGGAGGAATCAAACCTGGGTCTCTCTGGTTCAGCGCTCTAACCACTACACCACACTTGTTTCTGAAATTAAAAACCACCGAGGGGTTATGTGGCGTTTTATTCCACTTTGGTATATTGTCTCATTTCGTCTCCTCCCATAGATACCCAGAGGTCGTTACGTTTAGCTTCCCAACATCTGCTGGCCATTCCCCGGCCCACGAGACGCCCGCCCCGCCTCAACTAGGGGCAGGGCTTTTTCAGTCCTGGCCCCGACCTGGTGGAATCAGCTCCCTATTGAGACGTGGGCCCTCCCTGGCTTCCATAGGGCCTGTAAAACGGAGCTGTTCCACCAGGCTTTTAGTTGAGGCTGCGGGCGTCTGTTTCTTGATCTGGTTGGCCTCCCGTCGGTATGGTCATCTGTGCTATAAAATGGAATAATATCTGCCATCTCTATGGGGTAACATCTTGTCATGATGTGAGACGGCCCAGCTGGGCAATATTGCGATGACTGGAACTTTTTTTGAGTGCTGTGTTGAGCTGTTTGTTCTTAAAATGTTATTGTATTTTATATGTTGTGCTCTGCCCTGAGCCCTGCGGGGAATGGGTGGAATAGAAATATACGAAAGTGAAATAAAAATAAATTTGTAAAAAAGCTGTGTGGGGAATACACAGGGCTTTTTTTGTAGCAGGGACTCCTTTGCATATTAGGCCACACACCCCTGATTCAGCCAATCCTCCTGGAGCGCACAGTAGGTCCTATACTAAGAGCCCTGTAAGCTCTTGGAGGACTGGCCTAATAAGAGGGGTGTGGCCTAATATGCAAAGGAGTTCCTGCTACAAAAAAAAAGTCTTGGAATACATATTGTAAATAAAACAAAATGAATAAACAATCCCAATGTGCTCACTCTGAAGTGACGCGTATACTGCGGATATATAGCTATATTTGGTGAAAGTGGGTTTAGTATATGTAATGAGATAAGAAACCAATATCCCTGTTCAGTCCTGGGGAAGTGTTTGTTCCAAGAATCCTCTGCATACTAACTCACCGCCCACTTTCTCTATATTGAGGACGGCTTGCCATTCCATCCTATTGTCTGATGAAGCGTGCTTCTAGCACACAAAAGCTTGCATTCTGAATAAAACTTCGTTGGTCTTAAAGGTGCCAATTGACCCCTATCTCACTGCGGGGATGAAATGGAGGAGAGAACAAAGAAAGCCACTTTCAGTCCCCGTTGGGTAGAAAGGTGGTGGTGGGGGGACCAGCAAGTGATTAAAATAAATCAAAACAAATGTGATTTTTACTATGCATGTTTTAATTAGCTGCTTCGGTGGCCCTCGTGAGGGCAGAAAGGTAAGATAGAATCGTTCCAAACGGAAGAGAAATAAATATCCTGTCTAACTGTTGCAACCGTACTAAAAAAAACAAAACAAAACACTGAGTTTCAGATGGTGATAAGTGACTTAGTCCCTGGAAGGTTACAATTTTGCAGCCGCATCTTTAAGCGAGGCGACCAGCCCTACCCTTCGACTTTGGGAACCTTCCCTTCCCATCCTCCTCCTAATTAGGAATTTTTATTGGGCGATTGTTCTGAGAACATTAGCTGTTCACTGGAATCGGGCCTGACAGGGCTGATAGCTGTTTAGGAGCAGTGCAGCCCTCCCCGGACAATCTGGGTTTTGTACAGAATGAAAGGAGGCCCTTTTTTTGTTGTTGTTACAACTCCGTTCCCCCAGCCACATCAGATAAGAATAATGATTCTCCCCTGGGATATTAAACTGCCCCTCACCAGGCCCAGTGGTGACAGTTGCTTTATTGGCAGAGTCACTTGGGTCTGGAAATCAAGGATTAATTGTTCATGCGTCTTGATGTCTCCCGGAATAACAGTGGAAGGAGGGGCGGGGGAGGCATTGCTATGGAAATTCCCAGCTAATTTTTTCACCACCGCCACCCCCGTCATTCAAAGTTCACCAGCCAACCCTTGAACTGGGAAGATGTATTCAAATCACTGTAACAACAACAACAAAAAGGGAAATTTGCGGGAGCGCATCTTGGGATACTAGCTGAAAATTCGCTTTAAAACCAGAACGAATTATTCTGAAGGTTGCGTCTATTTCTGGGATAAAGTACCCCTATCTTGCACTTGAGGAAAACCAAATTAGGAACATGGGGTAGGGGGAGAGGCATATGCAAATGATATTGGTTTGCATAATTAATTCTCCCACCCAAGCTAGGCAGTTGAAGAAATGGACAACTTGAAGGGAGGCAGGGTGGAGGGAAAGCTGCAAAGACAGAAGGAAGATCTCCCGTGCAGATTGCGGGAGCAGCAAATCTCCATTTACAGTTTCCAAACAAAACACTGCCGGAGTGTTACAGCAGTGGTACTGAGAGACAGTGCGGTGTAGTGGTTAGAGCGGGTTTCGTGCGTAGCGAAGGGAAACAACCTAACAAAGGGCAAGTCCATTCACATAATTGGGGATGGAATTTTGCCTTTGGAAGTCCTGTTGGCCCTCCAGATGGTTGCTGGATGTTGAGATGGGAAGAGAGAGGAGGAGGAGCTATAGATGTTCATCTCTGCTTTAAGAATACTAGCTCAGTCAACTGGTATTAGAATTATAATGCAATATAAACTAACAGGGCTTTTTTGTAGCAGGAACTCCTTTGTGTATTAGGCCACACACCCCTGATGCAGCCAATCCTTCAAGAGTTTACAGGGCTCTTAGTACAGGGCCTATTGTAAGCTCTTGGAGGATTGGCTACATAAGAGGGGTGTGGCCTAATACGCAAAGGAGTTCTTTCTACAAAAAAGCCCTGTAAACTAGCAAATCAGAATGCATGTGGGTTGTGTATCTCAGTTGATAGCGTCTGAACATCTACATTTATTTTCAGACAGTAGGCTCTTGTCCGTTTCCTTGATAACATGTTGGATGCTGGGCATGCAAATAGGTGTGAGGTGGCTGGCAACGTAATAATAATAAAATAATAAAATTTTATTTATATCCCGCCCTCCCCGCCGAAGCAGGCTCAGGGCGGCTAACAACATTTCATAAACATACAATACAATGAATATAAAACCTTAAAATTAACATTATTTAAAAACCAGTAAAGGAGACTGCTGCAATGGCAGGTAATGTCATAAAAGTGCTGATCATCCCCTATAAGCAGAGGGAAACTGTGTCAGTTCCCTATGCAAATCTTAAGGGGAAAGGGGAGTTGGAGATGCTCTCCCCCCATATAACAGACCCACAGAGGTGTGGATCACTGTGATAGATGATCTTTTGCGTACACAGAGACCTGGGAACCACTCTATCTGTACGAATTCACAGTTCTGCTCCGAAGCAGCGGTGCCACTTTTGTGAAAGCAAAACTTGTTGCCACATAATGCAACACTCACAAACACTCGTGTTCTGCAATAGTTTGGGGTGCTTATAAAACACAGTGAAGCATTTTGCCCCATCAGAAGAAGGGCAGGAAACGTGGTCCTTCCAATGACTCATCTTTGTGATGCAATCACACAATCAAATCGGATTGGCTACAGGCTGCCTTGATGTCATCACCCTAGCTACAGGACTCCTGATTGGTCGGACAATGTACCTAGCAAAGGGGAAAATCTGTTATGGCCTAGTAGGAGTGATGATCAAAAACAAACTGGGATTTAAAAAGGGAAATCGAGGTCATCTTTTGGAGAACAGTTCGGAGGGCATTCAGGCATTTGTTAGAGAAAATGTCATTGTGTCAAATGCAGGAAAGAAAAAAAAATGCCACAAGGGTCTTGAAGAAGGTATGGCAAAATTAATTCATCGAGTGTCAGATTTTTACGATTATTTGACCAAATGGAGGAGAGTTGAACGAGTAAAAGGTCAGGTTTCTTTCAAGAACATCCAATATCTCCCGCCCACCACCCACACACATACCCTCTGATTTCCATTTATGCTAGAAGTGGATTGCCGAGCCGGCTGTCAGGCAGTTAGGGGTACACTGTGCGGATCTGCCAGACGATGCAGGCGGCGCAGACGATGCAGGCAGCGCAGACACAGCAGCATGTCACAAAAGGTTTGCGAGGGATTGATACGTGAGACCCGATAATTACGGGAGTGCCAGGCGAGTGTCATTTCACGGCTGGGCTGGCTCTTTGCGGCGCACGATGCTCATCAACGCAAACACGGTAATGATGATAGATAGAGGGGAAATGGGGAAAGGTTCGAGAGAGATCTTGCATGTGGCTGATGGAGTTCTCGGCTGATGGAGGGAGTGATACCCTCCATTCACGATAGCAGGAAGTGCTCGTTATTCGGAAAGGGCAAGCAAAGATTTCCTCCCCAAATCTAGTTAGCCCATTTTTATCCCCCACCGCTCTCCAAGGACATCAGGGTGATATATACATCCCTCACACCAATTCATCCTCACACCAACCCCTTGAGGTAGGTGCGGCTGAAGGAGAAAGTGGCTGGCCCAAAAGCACCCAGAGAGTTTCCTGGTGAGTGGGGATTCAAACTAGGTCTGTGAGCTCTCCCATCCAGCACACTAACCGCTATTCCAACATGCCTCTCTGGGTTGAAAGGCAGGGAGGAAGGATCAAAAGCTATTCATTGTAAGCCCTGGGGCAGGTATCAAGATGGTGCACTAAGAGCTGGTTCACAAACGTGTGAGTATCATTCCATACAGCAACCGTATCAAGATGCCTTCCATAGTCAGTTTGGTGTAGTGGTTAAGTGTGCGGATTCTTATCTGGGAGAACCGGGTTTGATTCCCCACCCCTTCACTTGCAGCTGCTGGAATGGCCTTGGGTCAGTCATAGCTCTCTTATCTGGGAGAACCGGGTTTGATTCCCCACTCCTCCACTTGCAGCTGCTGGAATGGCCTTGGGCCAACCATAGCTCTCCTTGAAAGGGCAGCTGCTGCAAGAGCTCTCTCAGCCCCACCCACCTCACAGGTTGTCTGTTGTGTGTGTGTGTGGAGGGGGGGGGGGAGTAAAGGAGATTGTGGCCACTCTGAGATTCAGAGTATAGGGCAGGATATAAATCCAATATCATCATCATCATACCATTTGTCCATATCGTTTACTCTTCTCTTCTCTTCTCTTCTCTTCTCTTCTCTGGCAGTGGCTCTCCAGGATCCCAACTAAGCAAAGATCTTGAGATCTAATGCAGTGGCTAGAGGGGTCAGACTAGGATTTGGGGGTCACTGATTTGAATCCCCACTCTGCTATGGAAACTCGACAAATGACTTGGAGCCAGTCCCACACTCTCAACCTGACCTACCTCACCAGGTTGTTGTGAGGATAAAATGGAGGAGAGGAAAGTGTTATAAGCTGTTTTGGGTCCCCTTTGGGGGGAAAGGTGGGGTATAAATGAAATAATATATAAACAAACATAGGTCAGGTTGATTGATTCACCCTTAAACTGCTTCCCACGGAGCACCAGAGATGGAACTTTGCATAATTCTCCAAGTGGTCCTTTCCAAAGGATTTGAAAGCTGTTAAGATTGCCCAGATGTGAGATGAAGGTTCCTGAACCTCCCTTGGCACTGTGACTATTAACAGTCCCTGGGACTGATAGAGGAAACAGCTTGTATGACAGTCTCAAGACATTCTGACCTTTCAAGGTTAAAAATAGTATCCTATGCCAAATGATGTTTCCAAGTAGACTTCAAGGGCAGCCCCAGATGGGGCACATTACAGTAATCTAGCAGTCACCAATCTTCTGTGGCTTAGAGACAAGTGTGTAAAATTGCTTCACCGGTAAGTATTGTGTGGTGTTTTGTATCCACGATTATTCATTCACAGGTGTAAGTCATCACTGAAAGTAGCAATGAGACACTGACTTGTCCAGAGGTTGGATTTGGATTCTGTGAATCAGACATTCGTCATCCTCACCAATTCTCTGTGCAGAACATCTCTCTCCTTGTTTATTTTATGCATGAGGGAGAGAGCTGATTCACATATTACTTTTTTTTGGTGTGCACCTTTTCATTAAGTGTAAGCTTTGGAATCGTAAATGTGACTCTAACAAGCTGGTCTTTAGAATTGCATGGATCGTAGAGGTAGAGTCATTAGGGAGCCAAGAATAGCTGCACCTCTCTTTCAAGCGTTTATTGCTTGGTAGTGTGTGGAACTTTCCAGAGAGGCTGTGATTTTCAACTCCATTCAGTCCTCAGGATTAGAACTCAGATCTCCCAAACTTAAACCCAGCATTTCACTCCATCAAGGGTAATTAAACTGTGCTGATTTATTTGCCAAAGATGGTGGGTTGTCCACACAGAGATCATGTATGAGGATATATAAGAAATAAAGACCCTGTAATTTCAATTAACAAAGAAATCCCATTGTTAACCGAGCAGCGTCTGCTACCCACCCTGGGGGAACAGGGACTGGATTGTACCAGCATTGAAAGAGTGTCTTTTGAAGTACCCAGGTGTTGGCAAAACCGTGACCCTTTTGGAATGAGCCTTCTTCTGCTTCCTTGAGCTTAGTATATTCAAAAAACATTAACCTTTAATAAGTCATTAGACAGATAGTCCTTTGAAACTTGGGATGTTCAGTCTTAGGTAATGTGCTCGCCAGTGGTTTGAATAGATTCGGATCCAGTTCTGCAGTTACTGAACGGTAAGTAATCCAACTCCTCAAATGTTTCAGAGCCATTTTAAAAGTCAAAATCAAATCAATAGTTTGGGGGCAGGTGTATGGTTTGTAGGGAATGCAAGTCAACCGTAGGATATACTTGCTTTCTGATGTTCGTTACATTCCGAATTCTACATTTATTGATGTTGATGCCCTACTCTTCTCCCTCAAAACTGTGACCCTGTGGGGTAGATTAAATAGTGAAAAAAGAGTTACCTAGCCTAAGATTACAGGAGGAGAGGAGGACATTTGATTTATACCCACCCTTCACTTGAAGTCTCAGAGTGGCTCACAATCTCCTCCCCTTCCTCTACCCATAACGGACCCCCTTTGAGGCAGGTGGAGCTGAGAGAGCTCTGAGAAAACTACTCTTGCGAGAAGAGCTCAGAGAGAGCTGTGGTTGATGGCGGGCTGCATGTGGAGGAGGACTAGTGGGGAATCAAACCTGATTCTCCAGATTAGAGTCCACCGCTCTGATCTACTACACCAAAGAAGCATGAACGCAACTACTCCGTGTCTGTAAGGGGAGGGACGGTGGGTCAGTGGTAGAGCATCTGCTTGGGAAGCAGAAGGTCCCAGGTTCAATCCCCGGCATCTCCAAAAAAGGGTCCAGGCAAATAGGTGTGAAAAATCTCAGCTTGAGACCCTGGAGAGCCGCTGCCAGTCTGAGAAGACAAGACTGACTTTGATGGACCAAGGGTCTGATTCAGTATAAGGCAGCTTCATATGTTCATATGTTCATATGTAAGCATGTCCTTCGTATACCAGAAACTCGGAGTGTTTTCTTCAAGATTTATTCATTTATCTTCTTCATTTGCACGCCAGCTTTCTACCCAGCGGGCATTCAAAGTGACTGACATCGTTCTCCAACTCCTCCATTTTATCCTCATAACAACAACCCTGTGAGGTAGGTTAGGCTGAGAAGGTGTGACCGACCCAAGGTCACCTGCAAGCTTCCATGGGAGACTGGGTATCTGACCGTTGTGAGACAATTGTTTGACTTTTTCTGTCATTGTGAAGCAGAGTTCCCCAAGTGTTTGATTATTCACCCACTGAGTGAGAGCAAGGAATTCGCACTCAGGTCTCCCAGATTCTAGTCCGACTCTCTCACCATCGCACCAATCTGGCTGTAAGGATGAGGGAGGCAGTGCTGCAAGACAGTGATTAAAGGATGGGTCTCTGGTCTGAAAATAAATCCAGGCTTCTCACCCTATCTTTGGATCCCCACCGATTGAGAGACAGGCAGGCCGTTCATAGATTTAATTTTTAAAACCCCTTTCGATAAATACGAAAAGCTTCACCGCTGGATTTCCCGTGCATGCCGTCGCAACAACCAGGAACAGCCAACCCCCCTGGCAGAAATAAAAATTCTCCTGTTTGTAAGATGGGATGCTGAACAGTTAAGAAAGGAGGCAGCTAGATAGCCCAGGCAGGATTTTTTTTTTTAATGCAAAAAAAAAAAAAAGATTGAAGTCGATGGAAAAGAGGATGTCATCGTAATTGTCAGTGGAGAGAGCATCCCCGCGCGCCCATGTTCTTAGGAGATGAGTGTCACTTCGGGACTATTGTCTGTCCCCTCTCTGTTAAAGTCAAGATAAGACTGGGATAAACCTCGCCAGGCCTTCTGCCCTGTGATATTATTTCATGCCACATCACCTAATAGGTGTATTTTCACACTGCTTGCCGCCGCTGCGAGGTTCGACGGCTTCTAGCCAGCCTGACAATCTCACTATATGGAGAATGAAATAGTGACGGCTAATTGATTTTACAGCAGTACCGAAGGACAGACAATGAAACTACCATCAATTTAATCCACTATTTAATGGTTCCAATTTAGCCTCTGTAAATGCTCACTAAACTAATTTCTCTGGGTTCAGCAATCTAAAAAGCTATCATATCTCTAATCTCCTTCAATATATTCATCTGGAAAAGGGAATTTAGCCAATTCCGATGTGCGGAGATGATCTGTTAGCACAGTGTAAATGTTTATAACACGGCAATCGAGTTCGTTTATAAGGATATGAAAAGTTTTATTGGGGAGGGCGCTGGAGTGGAACCGCGGGATAATAGGCAGTTACCCAGCAGTCTCTGGGAGCCAGGGAGTAGGGCAGGCATGCAGAAAAAAACACTAGGATTTACTTTAATCCCAAATTGTAAGCTCAAATTCGGTCCGGTACATGATGCACCTGGGACTTCACGCGCAAAGGGTTCTCTTCCACCCCCCCCCCAGTGACCTAAATTTTCCAACCAGACCATGAAAAAACAGGGGTGCCCCCCCTTCTGCTCCCTCCACTTGCAAAGGCTAAAATGATTTTTTTCCCCCAGCATGTTTCTGTTTGTTCCTGGCCAAGCCGTAGAGTCTCACACAGGCTTCGAGTCCAGTAGCCCCTTAGAGACCAACAAAGGGTGTAAGCTTTCGAGAGTCAACGCTCCCTTTGTCTGATAAAAGGAGATCTGACTATCAAAGGCTGATACCCCCAAAAAATACTCTTGGTCCCTACGGGGCTACTGGACTCAAATCTAGCTGTTCTACTACAGTCCGTTATGGCTACCCTTAAAAATTACACACACTTGGAATTACGAGTGTTTTTCACGTTCGGTTCTTTAGAAGAAGATATTGGATTTATATCCCGCCCTATACTCTGAATCTCAGAGTCTCAGGGTGGTCACAATCTCCTTTACCTCCCCCCCACACACAACAGACACCCTGTGAGGTAGGTGAGGCTGAGAGAGCCCTGACAGAAGCTGCCCTTTCAAGGACAGCTCTGCAAGAGCTATGGCTGACCCAAGGCCATTCCAGCAGCTGCAAGTGGAGGTGTGGGGAATCAAACCCAGTTCTCCCAGATAAGAGTCCGCGCACTTAACCGCTACACAAAGCTGTCCCTCGAGTTTAGTCCCTCAAATTCTTCCATTCTTCATTACCCACTGTTGTTTCCTTCATGCTGTAGTCTAAATTTATATTGCATTTTCCTTGGGGCAGATCTTTCTTGTTTTTCCTGGGTTATTCAGAGAGCAAGTTTGGTGTAGTGGTTAAGTGCAGACTCTTATCTGGGTTTGATTCCCCACTCCTCCACTTGCACCTGCTGGGATGGCCTTGGGTTAGCCATAGCTCTGGCAGAGGTAGTCCTTGAAAGGGCAGCTGCTGTGAGAGCCCTCTCAGCCCCACCCACCTCACAGGGTGTCTGTTGTGGGGGAGGAAGATATAGGAGATTGTAAGCCGCTCTGAGTCTCTGATTCAGAGAGAAAGGCAGGGTATAAATCTGCAATTCTTCTTCTGCAATTCTTCAAAGTGCCTTATGCACCGAAAGCACTTTTGCATTCGCTGTGCTGAATTTTTTTCACAAGGTTCGGTTTTCTGCTTGAAAGGCCATCTTCGGAAGAGGCCAGATTTTAATTCCTTTATTTAGGGAATTTATATGCCGCCTCTCAAAAGATCTGCTCCAAGTGGCTCACAAAGAACATAAAATAAAACAAAACCATTTTAAAAGTCCAAAAGGCAGAATACTAAAACAAGCCACAAAGACAAACCAAGGGCATTTAAAAAATGACCAGATAACACTCAGCAACTCAGAACAATCTGCATAAAGCAATCAGGCTAGAAGCAGACTGTAAAAGCAGCCAGAACTCCTCTGTTAACAATCTGGGCAAAGGAAGTTGTTTAAGGTCTGATACCTTAAAGGTAGTAATTTTTAAGCCTGTCACACTCAACGGAAGGTATTTCAATGGTGAGATGAGGTGCTACTGTAGGGGGAAAAACTGATTTGCTAACTTTGCATTGGGAAATATCTGGAGATTCGGGGAGCAGAGCTTGGGGAATGGGAGCTCGGGAGAGTTATAATGCTGTAGAGTCTGCCCTCCAAAGCAGTTCTTTTCTCCAGGGGAACTGAGCTCTGTTTTCTAGAGATGCATTGTAATTCCGGAAGCTCTCCATACCCACCTGGAGGTTAGACAACAAAGATCAGCATGGAAGAAGGCAAAGACAACCCAAATCAAACTGTGAACAAATTACCAAACACTATGAATGGCAGCAATGTTAGCGTAACAAATTCATAGGTAATTGATAAAGTATATTTTCTATTTCCAAAGCAACGCTAAGTGAATTTCCTCATACGAATCAGTTCACTACAATCTAGTGCTTGTGCCAAGAAATCAATAAAGTCCATAAATCTCCAAAGTGCCCACTATTGATTCCTCATTGCACTTTGGAAATTTATGGACTTTATTGATCGCTTGGCACAAGCACTAGATTGTGGTGAACCGATTTGTATGAAAAAAATTCACTCTCGGCATTGTTTTGAAAATAGAAAATATATTATCAAAGATTTCAGGTTTTCACGGCTGGCATCATCATTAGGGTTTGTAGAATCTTTCGGGCTCAAGTGCCGTGTTCTACTGGAGAAATTTTTCCTTCCAGACGTTTCGTTCTCAGCTGCGGAGAACATCCTCAGTGGCTTTGCAGCCGGAGCAGGCGCTCTGACCTTCTTGGCTGCTGTGCATTGAGTGAGGCCAGGGCTGCTGGAGAGCTGCTATTTCTAGGCTGGAGGGGGTGTGGTGAAAGGTCACAGAACAACCAGTACATTCCACAGAACAATCAGCACAGTCAACAACCATCTTCCTTATCTTCACACCCCTTCCAACCCTCCCAGCAATTAACACAGAACAATGGTCACATTCAACAGCCAGTTTCCTTATCACTACCCTTCCAGGAAGCCCCACCAAACAATGGGCACATCCACAAACCTATTGCCCTTTCACCACACCCCCTCCAGCCTAGAAATAGCAGCTCTCCAGCAGCCCTGGCCTCACTCAATGCACAGCAGCCAAGAAGGTCAGAGCGCCTGCTCCGGCTGCAACGCCACTGAGGATGTTCTCCGCAGCCGAGAACAAAACGTCTGGAAGAAAAACTTTTTCCAGTAGAACACGGCACTTGAGCCCGAAAAACTCTACAAACCCTAATAGAAAATATACTTTATTAATTACCTATGAATTTGTTGCGCTAACATTACTGCCATTCACAGTGTTTAGTGAATTATTGGCAGTTTATTTTTGGTCATCTTTATCTTACTGTAGGTTGGCAATCCTAAATCCAGGAGTGGCCAAACTTGCTTAACATAAGAAAAAGAAGAAGAAGAAGAAGATATTGGATTTCTATCCCGCCCTCCACTCCGAAGAGTCTCAGAGCGGCTCACAATCTCCTTTACCTTCCTCCCCCACAACAGACACCCTGTGAGGTGGGTGGGGCTGGAGAGGGCTCTCCCAGCAGCTGCCCTTTCAAGGACAACCTCTGCCAGAGCTATGGCTGACCCAAGGCCATCTCAGCAGGTGCAAGTGGAGGAGTGGGGAATCAAACCCAGTTCTCCCAGATAAGAGTCCGCACACTTAACCACTACACCAAACTGGCTAAATAAGAATCACATAGAATAAACATGAGAGGTTTGAGAGCCGCAAGACATGAACAAATATCACACACACATCTTTATTGAAACTCTTAATACTTTCTTTGCACAGAAAGATAAAAAACACATGCATGCACTTTAAAACATGACTACGCTAGGAGACTTTTTTTAAAAACAAAAGCTGGGAATAACAGTCCCCATAAAACCAACATAGGGAAAGGTTAGGAAATTATTTTTTGGCACCAGTGGGAGAAGGAAACACACATGTACCATATAAATCCCTGACCACCATTATGCATCTCTCTATGCCTTGATACCAAAGTTAGTAAATACAAGAGCTAGGAAACAAAGGGGGAAACGTGTGCTGCTCTCTTGGCTCTTATGCTCACTCTCCCTGTTTTGGGTCTCTGGGCGACTTCTGTGATGGAGAAGAGCTTGCAAGCCTGCCTGTTTTCCCCTTCTTCCCACTTCACATATGATGGAAATAGTCATCTACTTATGGGTCAGCATACAGAGGCTGACTGAAGTCCCAATGCTAAGCATGCTTACTAGAGAGTAAGTCTGCATTAAGTTCCTCCTTGAGCTCTGGGAGATGCACAATATGTGTGAAAGAGACACATGGGCCACTGTTTGGCCAGCTCCATGGGCTCCTGGGCCACTGTTTGGCCAGCTCTGCCTAAGTCCATCACCCATTTCACCTCTGCAGGCTGAGGCACATAGAGCAGAGCTTGGGAAGATCAGTCAGTGATGGTGCATTGCCCCCCTTTCTGAAACAAATGTGCTTCAAATGCTCCTTTTAAAGAGCAGTGTTGTTCAAAAACTACATTTCCCATCATTCTCTAGGTTCGTTATTGACAATGCAGCATTTCCCACTGTAACAAGAGTGCTCTCCGAGAACCCTTTTTAACGGCTCACAAAGCCGTCTCGTGCATTTCTGACTGTACACCGTGAAATTAGCATCTTCATAATTAGCCAGGAAGATGAATTGTAAAATCCCGTCGACTAAACGAGGCCAAGTTGAGGGAGGAAGGGAGGTTTTATGGCGATAGTGATATTGGATTTATACCCCGCCCTTCACTCTGAATCTCAGAGTGGCTTACAATCTCCTTTCCCTTCCTTCCCCACAACAGACACCCTGTGAGGTAGGTGGGGCTGAGAGGGCTCTCACAGGAGCTGCTCTTTCAAGGACACCTCTGAATGAGCGATGGCTGACCCAAGGCCATTCCAGCAGCTGCAAGTGGAGGAGTGGAGAATCAAACCCAGTTCTCCCAGATAAGAGTCTCTGTGCTTAACCACTACACCAAACTAATTCTCAGTTTGGATGCACAAAGCAGTGTTCTCCCACATGGTTCCTCTTTTATTGAACCCAGGGAAATCTAACAAGAGGCATCACATGAACCCATAAAGATGATGCCTTCTTTTGAGAGAGACCCTGGGACTATCATGGTCAATGTTGTCTACTCTAAGCAGAAGTGCCTTTTCTCAGGGGGAAGTCTTTCACATCATCTACTCTTTGATCCTTTTTTAAAACTTGAGATACAATAGATCGAACCTGGGGCATTTTGCATACAAAGCAGAGGTGTCCTACAGTCCTCAAACACACTTCTCATGAGTCACACCTGGGCATCTCCAGTTAAAAGGACTGGGTCGTATGAGATGTAAAAGACCGCGAGACTCTGGAGAGCTGCTACCAGTCTGAGTAAATAAGACTAACCTCAACAGACCATAAAAAGAAGTACTTCTTCACCCAAAGGGTGATTAATATATGGAATTCACTGCCACAGGAGGTGGTGGTGGCCACAAGCATAGCCACCTTCAAGAGGGGTTTAGATAAAAATATGAAGCAGAGGTCCATCAGTGGCTATTAGCCACAGTGTGTGTATATATATAATTTTTTTTGCCACTGTGTGACACAGAGTGTTGGACTGGATGGGCCATTGGCCTGATCTAACATGGCTTCTCTTATGTTCTTAGACCAAAGGTCTGACTCAGTAGAAGGCCACTTCATGAGTTCTAACATATTCCATTGTGGAGGGTCCTTCCCCACCATCTCCGGTTAAAACAATTAGGTTATAGGTGATGTGAAAGGTGTCTTCCTGAGACCTTGCCAGTCAAAGCAGACAATATGGACCCTGATAGGTCAATGGGTCCAGCTTGGTAGAAGGCAGCTTCATGTTTTTTAATAGCAAACTTTTAGAAATCCCATTCAATAACCATATCACTATCATAATTTCAGGAGGTAGCTGCATTGATCGGCGGTAGATTTGAGTCCAGCAGCCCTTTTGAGACCAACAAGCATTTCAGGCTGTAAGCTTTCAAGAGCCTTCTATTGGATTCAAATCTAACTATAGTGCTATTATAGATAGATCCAAGTGGGCAGCCGTGTTAGTCTGAAGCAGTAGAACAAAGTAGGAGTAACGTTCACCTTTAAGACCAACAAAGTTGCATTCAGAATGTGAGCTTTTGTATGCATGCATACTTCTTCAGACAAGGAATTGGGGTACAGTGTCTCACTGTACCCCATCCCCTCGTCTGAAGAAGTATACATGCATACGAAAGCTTCTGAATAAAACTTTGCTGGTCTTAAAGGTGATACTTGACTCCTACTTTGTTATAGTGCTATTATGTCTATCTTTTTGGGTTTTTTTAAGGTAAAGGTAGTCCCCTGTGCAAGCACTGAGTCGTTATTGACTCACGGTGTGATGTCACATCATGATGTTTTCTTGGCACTTTTTATGGGGTGGTTTGCCATTGCCTTCCCCAGTCATCTACACTTTCCCCCCAGCAAGCTGGGTGCTCCTTTTACTGACCTCGGAGGGATGGAAGGCTGAGACAACCTTGAGCCGGCTACCTGAACCCAGCTTCCACCGGGATCGAATTCAGGATGTGAGCGGAGCTTGGACTGCAGTACTGCAGCTTACCACTCTCCACCAAGAGGCTCATGTCTATCTTACTTGTGCGTTTATCTCTGGGTGGCTGCAATGTCAAAGGATGACAGCCACCTATCTACCAAAATACAGACAAAACAGTCTTGTAACTTCATACACCAGGGATACCAACTTCCTGGTAGGGCCTGGGGATCCCACAGAACTTCAGCTCATCCCCAGAATTACAACTCATTCCCAGAGAGTCAGTTTGGTGTAGTGGTTAAGTGCATGGACTCTTATCTGGGAGAACCGGGTTTGATTCCCCACTCTTCCCCTTACAGCTGCTGGAATGGCCTTGGGTCAGCCACAGCTCTCTTATCTGGGAGAACCGGGTTTGATTCCCCACTCCTCCACTTGCAGCTGCTGGAATGGCCTTGGGTCAGCCAGAGCTCTCACAGGAGTTGCCCTAGAAAGGGCAGTTTCTGTCAGAGCTCTCTCAGCCTCACCCACCTCACAAGGTGTTTGTTGTGGTGGAGGAAGATAAAGGAGATTGTGAGCTGGTCTGAGTCTCTGAGTGGAGGGCAGAATATAAGTCCAATGTTATCTTCTCCTACAACAGAGGCCAATTCTCCTGGAGCCAATGGGTGTTTTGAAGACTGAAGGCTATGGCCTTGTACCCCACTGAGGTCCCTGTCCTCCACAGACTCTGTCCCCAAATTTCCAGGAGTTTCCCAACTCTGGATCTGGCCACTCCATCCTTCCATCCTCCACCAGCAGCCAAGGAGAACCTGGAAACCTGATCGCACACAACACTTTGAAGTTGAATCTGTTCACACATTCAGTTTTCCCTCAACAAGTGTACGGGTGTCCGACACGGGGAGGTCAACGGAAGGACACCATGTCATGTGTGAAACCGGTCATCCAACACATATTTTAAGGCATGGTTTTTAAAGGGGTGAGGGGGGTTAAGCGATCCAGCCAGCCGGCTTTCTTAGAGAACGGGAAATATTAAAGGCCGTGGTTGCTTTGACTCCCGCCTTCTGAAGACGATTCTACAGATGAGCTCATTCTTGATGAGCATCTTTTAATGAATATATCCGAAGCTACCAAGAGCACACCAGCCGTGACTCAGGAGCCATAGGCTGTGACATGCCGATTGCCTTTCTTCAGAGCCTTGGCAGTTCAGGTTTTCATGGAGGGGAGGGGAGGGGGCTGGGCTTGGGTGAGGAGGGGAGGGGAGGGACAAGGGGGAAGAGCAAGGAATTGTCAAGAAATAATCTTCCTGCAATTTCCTCGGATAAAATTGTACAGTTCGGGGACCAAAACGTCCAGAAGGACAATTAAACCCATTCTGAACGCATGCCTTTCCTGACAGTAGAATTCAGCTATGCTTGCAGCTGTAAAGAGAAATTTAAGACGACTGTAGGAGGCAAGAAGCTCCCTGAAGTATAAGATTAAGACATATGCCTGGGAAAATCTAAATGCCGAAAGCACGTAATATAAATATATTTATCTGAGTGTTTTTATTAGCTAGTTTAAAAAGCAGTGTGTGGTAGTGGTTAGAGTGATGGACACGGATGTGGGAAACACAAGCTTGGATTCTCACTCTGCCACAGAAGTTGGTCATTACCTTTAAAGCCCTATATGGCCTGGGACCTGCCTACCTGAGGGACCGTCTCTCCCCACATGTTCCCCAGAGAGTACTGAGGTCTAGGACTCAAAACCTTCTCACCATCCCCGGGCCTAAGGAAGTCCGTCTCAAGACAACCAGAGACAGGGCCTTTTCTATAATGGCCCCTACATGGTGGAACCAGCTACCGGAAGAGGTGAGGGCCCTGCGGGATCTTACCCAGTTCTGCAGGGCCTGTAAGACAACCCTCTTCCGGTTAGCCTACGCCTGACTGGATAAATGTAGCTTATTAGACTTCTGTGAATTATACTGTATAGTTTTAATGTTAAGAGTTTAAGGTTTTTAGGCTTTTAAATGCTTTGATTTTTAAATGTAATAACTCTACACTTTGTTTTATTGTTTTATCATTTGCTGTGAGCCGCCCTGAGACATTTTGTGGGAAGGGCGGGATATAAGTTATAGAATGAATGAATAAATAAATAAATAAATAAATAAATAAATAAATAAAATAAGCCTGCAAGTCAGTTACACACGTTCAGCCTAACCTACCTCACAGGGTTGTTGTGATGGTAAAATGGACAAGAGGATTTAAGGTTTGCCTCACTGGACAGAATGGTGGGGTACTGATTGATTGATTGATTGTTTGATTGATTGATTGATTGAATGGATGGATGGATGAATGAATGTGAATGAATGAATGAACGAACGAATGAATGAAAAGGTACGCATCCAGATTTCTGATTGAGGGTTCAGTGGCAGGCAATCTTGCAGTATCAGGGCTGTGTTCCCTTTTCGGTTCCCGCCTAGAGGTGTGAGTCTTGGACACTCTGCAATCCTGCTTTCTTGCAACAGGATTTATTTAAAATAAATTTTAAGAAATTTATAATAAACAGGACTTATTTTAGTGAATTGAATTGAACTTTTAATTACAGTCATAGACCAATATAAAAAATTATAACACATCATGTAAAACCCCTCCTAAAATACATAAAATACAATAACGTATTTTTCGCACCATAAGACGCACTTCCCCCCCCCCCCAAAAAAAAAGTGAGGGGGAAAGTGTGTGCGTCTTATGGAGCGAAGGTATCATACGTACCTTCCTCGGGGGGGGGGGGGGTGCTTCCTCTGTGCCTGGCTTCAGCTGCTGCTTATAGCAAGTGGCGGGATCGGAGGCTTGGCGAAGCGCTGGGTTTGCGGAGGGGGTGTGTGCTTTCTCTGTGCCTGTCTGCCTGGCTTCAGCTGCTGCTTATAGCAAGGGCTGGGATCAGAGGCAGCCAAGCCTCCGATCCCAGCACTTGCTATAAGCAGCAGCTGAAGCCAGGCACAGAGGAAGCACCCCCCCCTCCGCAAACCCAGCGCTTCCCGAAGCGCTGGGTTTGCGGAGGGGGGGTGCTTCCTCTGTGCCTGTCTGCCTGGCTTCGGCTGCTGCTTATAGCAAGGGCTGGGATCGGAGGCAGCCAAGCCTCCGATCCCAGCCCTTGCTATAAGCGGCATCTGAAGCCAGGCACAGAGGAAGCACCCCTCCCCTCCGCAAACCCAGCGCTTCGTGAAGCGCTGGGTTTGCGGAGGGGGCGGCATGCTTTTTCCATGCCTGGCTGGGAGACAAGCGGCGAGATCGCTCCCTGCGAAGTGCTGGGTTTGCAGTGGGGGCGGAGGGAGCGATCTCGCCCTTGTCTGCCAGCCAGGCAGCTGTGTCTTATGGTCCGGAGCGTCCAATGGACCGAAAAATACGGTACTTAAAACTTTTCCGCACCTATACAGGTCGGGGATAACTAAAATATAATTTAACTAATTTTAAAATCCAGAATCAGTTCAAATTAATATAAAATCCTTTAAATCCGAATATATAAAATCGTTTATCACCTAAAATTCAAACAGATCATACAAAACCTACCATTTCTTGATTCTTAGTATGGAACTTCACCAGGTAATGGCAGAATTTAGCTATCTGTTTAGAGATAGATGGACTTGCATCCACCAAAAGTTTCTCCAAACACGCCTTGTCCGCATCTACTATTGGTTTGACTACAAACGGGGAAACGAACCTGTCCCTATATGCTTGGTGGAATGGGCATTGAAAAAACATATGAATCATCGACTCCACCTCTCCCATAGCACAAGAACAGCATCGATCTTCATATGGAACTTTTCTATATTTCCCTTCTAACATTTTTGAGGGCATGACTGCGCATCGAGCCAATGTAAAGGCTCTTCTGTGAGCTTCTGTGAGCTGTGAGCTAGTGCATTTCTTATTTGAAAGAGCAGAATACCGATTATAATCGTGATGCAATGAATCAGGATGGTATTTTTGGAATGTAGTCCTCTGGTCTGGCAACAGAGGAGACAACACCAAAATCACAGCAAAGAAGAAGATGATGATGATGATATTGCATTTATATCCCACCCTTCACTCTGAATTTCAGAGTCTCAGAGCAGTCACAATCTCGTTTACCTTCCTCCCTCACAACAAACACCCTGTGAGGTAGGTTGGTCTTAAAGAGCTCTCTCAGAAGCTGCCCATTCAAGGACAACTCCTGCGAGAGCTCTGGCTGACCCAAGGCCATTCCAGCAGCTGCAAGTGGAGGAGTGAGGAATGAAACCTGGTTCTCCCAGATAAGAGTCCACTCACTTAACCACTACACTAAACTGCTCTCTTAAAAAGATACTGTCAGTTACCTCCACACTCGAGACGGGACGTGACCACGGTGTCATATAGTCACTCTTAACGTTCTTAACGTTCTGAGACATTTATTTGCCTGTTTTCTCCCAGAATTGAATCTAAACTATAATGACCTTAGGAACTTAGCTTATTTCTGTTTGCATCTGTTAAAACATTTCATTATATTGTGTGTTTGTATGCTAATTTGCTGCTCACCCTCTATCTTATAACAGCTAGAGCCTTTTCGGTAGCAACCCCTGCCCCGTGGAATGCCCTCCCTGAAAACATTAGGGCCCTGCGGGACTTGCCACAATTCTGCAGGGCCTGCAAGACAGAATTGTTTAGGCTGGCATTTAACGTCTAAAGGGGAGGCAACCACTATTCCACCATCCCACAGCATTGGTATTCGAACTCATCCCAATATAAATGTAGAGCGCCAAACAACATCTAACAACATTGTTCTATGTAGTGCTCAATAAGAACTAACCACACCATTGTGGATCCTAGTGAATGAAATTGAAACTGAATGGAATGTTTCCGAACTGTACGAAATTGTATGAAATGTTTTTTTTTAATGATTTTATTGTAATTTTATTTTAGCACTATGTTGTTTTAGCTGCTATTAGCCACACTGAGCCCCCTGGGGGAGAGCGGGATATAAATGTAATAGAATAAATAAAGAAATAAACAAATATATGGACAGGCTAGGCTGATTCCATCCTGTTTGACAAAGTGTGGAAAGGAAAGGTCCCCTGTGCAAGCACCAGTCGTTTCCAACTCTGGGGTGACGTTGCTTTCACAATGTTTTCACAGCAGACTTTTTTTTTTTAAGGGGGGGCTTGCCATTGCCTTCCCCAGTCATCTACACTTTCCCCCCAGCAAGCTGGGGACTCATTTTACCGACCTCAGAAGGATGGAAGAAGAAGACATTGGATTTATATTCCACCTTCCATTCAAGAGTCTCAAAGCGGCTCACAATCTCCTTTATCTTCCTCCCCCACAACAGACACCCTGTGAGGTGGGTGGGGCTGAGAGGACTCTCACAGCAGCTGCCCTTCCAAGGACAGAGGCTCAGAGCGGCCTACAATCTCCTTTCCCTTCCTCCCCCACAACAGACACCCTGTGAGGTGGGTGGGGCTGGAGAGGGCTCTCACAGCGGCTGCCCTTTCAAGGACAACCTCTGCCAGAGCTATGGCTGACCCAAGGCCATTCCAAGCAGGTGCAAGTGGAGGAGTGGGGAATCAAACCTGGTTCTCCCAGATAAGAGTCCGCACACTTAACCACTACACCAAACTGGAAGGCCGAGTCAACCTCGAGTCGGCCATCTGAAAACCCAGCTTCCACCACGGATCGAACTCAGGTCGTGAGCAGCGCTTAGGACTGCAGAGCTTTAACACGCTGCACCACGGGGCTGATTTGACAAAGTGTGCATGCACACAAAAGCTCACAGCTTGAATATAACTTTGTTGGCCTTAAAGGTGCCATTGGACTCTCAGCTTTGTCAGACTAACAGGGGTTATCCACCTGGATCCAGGATTTCCTCATTGTCAGAGCAACATCTGCTCTCCCTAAGAACTCTCCAAGGTCCTGAAGTCCTGAAGCCCTTGCCCTGCTCACTGGCTCACTGCTATTCCTGCTCCATGCCAGTCTTCAGTGCCACACAGCCTTTCATCCAGGCCAAAAGAGGATAATGAATGTTCCTGCCTATACTCTTCTCCAATTAAGGCCTTCTAGGCAGTCTTAATCATCAACTCTCCCCGTCCTAAGAAGCGCCTTTGCTCAAGTCCCCAGCGTTTCTAACTGCTCTATTAATTAGTTGTTGCCTGTAAGACACAATGCAAATTTTAAGAGCTTTAGATGGATATGACCAAGGTTACTTAGGGGGAAAAAAAAGTGGGGGGAAGGCAGATCTGTTATAGCAAAGCCTGCCCGCTTTATTCTTCTCTAGTCAACGACACCAGAAAAGAGGGTTTACGACAGATGGGAACATATTTTTCCTGCCCTCCCCCCTCCCCCCCCCTGGTAAATTATATTTAACATTCCACAGAACTTTATTGCATTTTTGTGTTTGGGTTTTATGAAAAAATCTGTATTTAACTTCAAGCCCTGGTAAACAGCTTTGCTTATGTTGTTATGTGATTCCTTATTTGAGTATTTCGATTTAATTTCACAGTTCATATACCTTAAAAGTTTTGATTCCTCCACCCCTCCCACCTCATTCCAAAAGCGACAGCACTGGCCGGGGGGCACCTCGCTCTGACTCTGTCTCTCTCGAGCTGTGTCTTTCCTCCCATTGGCTGCTAGCGACGAAGAGACAAAGGATGGATCCGATAGTTGTTTTGGCCCACTGGCAGTATGGAGATTAGGCTATCCCCACCATTGCTGGTTTGCAACGGAGCAGATGGGCTTTTTTCTGCCCCCCATTTCCTAGCACAGAGATTCCCAACCTGGTGCCCAACAGATATTTTCCGGGTGCCCGACAAGCTTTTCAGAAAGCGAGCGGAGCCATTGTAAGGGTGGGCTTGTTGTTAGCTGTCCTTTTGCAAATGAAAGTGTGGAAGATCAGGAGGGCTGGTAAAGAAGAAGAAGAAGATAGAAGATATTGGATTTATATCCCGCCCTCCACTCCAAAGAGTCTCAGAGCGGCTCACAATCTCCTTTCCCTTCCTCCCCCACAACAAACACCCTGTGAGGTGGGTGGGGCTGGAGAGGGCTCTCACAGCAGCTGCCCTTTCAAGGACAGAGTCTCAGAGTGGCCTACAATCTCCTTTCCCTTCCTCCCCCACAACAGACACCCTGTGAGGTGGGTGGGGCTGAGAGGGCTCTCACAGCTGCTGCCCTTTCAAGGACAGAGTCTCAGAACGGCCTACAATCTCCTTTACCTTCCTCCCCCACAACAGACACCCTGTGAGGTAGGTGGGGCTGGAGAGGGCTCTCACAGCAGCTGCCCTTTCAAGGACAACCTCTGCCAGAGCTATGGCTGACCCAAGGCCATGCCAGCAGGTGCAAGTGGAGGAGTGGGGAATCAAACCCGGTTCTCCCAGATAAGAGTCCGCACACTTAACCACTACACCAAACTGGCTTTCCTTAGCCAGTGTGTCGTTTCATTCCCCTTTCAGAATTTCCTTCTTCCTAGAGTGTAAGGAGGGAAGTATTCCATTAGGCGCTGCCTCTTGAGGCAGCCATTTTGGGTTTGGCTCCACCTCCTATGGCAGCCATTTTAGGGCAGCGCTCAGGACCCTGTCTCAAAATTCCAAAGATGCCCACGTGCTCAGAAAGGGTGGGGCCTCCTAGGAAAAGGTCATGCTGCCGAGCCACATGGTCCAGAAGTTACCGCCAGAAATGGGAATTCAGAAGAGAAGGAGAGAGAAGACCAAGACGATAACCTTGGAGAGGGGCATCAGGGGGCAGGAGGAGTGGATCACTTATGCGATGGCTTATGGCAACCCTTTGGGGTTTTCAAGGCAAAAGATGAGCAGAGGTGGTTTGCTATTGCCTGCCTCTGTGTAGTGGCCTCTCATCCAAATACTACCCCTGCTGAGCTTCCAGGATCTGACGAGATCAGACTAGCTAGGGCTACCCAGGTCAGAGCAGATCACGTCCAGGTTGGCAGAGAGACTGAGAATCTTCTAAGGCCTGCCGCCTCCTGTCTTTTCCGCTGCTGTGAGCTTGAGTCAGCCACAAGTTCTCGCAGGGTTGTTCCTCTCGAGAGCAGTTTCTGTCAGAGCTCTCTCAGCTCCACCTATTTCACAGAGTGTCTGTTGCGGGGAGGAGAAGGGAAAGGAGATTGTAAGCCACTCTGAGACTCCCCTGGGTAGTGAAGGACAGGGTACAAATCCAATCTCCTCCTCCTCCTCCTCTTCTTCTTCTTCTTCTTCTTGTCCAACACTGCTGTGAAGAGTCATCTTCCAAGCCCTGCTATCTGCATCCCCTGTCAGTGAAGGAGTGCCAGGTGACAACCAGCGACAGGGCTTTTTCAGAGGTGGTACCACACTTGTGGGAATGCCTTCTTTGTTGAGGTGTCCCTGATACACACCCTACTTTTGTGTAGGTGGCAAGCAAAAACATTCAATTTTGTCCGTGCTTTTAACTGAGGAGCTCCTTTTTTAAAGCTCTTTTTATCATCTACTTGTAACCTGGGTTTTTTTTTAAAAGGGATATTGTTTTATCCCTTTAAAAAACAATAAAAAGAGAGCCAGTGCGGTGTAGTGGTTAAGTGCGGGGGCTCTTAACTGAGAGAACCGGGTTTGATTCCCCCCTCCTCCACTTGCAGCTGCTGGAATGGCCTTGGGTCAGCCATAGCTCTCTTACCTGGGAGAACCGGGTTTGATACCTCACTCCTCCACTTGCAGCTGCTGGAATGGCCTTGGGTCAGCCACAGCTCTCTTATATGGGAGAACTGGGTTTAATTCCCCCCTCCTCCACTTGCAGCTGCTGGAATGGCCTTGGGTCAGCCACAGCTCTCTTATCTGGGAGAATCGGGTTTGATTCCCCACTCCTCCACTTGCAGCTGCTGGAATGGCCTTGGGCAGCCAGAGCTCTCACAGGAGATGTCCTTGAAATGGCAGCTTCTGTAAGAGCTCTCTCACAGGGTAACTGTTGTGGGGGAGGAAGATAAAGGAGATTGTGAGCCACTCTGACTCAGAGAGAAGGGCGGGGTATAAATCTGCAGTCTTCTTCTTCTTTATTTAGTTATTCATTTAGATTTATATACCGCTCTTCTATGAATTCACAGAGTTCAGGACAATCAACAACAGAACTGTACAACAAGCTCCTAACTCTTTTTGGGCTATTTTTCAATGTTCTGATTGGATTTTTAATGTCTGTGTTTTTTTAAAAAAAAATCATTTGGATGGTTTTCCTGCTGTTTTGGTTACCTGCCTTGAGCAGCTGGAGTAGCAGTTAGAATGTTGGACTAAGATCAGGGAGACCCAGGTTCGAATCCTCGCTCTGCTGAGTGACCTTGCGACAGTCACACACATTCAGGCTGACCTACCTTTCAGGGTTATTGTGGAAATAAAATGAAATTAAACCAGAACTTCTCTCTCTCTCTCCCTCTCTCTTTTCATAGAATCATAGAGTTGGAAGGGACCTCTAGGGTCATCTAGTCCAACCCCCTGCACAATGCAGGAAACACAAACACCTCCCCCTAAATTCACAGGATTTTCATTGCTGTCAGATGGCCATCTAGCCTCTGCTTAAAAACCTCCAAGGAAGCCTGTTCCACTGAGGAACCGCTCTAACTGTCAGGAAGTGCTTCCAAATGTTGAGCCAGAAACTCTTTTGATTGAATTTCAACCCATTGGTTCTGGTCCTACCTTCTGGGGCCACAGAAAACAATTCCACATCATCCTCTAGCTGACAGCCCTTCATGTACTTGAAGATGGTGATTATATCCCCTCTCAGCCGCCTCCTCTCCAGGCTAAACATCCCCAGCTCCTTCAACCTTTCCTCATAGGACTTGGTCTCCAGACCCCTCACCATCTTCATCGCCCTCCTCTGGACCTGTTCCAGCTTGTCTATGTCCTCCTTAAAATGTGGTGCCCAAAACTGAATACAATACGCCAGGTGAGGTCATATGCTCTTAACGCTCCCAGGAGGTGGCTGCTCTGGGTTCAGATTTCCCTTCAACTCAAAAATCTCACTGGATGCTGCGGTCCTTACCTCGGCCACACCTACTTACCCAGAATGCCTTGATCGTACAATAGGCGGGGAGGTGAAGTCGGCCTTCCTGAGCTCAGGTTTCAACCTTTCAACAGGGATTCCAGGTCTCTGTGCAAATTAGAGTATTAAAATTTCATTGGCCTGCAAGACACATGGCAGGAATCGGGCTTGTAGGCTTGTCATCATTCTCCACTTCGTTCCTCACAATAACTTTGTGAGGTAGGCTTAGGCTCAGAGGTGTGACCAGCCTAAAGTCACCCAGTACGTTTCCATAATAGTGTGGGGATTCGAATCTAATCACCGCACCACACTGGCTGTCTCGCTTGCCAGGGAATAAATTTTGTGACGACATGTAGAACTCTCAGTCACATCTCAAGACCTGCACCCCTATCTACATATTGTTGGTCTGAGACATACTTTTCATCCGGTGTGTTCAGACATGCCCAAGGGACATGCACAGCAGAGAACCTAGGCTCATCAGCCATGAAAACCTCACGGTGCTAATGGGATCTTAGGGCACGCAATACTCTCTTGTTGCCCCTTTGAAAACTTCCAGGCCATCTTGATTGCTGGTCTGAGTGCTGAACTTGAGCATCCTCTAGATTACCGCAAAGGTAGCCTACAAGGGGTGGCCCTTGAAGTCTGTCCTGAAGCCAGCACAAATGCCACTGCTGAATTCCTGTCTGGTGTGACTCAGAGAAGCCATATTGTGGCAGCCTTGGGACAACTAAGCAATATTTTCCATTGCTTTCCTGGTTCCGCATCTCTGTAGATCTTCTGTAGAAAAGTAGAATGCTTTCTATCCCAATTAATCGTTAGCCTTTGCTTTGGAAAAATAGATTTTCCCCGTTTTTTTTTTTGTTTTTTTTTAATTAGCTGCTCCACAGTTTCTGTATATGTTTGCCATTTTAGACCCTTGATAGTTTAAAACAATTACACTGTGCTGTGAATTTTGAACACAGCTTTGGGGTGAGGGCAGGGGTGGAATTCTAGCAGGATCTCCTTTGCATATTAGGCCATATCTCCCTGATGTAGCCAATCCTCCAAGAGCTTACAAAAAAAAAAAAGCCCTGTAAACTCTTGGAGGATTGGCTACATCAGGGGTGTGTGGCCTAATCTGCAAAGGAGCTCCTGGTAGAATTCCAAGCTCTTGGAGGATTGGTTACATCAGTGGGGTGTGGCCTAATATGCAAAGAAGCCCCTGCTAGAATTCCAAGCTCTTGGAGGATTGGCTACATCAGTGGGGTGTGGCCTAATATGCAAAGAAGCCCCTGCTAGAATTCCAAGCTCTTGGAGGATTGGCTACATCAGGGGTGTGTGGCCTAATATGCAAAGAAGCCCCTGCTAGAATTCCAAGCTCTTGGAGGATTGGCTACATCAGGGGTGTGTGTCCTAATATGAAAAGAAGCCCCTGCTAGAATTCCAAGCTCTTGGAGGATTGGCTACATCAGGGGTGTGTGGCCTAATATGCAAAGGAGCCCCTGCTAGAATTCCAAGCTCTTGGAGGGTTGGCTACATCGGGTGTGTGGCCTAATATGCAAAGGAGCCCCTGCTAGAATTCCAAGCTCTTGGAGGGTTGGCTACATCAGGGGTGTGTGGCCTAATATGCAAAGGAGCCCCTGCTAGAATTCCAAGCTCTTGGAGGATTGGCTACATCAGGGGTGTGTGGCCTAATATGCAAAGGAGCCCCTGCTAGAATTCCAAGCTCTTGGAGGATTGGCTACATCAGGGGTGTGTGGCCTAATATGCAAAGGAGCCCCTGCTAGAATTCCAAGCTCTTGGAGGATTGGCTACATCAGGGGTGTGTGGCCTAATATGCAAAGGAGCCCCTGCTAGAATTCCAAGCTCTTGGAGGATTGGCTACATCAGGGGTGTGTGGCCTAATATGCAAAGGAGCCCCTGCTAGAATTCCAAGCTCTTGGAGGATTGGCTACATCAGGGGTGTGTGGCCTAATATGCAAAGGAGCCCCTGCTAGAATTCCAAGCTCTTGGAGGATTGGCTACATCAGTGGGGTGTGGCCTAATATGCAAAGAAGCCCCTGCTAGAATTCCAAGCTCTTGGAGGATTGGCTACATCAGGGGTGTGTGGCCTAATATGCAAAGGAGCCCCTGCTAGAATTCCAAGCTCTTGGAGGATTGGCTACATCAGGGGTGTGTGGCCTAATATGCAAAGGAGCCCCTGCTAGAATTCCAAGCTCTTGGAGGATTGGCTACATCAGGGGTGTGTGGCCTAATATGCAAAGGAGCCCCTGCTAGAATTCCAAGCTCTTGGAGGATTGGCTACATCAGGGGTGTGTGGCCTAATATGCAAAGGAGCCCCTGCTAGAATTCCAAGCTCTTGGAGGATTGGCTACATCAGTGGGGTGTGGCCTAATATGCAAAGAAGCCCCTGCTAGAATTCCAAGCTCTTGGAGGATTGGCTACATCAGTGGGGTGTGGCCTAATATGCAAAGGAGCCCCTGCTAGAATTCCAAGCTCTTGGAGGATTGGCTACATCAGTGGGGTGTGGCCAAATATGCAAAGAAGCCCCTGCTAGAATTCCGAGCTCTTGGAGGACTGGCTACATCAGGGGGGTGTGGCCTAATATGCAAAGGAGCCCCTGCAAGAATTCCAAGCTCTTGGAGGGTTGGCTACATCAGGGGTGTGTGGCCTAATATGAAAAGAAGCCCCTGCTAGAATTCCGAGCTCTTGGAGGACTGGCTACATCAGGGGTGTGTGGCCTAATATGCAAAGGAGCTCCTGGTAGAATTCTACCCCTGGGTGAGGGATGGAATTCAGCGGTTTATAGTAGATCTGTTTAGAGCAGGCTCTCCAGAGAAGCAGCACAGAAATTTTCTAAATAAATCATTTCCCCTTCCCGCAGAGTCTAGGGCTGTCGATTTCTAGGTGGAGCCTGAACACAAACGTAGTAAGCTGCCTCCTACTGAATCAGAGCCTCGAGCCATCAAAGTCAGTATTGTCTGCTCAGACTGGCAGCGGCTCAAGGTCTCCGATAAAGGCGTTTCACGTCACCTGCGACCTTTTAACTGGCAATGCTGGGGATTGAACCTGGGGCATTCTGAACGCCGGGTAGATGCTCCACCACTGAGCCGTGGCCCCTCCGGAATTGCCACTCATCGCTAGACTTCAGAGAAAGCCAAATCTGTCACTTTCTCCATTTTTCCACTTGGCAGACACCAAGAAAGTTTCAGCAGGGTGGACATCAAGAAAGCACTGGCAGGGACCGTGGCAACCTTGGGCACCCCTTTTCTATGGTATACCCTAGTCAGGGGTGTCAAACATGCAGCCTGGGGGCCAAATCAGGCCCCCGGATGGCTCCTATCAGGCCCTCGAGCAACTGTCTGTCATCTGCTTCCTTCTCCCTCTCTCTTGTTTCCTTCTGCATAACAGCTTGCTTTGCAAGGCTTGCTCAATTGAACAGCAGCTACAGAACAAAACCTCTGTTTTCTCCATTGGCTGAGGCTCCTCCTTTGGGGAGGAAGGAGGCAGGGAGGCAGAGCTTGCTTTTCCAGGCTTTCTCAATCACACAGCAGAGCTACTGAGCCAAGCCTCTCTTCCTTCTATTGGCTGAGGCTCCTCCTTTGGGGAGGAAGGAGGCAGGGAGGCAGAGCTTGCTTTTCCAGGCTCTCTCAATCACACAGCAGAGCTACTGAGCCAAGCCTCTCTTCCTTCTATTGGCTGAGGCTCCTCCTTTGGGGAGGAAGGAGGCAGGGAGGCAGAGCTTGCTTTTCCAGGCTCTCTCAATCACACAGCAGAGCTACTGAGCCAAGCCTCTCTTCCTTCTATTGACTGAGGCTTCTCTCCCCCCCCCCCCGAATCCCTGTGGAAGGAAGGAAAGAGCCAGAGCTTCCTTTGCCCAATTCCCTGGATCCCATGGGAGAAATACAAAGAAAGCACCTTTAAGACCAATGAGTGCTAACGTTTTAAACATGTTTTAAGTTTTTTTTAAAATGTATTTGTGTGTGTTCTTTATAAAAATTTCTATCTCTGCTACCTGATCTTAAATAGGTACACACATGGTCCACCCCGGCATGGCTCAGCCCAACCAGACATGGCCCAGCCCAACCAGGTCTCTTTTATGTCAGATCCAGCCCTCATAACAAATGAGTTTGATTCTAGGTCAGGGGTGGCCAAACTGTGGCTTGGGAACCACATGTGGCTCTTTCACACATATTGTGTGGCTCTCAAAGCTCCCACCACCCCATCAGCTGGCTTGAAGAAGGCATTTCTCTCTTTAAATCACTTCTCCAAGCCAAGCCAGCTGGCAGCTTGGAGAATGCATTTAAAGTTAAAGTTGTTTTTCCCCATCTCTCCCTCCCCCATCTATTTCCCCCCCTCCCTCCCTTATGGCTCTCAAACATCTGACGTTTATGTCTCGCAGCTTTCAAACACCTGATATTTATTCTGTGTGGACCTTACGTTAAGCAAGTTTTGCCACCCCTGTTCTAGGTGAAGGAAAGGTCCCCTGTGCAAGCACCAGTCGTTTCTGACTCTGGGACGACGTTGCTTTCACAACGTTTTCACGGCAGACTTTTTACCATTGCCTTCCCCAGTCATCTACACTTCCCCTCACTCCCAGCAAGCTGGGTACTCATTTTACCAACCTCAGAAGAATGGAAGGCTGAGTCAACCTCGAGCCAGCTACCTGAAAACCCAGCTTCTGCCGGGGATCGAACTCAGGTTGTGAGCAGAGCTTAGGACTACAGTACTGCAGCTTTAACACTCTGCGCCATGGGGCTCTTTGTTCTAGGTGAAACCCTTCTCCAAATTCCCCCCTCCACAGGCACTGCCCCCAAATCCCCAGGAATTCTCCACTTTGGAGTTGGCAACCATACTGCAGACTAGATTTACTTTTCCATCCTTTTTCTCTCCTCCACTCTGCCCCGCGAGCTGGTTCTGGCAGCATTTTCCCATGCAAACACTTGCTCCGAACACCAGATCGCATTCCTTTGATTATCCAAATACTCTGGACAAATTATGATTCACTTACAGAATGACCCCGGCAGCTCTCAGAGCAAATGGACTTCCTCTTCTGAGATATCTCCTCCACCACCTCCCCCTGCAAATGGAGCTCTTCTACGGTTCGGAAACCCTCCTCTTCTTGGGGCATTTGTTGTCGGCATGTGTACGGAAAGGCTAAAAAAGATCTCAATCCATCTGACGAAAGCAGGGACGTTTCTACAAAAAAAATATTATTAGAAGTCTTATTCCTGAATGAAATTGGCACGGACGTACTGCAAGCTCTTGTGCAAGAGTTTGCTCCTTCTCTCAGACCAAGGTGGGAAAAGAAATCAGACATGAGCCGGAGGCAATCAGACGGATTGGGCTCCCTCCCACTCAACGTTTGCGTAAAATTTCCATTGACACCAATTCTGCTTATTTATTGATTGATTTTTATGTGCGCGGCGTCATGGCAACTGGGCCATTATGTAAATGACATGTGGCATAACATTTACATTCAAACTTCTGTCGATCGACTGCCTCACACACACGGAAAATTCCCCCTGCACATTACCCTGTCTAGTGATTTAAAAAGGTGGGAATCAAAGAATTAGAAGCCCATTCTGTTTAAAGCACATGTCTACAATCATACCTAGTCCTACATGTGGCCGGAAGTTTCCTTTCGAGGTGTGAACCTCTTCCTGATCACATGGCCTTGCCCGTTCTCTCTTCTAGCGCCCTGATTTGGCAAGCCCAATCTTACCATGTCCTGGTGGAGGCATTGCCCTGGAGGGCTACTAGTAGCCTGAAGTAAACGGAGGCTGGAAAACTGGGCTAAAAGAAATGAATTTTAACAGGGATAAATGTAAACCTCTGCATTTAGGTAGGAAAAATGGAATACATCATCATAGGATAGGGGAAACTTGTCTTGGCGGCAGTTTGTGTCAAAAGGATCTAGGAGGTTTAGTGGGCCGTATGCTGAACATGAGTCAGCAGTGTGACGCGGCAGCTAAAAAGGCAAATGTGATTGTGCAATGTATCAACAGAAGTATAATGTCCAGATCACATGAAGTGATATTGCTTTACTCTGCTCTGGTTAGACATCACCTAGAGTATTGGGTTCAGTTTTGGCCACCACAATTTAAGAAGACTATAGATAAGCTGGAACATGTCCAGAGGAGGGCAACGAAGATAGTGAGGCATCTGAAGATCAGGTCCTGTGAGGAAAGGTTGAAGGAGCTGGATATGTTTAGCCTGGAGAAGAGATGACTGAGAGGTGATATGATCACTATCTTCAAATACCTGAAGGGCTGTCATACAGGGGGTGGTGTGGAGTTGTTTTCAGTTGCCCAAGAATGTCAGACCAGAACCAAAAGGTTGAAATTAAATCAAAAGAGTTTTTAGCTAAATATTAGGAAGAACTTCCTGACAGAGAAGAAGAAGAAGGCTGTAGATTTATACTCCACCCTTCTCTCTGAACCAGAGTCTCAGAGTGGTTTACAATCTTTTTTATCTTCTTCCCCCACAACAGACACTCTGTGAGGTAGGTGGGGCTGAGAGAGCTCTCTCAGAAGCTGCCCTTTCAAGGACATCCTCTTCAAGAGCTATGACTGACCCAAGGCCATTCCAGCAGCTCCAAGTGGAGAAGTAGGGAATCAAACCTGATTCTCCCAGATAAGAGTCCACACACTTAACCACTACACCAAACTGGCTCTCAGTGGAACAGGCTTCCTTGGGAGATGGTGGGCTCTTCATTCCTTAAATCCAGAAAAAGAGTATGCTATGTAGAGTTTTCCTCAAAGGTACCTCCTCCAAAAAAGCAATAGTAAGTCCAACAATGCGCAGAACATTCACTTTTCAGACCCCACCCACCCACCCCACTGGCAGCCTATTGCCTCATTTCTTCTGATGTGGAAGTACTTCAAAAGCTTCCAGTTCAGACTGGATCTTTGGTTAGACAACAACTATATCTAGTCTTGTCTTCTGGATTCATGGCACCTTTGATGATGGGGCTTTACTGACAAAAGAGATTAAGCATTCCATCCTATGTGGAGCAAATGCTAGAAGTGTTCAAAGTAAAATTGGTGAATTGGAACATTAAGTGTTGGGAGAAAACATAGACATTGTGGGAATTTCAGAAACTTGGTGGAATGAGGAGAATCAGTGGGACAAGGTGATTCCTGGCTATAAGGTATATTGGAAGGATAGGGAGGGAAGGGTTGGAGGTGGGGTGGCTCTGTATGTCAGAGAGGGCATACGGTCCAGTAAGACTGAGGTCAGAGAATTAGATTCTCTTCTAGAAATGCTTTGGGTTGAAATAAAGGGCCCAAAAGGAAATTTAACTATGGGAGTTTGTTATCGCCCACCAAATCAAAAGATAGCGGATGATTATAATATGATGGAAGGATTAAAAATAGCGGCTAAATGTAAAAACTGTGTCGTAATAGGTGATTTTAACTACCCACAGATTGATTGGGTCAATATGTGTTCCGGTCGAGAGAAAGAGATTGAGTTTCTTGATGTTCTCAATGACTGTGCTATGGAGCAGATGGTCTCTGAACCTATCAGGGGTGGGGCGATCCTGGATTTGGTCCTAAGTAATGCCCAAGCCTTGGTGAGAGATGTAAAAGTGATAGCACTACTTGGGAGCAGTGACCATAACGTTATTGATTTCACCATTTGTATAAATAGGGAGTTGCCCAAAAAGACCGCCACAACCACGTTTAACTTTAAAAGGGGTAAATTCTCTGAGATGAGGAGGCATGTGAAGAGGAAACTGAAAGGAAAGGTAAATACGGTCAAAACCCCTGGGGAAGCTTGGAGGCTATTTAAAACTACAATCCTAGAAGCTCAGATAAAATATATACCACAAGTTAGGAAAGGCACAAACAGGTATAAGAAAAGGCCTGCATGGTTAACAAACAAAGTAATGGAAGCTGTAAAAGGTAAGAAGGACTCCTTTAAGTGGTGGAAAACCAGTCCAAGTGAGATTAATAAAAGGGAACACAGGCTGTGGCAAATCAAATGCAAGACTGTGATCAGGCAGGCAAAAAGGGACTATGAGGAGCATATTGCAAAAAACATAAAGACCAACAATAAAAAATTCTTCAAATATATTAGAAGCAGGAAACCATCCAGGGAGGCAGTGGGGCCCTTGGATGACCAAGAGGTCAAAGGATTACTGAAGAAGGATAGGGAAATAGCTGAGAAGCTGAATGCATTTTTGGCCTCCGTCTTCACTGTGGAAGATGAGAAGTGTTTGCCTGCTCCAGAACCACTTATATTGGAAAGGGTGTTGAAAGACCTGAGTCAGATTGAGGTGACAAGAGAGGAGGTCCTACAACTGATAGACGAATTAAAAACTAATAAGTCACCAGGTCCGGATGGCATACATCCAAGAGTTCTGAAAGAACTCAAAGTTGAACTTGTGGATCTTCTGACAAAAATTTGTACTCTTTCATTGAAATCTGCCTCCGTTCCTGAGGACTGGAAGGCAGCAAATGTCACCCCCATCTTTAAAAAGGGTTCCAGAGGAGATCCGGGAAATTACAGGCCAGTCAGTCTGACTTCAATACCGGGAAAGTTGGTAGAAAGCATTATCAAGGACAGAATGAGTAGGCACATTGATGAACACGGGTTATTGAGGAAGACTCAGCATGGGTTCTGTAAGGGAAGATCTTGCCTCACTAACCTGTTACATTTCTTTGAGGGGGTGAACAAACATATGGACAAAGGAGACCCAATAGATGTTGTTTACCTTGACTTCCAGAAAGCTTTTGATAAAGTTCCTCATCAAAGGCTCCTTAGAAAGCTTGAGAGTCCTGGAGTAAAGGACAGCTCCTCTTGTGGATCAAAAACTGGCTGATTAATAGGAAGCAGAGAGTGAGTATAAATGGACAGTCTTCGCAGTGGAGGACGGTAAGCAGTGGGGTGCCGCAGGGCTCGGTACTGGGTCCCATGCTCTTTAACTTGTTCATAAATGATTTGGAGTTGGGAGTGAGCAGTGAAATGGCCAAGTTTGCAGATGACACTAAATTGTTCAGGGTGGTGAGAACCAGAGAGGATTGTGAGGCACTCCAAAGGGATCTGTTGAGGCTAGGTGAGTGGGCGTCAACGTGGCAGATGAGGTTAAGTGTGGCCAAGTGCAAAGTAATGCACATTGGGGCCAAGAATCCCAGCTATAAATACAAGTAGATGGGGTGTGAACTGGCAGAGACTGACCAAGAGAGAGATCTTGGGGTTGTGGTAGATAACTCACTGAAAATGTCAAGACAGTGTGCAATTGCAATAAAAAAGGCCAACGCCATGCTGGGAATTATTAAGAAGGGAATTGATAACAAATCAGCCAGTATCATAATGCCCCTGTATAAATCGATGGTGCGGTCTCATTTGGAATACTGTGTGCAATTCTAGTCGCTGCACCTCAAAAAGGATATTATAGCACTGGAGAAAGTGCAGAAAAGGGCAACTAGAATAATTAAAGGGTTGGAACACTTTCCCTATGAAGAAAGGTTGAAATGCTTGGGGCTCTTTAGCTTGGAGAAACATCGCCTGCGGGGTGACATGATAGAGGTTTACAAGATAATGCATGGGATGGAGAAAGTAGAGAAAGAAATACTTTTCTCCCTTTCTCACAATACAAGAATTCATGGGCATTCAATGAAATTGCTGAGCAGTCAGGTTAAAATGGATAAAAGGAAGTATTTCTTCACCCAAAAGATGATTAACGTGTGGAATTCACTGCCACAGGAGGTGGTGGCTACAAGCATAGCCAGCTTCAAGAGGGGATTGGATAAAAATATGGAGCAGAGGTCCATCAGTGGCTATTACCCACAGTGTGTGTATACACAGGAGATCCAGTTTGGTGTGGTGGTTAAGTGTGTAGACTCTTATCTGGGAGAACCAGGTTTGATTCCCCACTCCTCCACTTGCACCTGCTAGCATGGCCTTGGGTCAGCCATAGCTCTGGCAGAGGTTGTCCTTGAAAGGGCAGCTGCTGGGAGAGCCCTCTCCAGCCCCACCCACCTCACAGGGTGTCTGTTGTGGGGAAGGAAGGTAAAGGAGATTGTGAGCCACTCTGAGACTCTTCGGAGTGGAGGGCGGGATATACATCCAATATCTTCATCTTCTTCTTCATATATATATATATATATATATAATTATTATTATTATTATTATTATTATTATTATTATTATTATTATTATTATTATTATTATTATTATTATTTGGCCACTGTGTGACACAGAGTGTTGGACTGGATGGGTCATTGGCCTGATCCAACATGGCTTCTCTTCTGTTCTTATGTGACACAGAGTGTTGGACTGGATGGGCCATTGGCCTGATCCAACATGGCTTCTCTTATGCTCTTATGTGACACAGAGTGTTGGACTGGATGGGCCATTGGCCTGATCCAACATGGCTTCTCTTATGCTCTTATGTGACACAGAGTGTTGGACTGGATGGGCCATTGGCCTGATCCAACATGGCTTCTCTTCTGTTCTTATGTGACACAGAGTGTTGGACTGGATGGGCCATTGGCCTGATCCAACATGGCTTCTCTTCTGTTCTTATGTGACACAGAGTGTTGGACTGGATGGGCCACTGGCCTGATCCAACATGGCTTCTCTTCTGTTCTTATGTGACACAGAGTGTTGGACTGGATGGGCCACTGGCCTGATCCAACATGGCTTCTCTTCTGTTCTTATGTGACACAGAGTGTTGGACTGGATGGGCCACTGGCCTGATCCAACATGGCTTCTCTTCTGTTCTTATGTGACACAGAGTGTTGGACTGGATGGGCCACTGGCCTGATCCAACATGGCTTCTCTTCTGTTCTTATGTGACACAGAGTGTTGGACTGGATGGTCCATTGGCCTGATGCAACATGGCTTCTCTTATGTTCTTATCCCATCTCACACAGTGGCCAACCTGATCCAACAGCAGGGCAGAGAGGCCAAGGCCTTCCCCTGATAAGAATGTCAGAAGAGCCCTGCTGAATCAGACCAGCGGTCCGTCTAGTCCTGTATCCTGTCTCACACATTGGCCAACCAATCACAGTGGAGGGACAACAAATTGGCATCGAGTCTGAGGCCTTCCCCTGACGTTACCTCCTGGCACTGGGATTTAGAAAATGACTGCCTCTGAACATGGAGGTTCCCTTTAGTCACCACAGCTAGTAGCCACGAATCTGTCAAACCATTAAAGTTGTGCATGCCTATAAAAACATTAGGATTGTCCTCAGAGAGGCCTGAGAGGAACAGAACAGAGCAGAGCAGCTCTGATAAGCTGAGACAGCTGGAGAAGTTGCTAAGAATTTCTGCGTTTTGAAAGACTTCATTCTGAGGCTTGGGTGACTGCTGAAAAGGCTGAGTTGTGATAGCTGGGGAACTGCTGTACGTTTGGGTGAGTGGGCTAAAGGTGAAAGTGATTGATTGATTGATTGATTGATTGATTGAGAGTAATTGTTGATGATTGCTTAGGAGTGGTCTGCTCCACCCTCTTTGCATTTTAAGCTGCGCCTTGCCAAAGGCGCGAGCCGAAGGGCGAGAGCTAAAGGGCTCTTGGCCTGTGGCTCTTTGCCTGGGGGCTTCCTAAGGACCAGGAACCCAGATCCCTGATTTCCTTGTTCTCCCAATAAGGTAAGTTGACCTTCCAGAAGGGGAGCCACGTAAACAACAGCATTTAAAGAGGACTGTATATTTAATATATATATCATGAAGGTAGAATGCCAGCAGGGGGGTGGGGGCTTTCCAGTGTTTTGCACTGAGTGTCACATGTATGACTATCTGCCCACAGGACAGAAGTCTTGGGTGTGTGCTCAATGCAAGGAGCTCCTGGTCCTCAGGGAACGAGTTCGTACCCTTGAGGCCGAGGTGACTGCCCTGGAGAAGCAGAGACGGTCAGTTAGGCAATTGGGGAAGACTCTTGGGGGAGTATTAGATGAGCCCCACTCTGAATGTGGCAGCCCCGTTGCTGCCAGAGAGCGTGAGGGTCTAGAGGGAACAGGGCACCTTGCTGAGGATAAGGGGAATGCGCCCTCAGAAGGGACCTCTTCTTCGGTTGGTGAGCGGGTATCCTTTCGCGCCAAGGAACCATCCCTGGGCAGGGGGAGAGGGGGGGTCTTGGTAGTTGGTGATTCGATCCTTAGGCAAGTAGACAGCTGGGTGGCGAAACCGCGTATTGACCGTATGGTGACTTGCCTGCCTGGTGCGAAGGTAGCGGACATTACGCGTGTAGTAGATAGGCTGATAGACAGTGCTGGGGAGGAGCCTGTGGTCATGGTGCATGTTGGCACCAACGATGTGGGGAAATGCAGTCGTGAGGTCCTGGAGGAGAAATTTAGGCTGCTAGGTGGGAGACTTAAGGCCAGGACCTCCAAGGTGGCCTTCTCGGAAGTGCTACCTGTTCCACGTGCAGGACAGGAGAGACAGGCGCAAATTAGAAGTCTCAATGTGTGGATGAGACGATGGTGTAAGGAGGAAGGGTTTAAGTTTGTTAGGCACTGGGATGCTTTCTGGAACAAGCCGGAGCTGTACAAAAGAGACGGTCTCCACTTGTCTCCGGATGGAACCAGGCTGCTGGCGCTTAAAATCAAAAAGGTGGCAGAGCAGTTTTTAAACTAAATCTTGGGGGAAAGCCGACAGGAGATGGAATGTCTCTGGTTCGGGAGGACTCGTCTCAAAGAGATGAAGGGTTGGCTTCTATTTTTCTACCGAGTAACGGATCAGAGTTGTCCACTGTGATGGTGACAAACAGTATGGACTGTCTGCTAGAGTCTCGAGGCGGCAGGAGAGAGGTGGCGGGCCTAGCTTGCTTGGGAAATTATAAATGTTTGTATGCAAATGCTAGAAGTGTCCGAAGTAAAATTGGTGAATTGGAATGTTTAGTGTTGGGAGAAAACATAGACATTGTGGGAATTGCAGAAACTTGGTGGAATGAGGAGAATCAGTGGGACACGGTGATTCCTGGATATAAGTTATATCGGAAGGATAGGGAGGGAAGGGTTGGAGGTGGGGTGGCTCTGTATGTCAGAGAGGATATACGGTCCAGTAAGACTGAGGTCAGAGAATTAGATTCCCTTTTACAAATGCTTTGGGTTGAAATAGAGGGCCCAAAAGGAAATTTAACTATGGGAGTTTGTTATCGCCCACCAAATCAAAAGAGAGAGGACGATTATAATATGATGGAGGGATTAAAGATAGCGGCTAAACGTAAAAACTGTGTCGTAATAGGTGATTTTAACTACCCGCAGATTGATTGGGTCAATATGTGTTCTGGTCGAGAGAAAGAGATTGAGTTTCTTGATGCTCTCAATGACTGTGCTATGGAGCAGATGGTCTCAGAACCTACCAGGGGTGGGGCGATCCTGGATCTGGTCCTAAGTAATGCCCAAGACTTGGTGAGAGACGTAAAAGTGATTGCGCCGCTTGGGAACAGTGACCATAATGTTATTGATTTCACCATTTGTATAAATAGGGAGTTGCCCAAAAAGACCGCCACAACCACATTTAACTTTAAAAGGGGTAAATTCTCTGAGATGAGGAGGCATGTGAGGAGGAAACTGAAAGGAAAGGTAAATACGGTCAAAACCCTTGGGGAAGCTTGGAGACTATTTAAAACTATAATCCTAGAAGCTCAGATAAAATACATACCACAAGTTAGGAAAGGCACAAACAGGTATAAGAAGAGGCCAGCGTGGTTAACAAACAAAGTAATGGAAGCTGTAAAAGGTAAGAAGGACTCCTTTAAGCGGTGGAAAACCAGTCCAAGTGAGATTAATAAAAGGGAACACAGGCAGTGGCAAATCAAATGCAAGACTGTGATCAGGCAGGCAAAAAGGGACTATGAGGAGCATATTGCAAAAAACATAAAGACCAACAATAAAAATTTCTTCAAATATATTAGAAGTAGGAAACCAGCCAGGGAAGCAGTGGGGCCCTTGGATGACCATGGGGTAAAAGGATTACTGAAGGAGGATGCGGAAATGGCTGAGAAGCTGAACGCATTTTTTGCCTCCGTCTTCACCGTGGAAGATGAGAAGTGTTTGCCCGCCCCCAGAACCACTAATATTGGAAGGGGTGTTGAAAGACCTGAGTCAGATTGAGGTGACAAAAGAGGAGGTCCTACAACTGATAGACAAATTAAAAACTAATAAGTCACCGGGTCCGGATGGCATACATCCGAGAGTTCTGAAAGAACTCAAAGTTGAACTTGTGGATCTTCTAACAAAAATCTGTAATCTTTCATTGAAATCTGCCTCCGTTCCTGAGGACTGGAAGGTAGCAAATGTCACCCCCATCTTTAAAAAGGGTTCCAGAGGAGATCCGGGAAATTACAGGCCAGTCAGTCTGACTTCAATACCGGGAAAGTTGGTAGAAACCATTATCAAGGACAGAATGAGTAGGCACATTGATGAACACGGGTTATTGAGGAAGACTCAGCATGGGTTCTGCAAGGGAAGATCTTGCCTCACTAACCTGTTACATTTCTTTGAGGGGGTGAACAAACATGTGGACAAAGGAGACCCGATAGATGTTGTTTACCTTGACTTCCAGAAAGCTTTTGATAAAGTTCCTCATCAAAGGCTCCTTAGAAAGCTTGAGAGTCATGGAGTAAAAGGACAGGTCCTCTTGTGGATCAAAAACTGGCTGAGTAATAGGAAGCAGAGAGTGAGTATAAATGGGCAGTCTTCGCAGTGGAGGACGGTAAGCAGTGGGGTGCCGCAGGGCTCGGTACTGGGTCCCATCCTCTTTAACTTGTTCATAAATGATTTAGAGTTGGGAGTGAGCAGTGAAGTGGCCAAATTTGCGGATGACACTAAATTGTTCAGGGTGGTGAGAACCAGAGAGGATTGTGAGGAACTCCAAAGGGATCTGTTGAGGCTGGGTGAGTGGGCGTCAACGTGGCAGATGCGGTTCAATGTGGCCAAGTGCAAAGTAATGCACATTGGGGCCAAGAATCCCAGCTACAAATACAAGTTGATGGGGTGTGAACTGGCAGAGACAGACCAAGAGAGAGATCTTGGGGTCATGGTAGATAATTCACTGAAAATGTCAAGACAGTGTGCGTTTGCAATAAAAAAGGCCAACGCCATGCTGGGAATTATTAGGAAGGGAAATGAAAACAAATCAGCCAGTATCATAATGCCTCTGTATAAATCGATGGTGCGGTCTCATTTGGAGTACTGTGTGCAGTTCTGGTCGCCGCACCTCAAAAAGGATATTATAGCATTGGAGAAAGTTCAGAAAAGGGCAACTAAAATGATTAAAGGGCTGGAACACCTTCCCTATGAAGAAAGGTTGAAACGCTTAGGGCTCTTTAGCTTGGAGAAACGTCGACTGAGGGGTGACATGATAGAAGTTTACAAGATAATGCATGGGATGGAGAAAGTAGAGAAAGAAGTACTTTTCTCCCTTTCTCACAATACAAGAACTCGTGGGCATTCGATGAAATTGCTGAGCAGACAGGTTAAAACGGATAAAAGGAAGTACTTCTTCACCCAAAGGGTGATTAACATGTGGAATTCACTGCCACAGGAGGTGGTGGCGTCCACAAGCATAGCCACCTTCAAGAAGGGGTTAGATAAAAATATGGAGCAGAGGTCCATCAGTGGCTATTAGCCACAGTGTGTGTGTGTATGTATATATATATATATTTCTATTTGGCCGCTGTGTGACACAGAATGTTGGACTGGATGGGCCATTGGCCTGATCTAACATGGCTTCTCTTATGTTCTTATGTCCTGTATGCTGTGATTTTTTTTGGGGGGGGGGGGGGGTTGTCCTGTATGCTGTGATTTTTTTTGGGGGGGGGGTTGGGAATATCATTGGTTCAAATCTCACCTCAGCCATAAAATCAGTAGGGGATCTGCCCAGTCCAGGTCCCTGATTTAAAATGTGGGAGAAATAATATTGGCCCACCATACAAGACTGTCGCACACACGACTGGGCTAATCCCAGCAAAGCTCTCTGAACACGTAATGCTGTCGCTGCGTATGACCGCCAGGCCGAAGAGGTCAGAGGCTTGTGGAAAGTAAGGAATCTGAAGCCAGTTGGCATGGACACATCTGGCAGTACAGGGGTCATTTTGTAAAAAAAGAGCTGCCGGAGCTCACTAGCGCAACTTATTTGCACCTGCCACACATCCCTGACATCACCCAGAGGTGTATTAAATTATATCAGCTCGGCAGCGACTTTAAAAATGCTTCTTAAATCAGAATTGTCCTAAGGAAAACCTTACTGCCATCATACTTTTTAAATGACTTTCTCCTATGCGGCCGCAGTGGCACGAGGAAGATTTCCATCGGTCTGCTTTATTTGCTTTGGTTCTTTTCCCGTTTTTATGGGGAAAGTTTGTCAGATCTTAAGAGTTCAGCAAAATTCTCACGGGGGGGGGGGGGGTTGAACAATGGAGCCCAGAAGCAAGTATTTTTGGGGGGGGGGGGGATAAGAAAAAAAGAGCACAATAAAATGTAGAGGTTACGGGGCTCCGTTCCTCTGAGCTCCGGCCCAATAGGAGGCCTGGCAGTAATGCATCTAAGAAAGAGGCAAAGTAACTTTCTTACCGGATGCTCAAACGATGAGGAAAACGGCAAAGCCAGATCTCCAAGGAGCCTTCCTGCTGGGGGAAAGATTTCCCTCCCCCTCCTTTCTGTGACACTGATGGACGTCCTCAGTCTCCAAGTGGCACCCATTTAACGAAAACACAATAGGATCCGGTTAAGATGCCAATCTCCCTTTTCTTGTTGTCATTGGCCTGCCAAGCGCGAGATGGCACAGGTGCCGGCTATCGAAACCTCTTTTATTTGCCATCCCGCCTACTCATTCCTCTCCTTAATTCCCAGCCCCCCCCCCTTTCCTATGGGAGATTTCCGAAGCAGCCAATTACAACGCTTTGATATGCATAATAATAAATTCATCAACATTGAAACTGACACCTCTTTTTTGTTAAAAAAAAAAAAGAACTAAACATTTATTTTTGAGCTCTTTTAATTCTCCCCCCCCCCCTCCCTTTTTAAACAATTCGCCATCACTCAGGGTTCTGGCCAGATTGTTGGAAATTCAGTATGTGATGGAAGGAGAAAAGGAAGAAGGCGGGTGATTGGAACGGAAGATGAACGCGGCCTTGTCTCCCTTCCTAAGCACAGATCAATTACAATGTAGACAAGACAATGTCACATACGATTCAGAATGTCACTTTCACGCTGGCGGTAACCGTTTAAGAAAGTGCCGCGCTGTTGGGGTTTTTTTTCCTTTTTTTTTACATTTGATAAGAAATCAGCTGTGTTTGTGTTTAGAAAAAAATAAAAAAAGAATGAATGAATGATCAGAGAGCATGACAGCTCGGAAAGATTGCAACGGAACAGTCACTGTTTTCCTTCTCAACTGTCATTGGGTCCATAAGTATTTATTTCTAATGTTAGGGGCCTGGGTACCGTCTCTCTGGTGGGTGTGCGTGTGTGTATGCACTTCCAGGATGTCGGAAATAAACTGTCAATCTTTATTTACTGCAGCTAAAGTAGGCAAAGCGAAGGGTTGTTTCTTTTAGGTGCGACTGCCAGTTAGCAAGCGAATAAAAACGTACGCCATTTTGCTGTTGTAATGGACAGGTAAATTATTGAAGAATTTGTCAAGGAAAAAACCCAACTTGCATTCATTTGGAGTCTTATTTGCTTATTTGCTTGGTTTCTCTCTTGCCTTTCTTCCCAGCGGGGACTTAAAGAAGCTTGCTCCATTCTTCTCTCCTCCTTTTTATGCTCACAACAACCTTATGAGGTAGGTTAGGCCAAGAGTGTGTGCGTAAGTATGTTTTCCCTAGGGATGAGACATAAGAACATAAGAGAAGCCATCTTGGATCAGGCCAATGGCCCATTCAGTCCAACACTCTGTGTCACACAGTGGCCAAAAAAAAAATGTATATACACACACACATATATATATATATATACACACTGTGGCTAATAGCCACTGATGGACCTCTGCTCCATAAATTTACCCTCTGCAGAACACATGCGCACACACTTCATTTAATCAGTAGGGGTAAGGCCCGTTGTGAAGAAAAATACAACGAACTCTAAAAGGACCGCCTTAAAAAGTCAAATCAGAGCGAGAGCAATGTTTTCTCCCTCCCTCTGAAAAGGTGAACATTCTTACCCTTTCCCCCCAGTTAAAGAGTGCTGGACTAATACCGCAGAGACCCAAGTTCAAATCTCCACTCATACCATAGAAGCTGGCTGCATGACCTTGGGCCAGTCACATGCTCTCAGTCTAACCTACCTCACAGGGCTGTGGTGAGGATTAAATAGCGGAGAGGCAAACTCTGTAAGCTGCTTTGGGGCAACGCTGGGGAGAAAAGCAGGGTGCAAATGAAGTAAATAATAAAGTATCATTCTCCTGTCATGGTGGCAAATATGACTATCCTGATTTTGTTGGGGTTCAGTGGGACTGTACAGTTCATTCTGGTTGGCTGTGCAACTACATGACATCATCACGTTGCCTCTGTGTTCCCTGACTGGCTGGGATTTCCCACAGAAGCAGCCAAGCTTTTCTTTAAAAAGGCACCGACACTATAGATCAAGGAAAGGAGCAGCAGTAAATAAATGATATGGAAAATGCTCACAAGGCAGGGAAGTATGAACTTTCCCCCCATCCTTTTCCCTGAAAAAAATATCATAAGAACATAAGAGAAGCCATGTTGGATCAGGCCAGTGGCCCATCCAGTCCAACACTCTGTGTCACATAAGAACATAAGAGAAGCCATGTTGGATCAGGCCAATGGCCCATCCAGTCCAACACTCTGTGTCACATAAGAACATAAGAGAAGCCATGTTGGATCAGGTCAATGGCCCATCCAGTCCAACACTCTGTGTCACATAAGAGAAGCCCTGTTGGATCAGGCCAGTGGACCCTCCAGTCCAACACTCTGTGTCACATAAGAACATAAGAGAAGCCCTGTTGGATCAAGCCAGTGGCCCATCCAGTCCAACATTCTGTGACACATAAGAACATAAGAGAAGCCATGTTGGATCAGGCCCGTGGCCCATCCAGTCCAACATTCTGTGACACATAAGAACATAAGCGAAGCCATGTTGGATCAGGCCCGTGGCCCATCCAGTCCAACATTCTGTGACACATAAGAACATAAGAGAAGGATGTTGGATCAGGCCAGTGGCCCCTCCAGTCCAACACTCTGTGTCACATAAGAACATAAGAGAAGCCATGTTGGATCAGGACCGTGGCCCATCCAGTCCAACACTCTGTGTCACAGAAGAACATAAGAGAAGCCATGTTGGATCAGGCCAGTGGCCCATCCAGTCCAACAATCTGTGTCACATAAGAACATAAGAGAAGCCATGTTGGGTCAGGCCAGTGGCCCATCCAGTCCAACACTCTGTGTCACATAAGAACATAAGAGAAGCCATGTTGGATCAGGCCAATGGCCCATCCAGTCCAACACTCTGTGTCACAGAAGAACATAAGAGAAGCCATGTTGGGTCAGGCCAGTGGCCCATCCAGTCCAACACTCTGTGTCACATAAGAACATAAGAGAAGCCATGTTGGATCAGGCCAATGGCCCATCCAGTCCAACACTCTGTGTCACAGAAGAACATAAGAGAGGCCATGTTGGATCAGGCCAATGGCCCATCCAGTCCAACATTCTGTGACACATAAGAACATAAGAGAAGCATGTTGGATCAGGCCAGTGGCCCATCCAGTCCAACACTCTGTGTCATATAAGAACATAAGAGAAGCCATGTTGGATCAGGCCAATGGCCCATCCAGTCCAACATTCTGTGACACATAAGAACATAAGAGAAGCATGTTGGATCAGGCCAGTGGCCCATCCAGTCCAACACTCTGTGTCATATAAGAACATAAGAGAAGCCATGTTGGATCAGGCCAGTGGCCCATCCAGTCCAACACTCTGTGTCACACAGTGGTCAAAATATATAGCCAGTGATGGACCTCTGCTACATATTTTTATCTAACCCCCTCTTGAAGCTGGCTATACTTGTGGCCGCCACCACCTCCTGTGGCAGTGAATTCCACATGTTAATCATCCTTTGGGTGAAGAAGTGCTTCCTTTTATGCGTTTTAACCCGACTGCTCAGCAATTTCATCGAATGCTCACAAGTTCTTGTATTGTGAGAAAGAGCGAAAAGTACTTCTTTCTCTACTTTTCCATCCCATGCATAATCTTGTAAACCTCTATCATGTCACCCTGCAGTTGACGTTTCTCCAAGCTAAACAGCCCCAAGCGTTTTAACGTTCCTTCATAGGGAAAGTGTTCCAAACCTTTAATCATTCTAGTTGCCCTTCTCTGCACTTTTTCCAATGCTATAACATCCTTTTTGAGGTGCGGTGACCAGAATTGTACACAGTATTCCAAATGAGAACGCACCATCGATTTATACAAGGGCATTATGATACTGGCTGATTTGTTTTCAATTCCCTTCCTAATAATTCCCAGCATGGCGTTGGCCTTTTTTATTGAATTGCTCACTGTCAAGATCTTTGGAGTGCCTCACAATCATGGGACCCAGTACCAAGCCCTGCGGCACCCCACTGCTTACCGTCTTCCACTGCTAAGACTGCCCATTTATACTCACTCTCTGCTTTCTATTAATTAGCCAGTTTTTGATCCACAAGAGGACCTGTCCTTTTACTCCATGACTCTAGAGCTTACTAAGGAGCCTTTGATGAGGAATTTTATCAAAAGCTTTCTGGAAGTCAAGGTAAACAACATCTGTTGGGTCTCCACATGTTTGTTCACCCCCTCAAAGAAATGTAACAGGTTAGTGAGGCAAGATCTTCCCTTACAGAACCCATGCTGAGTCTTCCTCAATAACCCGTGTCCATCAATGTGCCTACTCCTTCTGTCCTTGATAATGGTTTCTACCAACTTTCCCAGTATTGAAGTCAGACTGACTGGCCTGTAATTTCCCGGATCTCCTCTGGAACCCTTTTTAAAGACGGGGGTGACATTTGCTACCTTCCAGTCCTCAGGAACAGAGGCAGATGTCAATGAAAGATTACAGATTTTTGTCAGAAGATCCACAAGTTCAACTTGGGTGTATGCCCATCCAGACCTGGTGACTTAGTTTTTAATTCGTCTATCAGTTAATCATTGGGGAAATGAGAGGCATTCCAAATTTTACCCCAAGCGCACACAGACTTTGATCTGACCTGGATAACCTAAGCTAGCTTGGTCTTATCAGATCCTGAAACCTAAGCAGGGTCAGCTCTGGTTAGTCCTTGCATGGGAGACCGCCTAGGAAGCCCAGGGTTGCTACGGAGAGGCAGGAAATAGCAAAGAACGCCCAATCATTGCCTTTTGCCTTGACCTGGAGAACGATTCGTGTTAAAACTTCAGAAGCTAAGCAGGGTCACCCCGGGTTTGTACCTGGATGGGAGGCCCCCAAGGAAGACCAGGGTTGTAATGCAAAGACAGGCAAAGGTGAACCACCTCCATGGGTCTCTTGCCCTGGTCTGGATAGCCCAGGCTAGCCCAATCTCAAAAGATCTCAGAAGCTAAGGAGAGTTGGCCCTGGTTAGTCCTTGGATGGGAGACCACTGATGAAGTTCAGGGTTGCTATGCAGAGACAGGCAATGGCAAACCACCTCTCTTGCCTTGACCTGGCTGGCCCTGGCTAGCCCAATCTCAAAAGATCTCAGAAGCTAAGGAGAGTTGGCCCTGGTTAGTCCATGGATGGGAGACCACCAAGGAAGTTCAGGGTTGCTCTGCAGAGACAGGCAATGGCAAACCACCTCTCTTGCCTTGACCTGGCTGGCCCTGGCTAGCCCAATCTCAAAAGATCTCAGAAGCTAAGGAGAGTTGGCCCTGGTTAGTCCATGGATGGGAGACCACCTAGGAAGTTCAGGGTTGCTCTGCAGAGACAGGCAATGGCAAACCACCTCTCTTGCCTTGACCTGGCTGGCCCTGGCTAGCCCAATCTCAAAAGATCTCAGAAGCTAAGGAGAGTTGGCCCTGGTTAGTCCATGGATGGGAGACCACCAAGGAAGTTCAGGGTTGCTCTGCAGAGACAGGCAATGGCAAACCACCTCTCTTGCCTTGACCTGGCTGGCCCAGGCTAGCCCAATCTCATCAGATCTCAGAAGCTAAGGAAAGTTGGCACCAATTAGTACTTCGAAGGAAGACCACCAAGGAAGTTCAGGGTTGCTACGCAGAGGCAGGCAATGGGAAGCTTCCTTTGTTTATCTCTTGCCTTGAAACCCTATGGGGTCACCATGGGCCAGGAGTGACTTAATGGCACTTTTCACACCACCACCACACATACACTTTGATGTATGTCAAAATGGCATTGGACCAAGATCTTTTTGTGTTTCAGGCAAAAAAAAAAATCATCCCAATTGTAACCCATTTGTTAATACTTACCATACTTAACGTAAGAAAGAATCTACCCTGGAGTTCATTCTGATTAATCACTCTGATGATACCAACCAATCAGGGATCCTCAGCAAAAGGGAGGCCATCCCTAAGCTAACACTGATTGGTTATTTGATTAGAAATGTCTATAGGGTGCTATGCCGTCCGAGTATATTGCATTTGAACACCTGGAACTGCCTTACACTGAATCAGGCCATCTGTCCTTCAAAGTCAGTATTGTCTACTCAGACCGGCAGCAGCTATCCAGGGTCTCAAGCTGAGGTCTTTCACATCACCTCCTACATGACCCTTGAAACTGCAGATGCCAGGGGGATTGAATCTGGGACCTTCTGCATGCCAAGCAGAGGCTCTGCTACTAAGCCACAGCCCCTCCCCAAGACATGAAGTTGCCTTACACTAAATCAGGTCCTTGATCCATCAAAGAAGAGTATTTTCGGCCGCTAATAGACGGCCAGCTCAGGGTGGCATCAAGCTGACCTGGAAGTGAGCCGGCCAGAAAAGGAGCACCCGGGAGCATCCCAATAGCCTGCAGAAGAGGGATGGATAGTGCATGCCCCAGGGAACTTCTGGAGCACTTACATGCCCAATCCGTGACTCCCTGGGCACTCTCCAAGCACTTCCTAGCTGTCCAGATGGATGGGGAGGCACGTCGGAGGTGCCCCAGTGAAAGTGCCCGTCGGAGGTGCCCCACTTTGAAAGAGGTGCCTTGTTGAGCTGGTTCCCAGTCATCTGAGGGCAGCTCGGGGGGCGGGACAGGGATGGCAGGCAGATGTGCTCATGTAGACGAGCTTTTTAGCTCTGCCTGCCTGCCGGCTTCGGGACGGCTTTAACCGTCCGTCTACAAGCAGCCTCCTACTTTGACTGGAAGTGGATCTCCAGGGTCTCATGTCTTTCATTTCAGCTCCTGCCTGATCCTTTTGAACTGGAGATGCCGGGGATTGAACCTGGAACCTTCTGCACACCAAGCAGGTGCTCTTCCACTGAGCCATAACCCCTCCCATGCTTAAGGCATACGTTTTGGAAAATGTCTGCATGTTCATTCTAATCTGAAAATGTAGAGTCCAGGCCGAGCACACTGATAGGTGCGCAGGGCATTCCATCCCATTGCAAAAACTATTTCATATGTTCGCAGTGGAAACAAATTGAACATGCATGTCTCAAACGTTTTCAGAGAGCTCGTGTTACCAATTCCGAAAGCGAGCAATATGCATCGCCATGACTTGGTCCTTGTAAACACCGGCTTGCGCAAGATGGCCTAGGGATGAAATATTTACTGCCTGGAACTTAAATTGGTAAACGCTGTCTCACGGTGATCAGCCTCACGCTGATTTTACCGCATCAAAAAGTAATACGGCGGAATCATCTCTAAAATAATAGCATTTTTTGGAGCCGTTTCCCATACGTTACCTGGGTAATTCTTCCAACGCCTGTGAAAAGTGGGTCAGAATTATTAACCCCACTTCATATTGTTGATTATAAGAACTGGCCCTTAGGTTTTTAAGGGAGGGAGGGACACGGGGTCTCTTTCGGCTAATTTATTTCCCCGAGCCTTGCTCGGATGATGTCAGGGTTAATGGCGTAACCATAGCAAAGGTGCAATGGGAGGCTTGTGTTCTCTTCTGCTCCCAAGGAAAGTTAGCGAGCTTCCATCCTACTCTCAGGGAGCCCAAGAGGGATCATCAGAACATTTAACAGGACCAAATTAACCCCTGTGGACAGCCCTGGCCGCTTGTTTACCAAGCTGAGATGGAAATTTATGGTGTCACTAAAATGAACCTCTCGCCTGGTGTCCATAGAAGAGGAGAGATATAACGATATTTCCCATCGAAAGGAAGTGGGAAAGCTCTTAACCAATCGATACCTTTATTTAGTCAATAAACCCACAAAACAAGCCCTCCTGGGGGATAAAACACAGAGAAAATTCACTGCTTGCAAACAGAGAGACGCGACGCTCCCCTTAAATTTACGTGTTGCGATCTTGGGGAAACCACAAACGATGGGAGGAGAATCAGGGTCCGGGAAAAAGCACGGAAGTTCTGAGAAAGCTGGGAGAAGCAGGAGATATTAACCACGGACGATCCTGCTTAGCTTTTGAGATCTGACGCGACTGGGCTAGCCTGAGATATCCCGGTAAGGGCTAGAGATATTCAGAAGTGGTATCCTACTGCCTGCCTCTGCTTAGCAACCACGGACTTCCTTGGTGGTCTCCCATCCAAGTACTAACCAGGGCCAACCCTGCTTAGCTTCTGGGATCTGACAAGACTGGGCTAGCCTGGGCCACCCAGGTAAGGGCTAGAGATGTTCAGAAGTGGTACCCTATTGCCCGTCTCTGCGTAGCAACCCTAGACTTCCTTGGTGGTCTCCCGTCCAAGCATTAACCAGGGCCAGCCTTAGCTTAGCTTCTGAGATCTGATGCGATCGGGCTAGCCTGGACCACCCAAGTCAAGGCAAGAGAGGGTGTTTCGTCATTGCCCGCCTCTGTGTAGCAACCCTGGATTTCCCTGGTGGCCTCCCGTCCAAGTACTGATCACGGCTGACCTGATTAGCTTCTGAGACCTGATGAGATCGGGCTAGCCTGGGCCAATCAAGGGCAGGACAGGGGCAAACAGAAGTGGTTGGCCCTTGCCTGCCTCTGCGTAGCGACCCTGGGCTTCCTCAGTGGTCTCCCATCCAAGTACTAACCAGGTCTGACCCAGCTTAGTTTCCAAGACGTGATGAGACTGGGCTCGCCTGGCCCATCCAAGTTAGGGCAAGAGACGTTCTGAGGTAGTTGGCCCTTGCCTGCCTCTCCGTAGCGACCCTGGGCTTCCTCAGTGGTCTCCCATCCAAGTACTAACCAGGTCTGACCCAGCTTAGTTTCCAAGACGTGATGAGACTGGGCTCGCCTGGCCCATCCAAGCCAGGGCAAGAGACGTTCTGAGGTAGTTGGCCCTTGCCTGCCTCTGCGTAGCGGCCCTGGGCTTCCTCAGTGGTCTCCCATCCAAGTACTAACCAGGGCCTGCCTTGCTTAGCTACTGAGACGTGACAAGATCGAGCTAGCCTCGGCCATCCAGGTCAAGGCTGAGTCCTTATTAGGAGCATCAAATTTACATATTTCTTATTTTGAGGAAGTCAAGAAGGCATGTTATTGAACATCTGGAAGTGCTCCTTGGCAAAGGAGGCCCACTGGTTCATTTGCCTGAGTCCATGGCCTTTTTTTTTGTAGCAGGGACTCCTTTGCCTATTAGGCCACACACCCCTGATGTAGCCAATCCTCCCGGAGCTTACAGGAGGCCCTGTACGAAGAGCCCTGTAAGGAATTCTAGCAAGACCTCCTTTGCATATTAGGCCACACACCCCTGATGTAGCCAATCCTCCCGGAGCTTACAGTAGGCCCTGTACGAAGAGCCCTGTAAGGAATTCTAGCAGGACCTCCTTTGCATATTAGGCCACACACCCCTGATGTAGCCAATCCTCCCGGAGCTTACAGTAGGCCCTGTACGAAGAGCCCTGTAAGGAATTCTAGCAGGACCTCCTTTGCATATTAGGCCACACACCCCTGATGCAGCCAATCCTACCGGAGCTCTCAGCAGGCCCTGTACGAAGAGCCCTGTAAGGAATTCTAGCAGGACCTCCTTTGCCTATTAGGCCACACACCCCTGATGCAGCCAATCCTCCTGGAGCTCTCAGCAGGCCCTGTACGAAGAGCCCTGTAAGGAATTCTAGCAGGACCTCCTTTGCCTATTAGGCCACACACCCCTGATGCAGCCAATCCTCCTGGAGCTCTCAGCAGGCCCTGTACGAAGAGCCCTGTAAGGAATTCTAGCAGGACCTCCTTTGCATATTAGGCCACACACCCCTGATGCAGCCAATCCTACCGGAGCTTACAGTAGGCCCTGTACGAAGAGCCCTGTAAGGAATTCTAGCAGGACCTCCTTTGCATATTAGGCCACACACCCCTGATGCAGCCAATCCTACCGGAGCTTACAGTAGGCCCTGTACGAAGAGCCCTGTAAGGAATTCTAGCAAGACCTCCTTTGCATATTAGGCCACACACCCCTAATGCAGCCAATCCTCCTGGAGCTCTCAGCAGGCCCTGTACGAAGAGCCCTGTAAGGAATTCTAGCAGGACCTCCTTTGCCTATTAGGCCACACACCCCTGATGCAGCCAATCCTCCTGGAGCTCTCAGCAGGCCCTGTACGAAGAGCCCTGTAAGGAATTCTAGCAGGACCTCCTTTGCATATTAGGCCACACACCCCTGATGCAGCCAATCCTACCGGAGCTTACAGTAGGCCCTGTACGAAGAGCCCTGTAAAGAATTCTAGCAGGACCTCCTTTGCATATTAGGCCACACACCCCTGATGCAGCCAATCCTACCGGAGCTTACAGTAGGCCCTGTACGAAGAGCCCTGTAAGGAATTCTAGCAAGACCTCCTTTGCATATTAGGCCACACACCCCTAATGCAGCCAATCCTCCTGGAGCTCTCAGCAGGCCCTGTACGAAGAGCCCTGTAAGGAATTCTAGCAGGACCTCCTTTGCCTATTAGGCCACACCCCCTGATGTAGCCAATCCTCCTGGAGTTCTCAGCAGGCCCTGTACGAAGAGCCCTGTAAGGAATTCTAGCGGGACCTCCTTTGCATATTAGGCCACACACCCCTAATGCAGCCAATCCTCCTGGAGCTCTCAGCAGGCCCTGTACGAAGAGCCCTGTAAGGAATTCTAGCAGGACCTCCTTTGCATATTAGGCCATGCCTCCCTGATGTAGCCAATCCTCCCGGAGCTTACAGTAGGGGCCTGCACTAAGAGCCCTGTCAGCTCCAGGAGGATTGGCTACATCAGGGGTGTGTGGCCTAATATGCATAGGAGCTTCTGCTACAAAAAAAAGAGCCCTGCCTGAGTCTATTCTGGAAATGACTTTCCAGAGACTCAAAGAGGGGTCTTTCTCAGCTCTGCTGCCAGAGTCAGTGTTTCCCCATGAGGTGCCCAGTAGACCCATGGTGGGACCACTGTAGAATTTAAATAGCGTAGAGTCCATTTTCCAAAGAAGCCATTTTCTCCAGGGAAACTATTTGAAGTAGCCCGTGGAAGTTGCCCAAGTTAGAAAAGAGACGACGAAGAAGGAACATGATTGAGGTTTATAAAATTATGCCCCGGGGTGGAGAGGGTTGATAAAGAAAAAAAAATTTCCTCCCTCTCCCAAAAGATTAGGACTCGAGGGCACCTGATTATGCTGATGGACAGTAGGTTCAGGACGGACAAAAGGAAAGACTACTTTACAAAGAAAGTCATCAAAACGTGGCCTTCTCTGCCAGAGGATGTAATGATGGCCACGTGAATAAACAGCTTTAAAAGAGGATTAGAAAGATTCATGGAGGACCATTGGCCTGATCCAGCGGGGCTCTTCTGATGTTCTTATGAAGGAAGGCCTTGGCCTCTATGTCATGTTCTTCACCATTCAGTGGAAGTGGCTGACCACTGTGTGAGTCAGGATGCTGGACTAGATGGACCCTCACTGGTCTGATCCAGCAGGACTCTTCTGATGTTTTCATCAGGGGAAGGCCTCGGCCTCTGTGTCCTGTTGTTGGCCCTCCAAAAGAACTGGTTGGCCACTGTGTGAGACTGGATGCTGGACTAGATGGACCCTCACTGGTCTGATCCAGCAGGGCTCTTCTGATGTTCTTCTCAGGGGAAGGCCTCAGCCTCTCTTTCCTGTTGTTGGCCCTCCAGAAGAACTGGTTGGCCACTGTGTGAGACAGGAGGCTGGACTAGATGGACCCTCACTGGTCTGATCCAGCAGGGCTCTTCTGATATTCTGATTAGAGGAAGGCTTCGGCCTCTCTGCCCTGTTGTTGGCCCTTCAGACGAACTGGCTGCCAACTGTGTGAGACAGGAGGCTGGACTAGATGGACCCTCACTGGTCTGATCCAGCAGGGCTCTTCTGATGTTCTCATCAGGGGAAGGCCTCGGCCTCTGTGCCCTGTTGCTGGCCCTCCAAAAGAACCGGTTGGCCACTGTGTGAGACTGGATGCTGGACTAGATGGACCCTCCCTGGCCTGATCCAGCCGGGCTCTTCTGATGTTATTCTCAGGGGAAGGCCTCGGCCTCTCTGCCCTGTTGTTGGCCCTCCAGAGGAACTGGCTGGCCCCTGTGTGAGGCAGGAGGCTGGACTAGATGGACCCTCCCTGGCCTGATCCAGCAGGGCTCTTCTGATGTTATTCTCAGGGGAAGGCCTCGGCCTCTCTGCCCTGTTGTTGGCCCTCCAGAGGAACTGGCTGGCCCCTGTGTGAGGCAGGAGGCTGGACTAGATGGACCCTCCCTGGTCTGATCCAGCAGGGCTCTTCTGATGTTCTTCTCAGGGGAAGGTCTCGGCCTCCCTGCCCTGTTGTTGGCCCTCCAAAGGAACTGGTTGGCCACTGTGTGAGACTGGATGCTGGACTAGATCGACCCTCACTGGTCTGACCCAGCAGGGCTCTTCTGATGTTCTTCTCAGGGGAAGGCCTCAGCCTCTCTGCCCTGTTGTTGGCCCTCCAGAAGAACCGGTTGGCCACTGTGTGAGACAGGAGGCTGAACAAGATGGACCCTCACTGGTCTGACCCAGCAGGGCTCTTCTGAGGTTCTTCCCAGGGGAAGGCCTTGGCCTCTCTGCCCTATTGTGGGCTTTCCAGAGGAACTGGCTGGCCATGTGTGAGACACAATGCTGAACTAGATGGACCACTGATCCAGCAGTGCTGTTCTGATGCTCTTACGATGTTTGCCGATGAGACCTGTGCCTTGAACTGAGGAATCTCTGTCATCCTCCCGCTTCCTCCCCCTTGCGCTCATTCAAATGTATATCCCTAAACTGTGGCTTAGGACTCTGCGGAGGCTTTTCCTCGGGACAAATCCGCTGCTTCCTGAGATTACTTCGAGCGGGAAATCCACTGGCCCAAGAGTGAAACAAACCACTTTTTAGAGGGGGGGGGGAAATCTGTTGGGATGCCAGATGAGAGATTTAAAAGCGAGTCGCTGTTAATCTCTTTTGGACGGCTGAACAGTGAGCCGTACGAAGCTTCGGCGGACTGTGCTGGAATCGGACGCTAAGCCCCTAGCAAGACTTAATAGGCTAGAGGAAGCCTTGGCCACCTTCTCATAGATGGCAGCTGCCCAACCAGATCCGCTTCCCTCTTCCAGACGAAACCCTTTAAAAGCAGCCTAAGCCGCCCCCTCCCCAAACCGTTCCACAACAGCCGAGAGGGCGGGTGGCTTCCAGGAGAGGAAGCAAACTCCTCAGTCTTTGCTGTGACACCACAACGCATTTCAATGGAACTGTCTCCTCCACTAACTCAGCAGCCTTTTTATATAACACTGTAGCCCCGCCCTCCCTGCCAGATCAGCCAGGCTCCTCGGGGTCCTAGCTCCCACTGTCTCTCTGCCCTACCAGCTGCGGCTCGGGAGCCAAATGTGGCTTTTTCACACATATTGTGTGGCTCTCAAAGTCCCCATCGCCTGGCTTGCAGAAGGCCTTTGTCTCTTCAAGTCTCTTCCCCAAGCTAAGCCAGCCGGTGGCTTGGAGAATGCATCTGAAGTTAAAGTTGTTTTTTTCCACCTCTTCCTCTCTCCTTCCTCCCCCCATCTATTTGTTTTCCTCCCTTCCTTCTTATCATGCAAACTCTCAAACATCTGACATTTATGTCTTGTGGCTCTCAGTCGTCTGACATTTATTCTATGTGGTTCTTAACAGGGCTGTTTTTCCAGCAGGAGCTCCTCTGCATATTAGGCCACGCCTCCCAATGTAGCCAATCCTCCAAGAGCTTACAAGGTTCTTTTTTGTAAACTCTTGAAGGATTTGCTACATCGGGGGGGTGGGGTGGCCTAATATGCAAAGGAGCTCCTGCTAAAATTCCACCCCTGGTTAAGCAAGTTTGGCCACCCATCTTAGAGCAAGGGTTCCCGACATTTTTCTGCTTGGAATTCGGACACAGAGTGGTGGGTGCAGCCACAAAATGGATGCCACAAAGCGGCTGTCCCAGGAGGTGGAACCAGCCGCCAAATGGCTTCTGTAGCTTACCCATCAATCACACAGTGAAGATCCTTGTGCTTCAGTGGCAGCTGCTGCCAAAGCAAGGTTTTACAAAATCTGCACAGCCCACCAAATCTCCAGCACAGTAGGCAGGGCTTTTTTTGTAGCAGGAACTCTTTTGCCTATTAGGCCACACACCCCTGATGTAGCCAATCTTCCAAGAGCTTGGAATTCTAGCAGGGGCTCCTTTGCATATTAGGCCACACCCCACTGATGTAGCCAATCCTCCAAGAGCTTGGAATTCTAGCAGGGGCTCCTTTGTATATTAGGCCACACACCCCTGATGTAGCCAACCCTCCAAGAGCTTGGAATTCTAGCAGGGGCTCCTTTGTATATTAGGCCACACACCTCTGATGCAGCCAATCCTCCAAGAGCTTGGAATTCTAGCAGGACCTCCTTTGCATATTAGGCCACACACCCCTGATTCAGCCAATCCTCCAAGAGCTTACAGTAGGCCCTGTACTAAGTGCCCTGTTAGCTCCAGGAGGTTTGGCTATATCAGGGGGGTGTGGCCTAATAGGCAAATGAGTTCCTGCTGCAAAAGAAAATCCCTGCTAGTGGCCAATCAGAAGCCTTGCTCCAGTCACTTTTTAAAAACACTCGGCGGGTGCCAGAAAAAGTCAGTGAGGAGGACTCCTGCTTTGGACTCCCTCGGGATAGCCCTATAAGGGTTAGGGAGCAATCCTCAGTAGGTCTACTCAGATGTAACTCCACTGGGGCTTACTTCTGGGAAAGTGTTCTTAGGGTTGCAGCCTTAAAGTGCATTCACACACACTAAGTAATGCGCTTTGCAACTGGATTTTTATTGCGCAAGAATGGCAAAATCCACCTGCAAGCAGTTGTCGTGTGAACACACCCTTAATACTTAATACTAGGTTAATACTTGGATGGGAGACCCACCAAGAAAGCCGAAGGTTGCTGCACAGAGGCAAGCAATGGCAAATCACCTTTGTTTGTCTCTTGCCTTGGGAACCCTATGGGGTCAATGTACGTCCACTGCAACTTTCCAGCACTTCCCACCAGGGCCATCACTAGGGAGGGGCTGTGGGGGCAGCACCCCCTCCCAAATCTGTCAGACGCACCCTCTCCTGGTCCCCCGACCCCCCTCTACTCTTGTTTATCCATTGCGTTACATACTGGACTCGAGTAAAGACTGAATTCCTGCCTGGCTCATTGGAGCCGTACGAACGGAGCTTGGGGACTCAGGAACAATGGGCAGCAGGATCCACATCCCAGGTACCATCAGGAGATCCATCGGTGGGGTCAGGCTGAGCCAGGCAGGAACACTAGAAGCCCTCCCACTGTTGGCCTTCCCAAGCACCAAGAATGCAGAGCATCACTGCCCCAGACAGAGAGTTTCATCTATACCCTGTGCCAGGGCGCTTTTTTTGGGTAGGAAAATCCCAGCAGAACTCATTTGCATATTAGGTCACACCCCCTTGACATCACCATTGTTTCACACTGGACTTTTTGTCGAAAAACCAGCAGGAACTCATTTGCATATTAGGTCACACCCCCTTGACATCACCATTGTTTCACACTGGATTTTTTTTTAGAAAACCAGCAGGAACTCATTTGCATATTAGGCCACACCCCTTGACATCACCATTGTTTCACACTGGATTTTTTTTTTAAAACCCAGCAGGAACTCATTTGCATATTAGGCCACACCCCTTGATATCGCCATTATTTCGCACTGGACTTTTTGTAGAAAACCAGCAGGGACTCATTTGCATATTAGGCCACACCTCTTGACATCACCATTGTTTCACACTGGGTTTTTTTTAGGAAATCAGCAGGAAATCATTTGCATATTAGGCCACACCCCTTGACATCACCATTGTTTCACACGGGACTTTTTGTAGAAAACCAGCAGAGACTCATTTTGCATATTAGGCCACACCCCTTGACATCACCATTGTTTCACACGGGACTTTTTGTAGAAAACCAGCAGAGACTCATTTTGCATATTAGGCCACACCCCTTGACATCACCATTGTTTCACACGGGACTTTTTGTAGAAAACCGGCAGAGACTCATTTTGCATATTAGGCCACACCCCTTGACATCACCATTGTTTCACACTGGACTTTTTGTAGAAAACCAGCAGAGACTCATTTGCATATTAGGCCACACCCCTTGACATCACCATTGTTTCACACTGGACTTTTTGTAGAAAACCAGCAGGGACTCATTTGCACATTAGGCCACACCCCTTGACATCACCATTGTTTCACACTGGATTTTTTTTTAGAAATATCATTTGCATATTAGGCCACACACCCTGACATCACCATTGTTTCATAACAACGCAGGGATTCAGGGGTCAGCCTTACAGTGGCTTTCCTCTTTCCTTGAGAGTTGGGGACAAAGGGTGGCAATTGGGGGAGAGCTATCCCAGAGACACTCACTTAATTGTGGGGTGCCGCAGGGAGCAGTTCTCTCTCCGATGTTATTTAACATCTTTATGCGCCCCCTTGCCCAGATTGCCCAGAGACATGGGCTGGGTTGCCATCAGTACGCTGATGACACCCAGCTCTATCTATTGATGGGTGACTGGACTGACAATGCCCCGGAAAATCTGAACCGGGAGTTGCAAGCCATGGCAGACTGGATTAAGCTGAGTGGGCTGAAACTGAACCCAGCGAAGACAGAGGTCCTTTGCCTGGGTCGCGGCAGTTTAGGGAATGGGGTCTCTCTCCCAGTTTTTGACGGGGCGCAACTGGTAGCAGTGCGCAGAGTTAAGAGCTTGGGAGTCCTACTGGAGCCTTCCTTGACAATGGAGGCCCAGATAGCAGCTACTGCCAAGTCCACCTTTTTTCATCTTAGATGGGCGAGGCAGTTGGCCCCCTTCCTGGAGCGCGGCGACCTGGCAACAGTGATCCACGCAACGGTCACCTCGAGGTTAGACTACTGTAATGCCCTCTACATGGGACTGCCACGTACCAAACCCAAAAACTGCAGCTAGTGCAAAATGCAGCAGCCAGGCTGCTACTGGGACTGCCTCGGTGGGAACATGTGCAGTCTGGGCTGCGGAAATTGCACTGGCTGCCAATTGTTTACCGGGTTCGTTACAAGGTGCTGGTCATCACCTTTAAAGCCCTATATGGTTGAGGACCTGCCTACCTTAGGGACCGCCTCTCTCCATATGTTCCCCAGAGAGCACTGCGATCAAGCTCAAAAAATCTTCTCGAAATCCCTGAGCCAAAAGAAACCAAATTAAAAACTACTAGAGAACAGTCGTTCTCTACAAAGGCCCTCCAATGGTGGAATCAACTGCCGGAAGAGGTGCGGGCCCTACGGGATCTTAACCTGTTCCGTAGGGCCTGCAAAACTGCCCTCTTCCAGCTAGCTTTTTAAGATGGAATTCTTGGTAAGATCAATAACACCGAGCCATCTTACACATAATTTGATTGTATTATAATGTCATATTGTTTGATGGGTTTTACTGTTTAAATTATTAATTATATTATATATTGTTTTATTTGTATCATGGTTTTACCATGTCTTGTTAGCCGCCCTGAGCCTGCCTAGGCGGGGAGGGTGGGGTATAAATAAAAAGTTTATTATTATTATTATTATTATATAACATATGAGGGATGGCCCTCATAACAATTCAGCTCGACACCCCTGACCTAAGCCTACAAACAATTGCCAAAATACCAGGCGTAATGCATTGCTGGTGATTATGCTCTGGCCAGAGAAGTCACTCCAATGCCTGAGAGGGCCATCCCCTTTCCACCACTTGCCAGAAGGGACCCTAATTCTACCCCTCTTTCTAGCCTTAAGCTCTGTGAGTTCAAAAGTTGGCATTCTTCCCCGAGGTTGATTTATGTCAAATTAACCCAAAGCCGGTCTTGATCGTGCCAGCCCTGAGCTAAGATGACAGACAGACAGCTAGATTCCCAGAGTCGAAAACAGCAGCGGTTCTTTTTTTTTAACGTGCGCATGCTGAAGATCGTAAGTTTCAAAAGCACCCGGCGAGAGCAGAGCCCAAGAGAACCGCATGTACGAGAATCTGCCATCTGCTTCCGAAACATTTGTTTTGGGGGGGATTCCGGGGGCCCGAGATGGTTTTCTGCTTTCTCTAGCTTTAGGCCAGCAGAAATGAAAAGACGAATCCGGCCCCCGCGATGTATGCTCGGAGCATATGCCAAAACAGATGCTAACAGGCGGCTTTAGAACCTGGCTCGGAGGACGGCGGCGGGGTTCTGTTGGGTTTTCGGCAGCCCAAAAGTACCGTCGCAGGAATTAACAGGCTGTTTCAAGCCGGCGCGGTGCAGCCCGCCCAGAGGATAACAGGAACGGCACACCGTAAATAAACAGGGCTGGTTTATAAAAGAGCGGCGCCAGAAAGGCTTCCCAGCTTCCCACACCTCCAGTTAGGATTAGAAAATTAGACAATGCTCAGTTTTGCTCGTGAAAATCCTCAGATCACAATAATAGTGCTTTAGCGTTCAGGCAGCGCAGCCCGCTGCCTTGAATTCATGATCTCGTGATGGTCGCAACAACCCTCCAGGGTTGGTCAGTGGTCTCGTTAACATACCGAAGGCTTATTTTGTTCGGTTTGCTTCGTTGAAACCATGCCTTTCTTCCCAATGGGAGAAAGTGGCTTAACACATGGGAGAAAGTGGCTTATGACATTCACCCCTCTTATGTTTGATTTACACAGCAGCAACCCTTTAAAAAGATGCTTTCAAGCTGCGGTGCTGGAGAAGAGAATCCCTTGGACTGCAAGAAGATCCAGTCAGTCAACCCTAAGGGAAATCAACCCAGACTGTTCCCTGGAAGGCCGGATGCTGAAGGTGAAGCTCAAAGACTTTGGCCACCCAATGAGAAGGGAGCACTCCCTGGAGAAGACTCTTGAGAGTCCCTTGGACTGCAAGAAGATCCAACCAGTCAGTCCTTAGGGAAATCAACCCAGACTGTTCCCTGGAAGGCTGGATGCTGAAGGTGAAGCTCAAATACTTTGGCCACCAAATGAGAAGGGAGCACTCCTTGAAGAAGAATCTTGAGAGTCCCTTGGACTGCAAGAAGATCCAACCAGTCAGTCCTTAGGGAAATCAACCCAGACTGTTCCCTGGAAGGCCAGATGCTGAAGGTGAAGCTCAAAGACTTCGGCCACCCAATGAGAAGGGAGCACTCCCTGGAGAAGACCCTGATGCTGGGAAAGACAGAAGGCAAAAGAAGAAGGGGACGGCAAAAGAGGAGATGGCTGGACAGCGTTACTGATGTAACAAACATGAATCTGAGCAGACTTCGGAGGATGGTGGAAGACAGGAGGGCCTGGCGTGACTTGGTCCATGGGATTGCAAAGAGTCGGACTCGACTGAACAACAACAACGCTTTGAGGCTGGCTAGGCTGAAAGGGGGTGAGTGGGCCAGGACTCCCGTGGCAGCTTGGGGATTCAAACTCGGGTCTCCCAGATCTGAGTCCGAAACGAACCACTGCGACCAAGGGCTGAGTCTCAGACGACCTGCAACAGAGCCGACATTCCAACCTTGGACTGGAATGGAAAGAGAAATGGACAGGGACAGGGCAAAACCTGGGGCAGAAACCGGCATTCTGGGCTTGGCATCCAGAGGAATCTGGAGATCCTGCCTTTTGTTCGGAACTTGTTGAGGGTTTTTGGTCATCCCTGTGAAAAAGCACAGTTTCCAGTATATACGTCTCCCTTGTGCTAAAATGGGGGAAATGATTCCCTCTGCTTTGTCCACTGGGGTACAGGGATTGGAAGATCAGAGTGAGGTGCAGGTTCAAATCTTTACTGTGCCACAGAGTTCGAAAGATGACTTTGGGCCAGTTAGTTACCTTACAGCCTAACCCTACCTCACAGGGTTGGCTGGGAAAAACCAATTACTCCTCCCAAGTAATTACAGGTGATAGACGCATTCCCCCCACCCATTTTTATCCTCACCATGACCCTATATAGTAAAGTTGGCTCAAAGACAGACTGAATGGTCCAAATAACCTTGGGAGCTTGCAGAGGTTTGAGGGGAAGGGACAATGGCTCAGTGGAAGAGCATCTGCTTGGTAAGCAGAAAGTCCCAGGTTCAATCCCCGACATCTTCAACTAGAAGATGAAGATATTGGATTTATATCCCGCCCTCCACTCCGAAGAGTCTCAGAGCGGCTCACAATCTCCTTTACCTTCCTCCCCCACAACAGACACCCTGTGAGGTGGGTGGGGCTGGAGAGGGCTCTCACAGCAGCTGCCCTTTCAAGGACAGAGTCTCAGAGCGGCCTACAATCTCCTTTCCCTTCCTCCCCCACAACAGACACCCTGTGAGGTGGGTGGGGCTGGAGAGGGCTCTCACAGCAGCTGCCCTTTCAAGGACAACCTCTGCCAGAGCTATGGCTGACCCAAGGCCATGCTAGCAGGTGCAAGTGGAGGAGTGGGGAATCAAACCCGGTTCTCCCAGATAAGAGTCCGCACACTTAACCACTACACCAAACTGGCTCACCAAACTAAAAAGGGTCCAGGCAAGTAGGCGTGAAAAACCTCAGCTTGAGACCCTGGAGAGCCGCTGCCAGTCTGAGTAGACAAGACTGACTTTGATGGACCGAGGGTCTGATTCAGTAGAAGATAACTTCATATGTTCATATGTTCAATCTGGGTCTCCAAGGTCCTCACTGGAAGAAGGTAGAAGCCAGACAAGAAAACAATGAATGACAAGAAGAAATAGGGTTAGGACATTGGACAGAATAAGAGCCTCCCGGCAGAGAAGAGGGGGGAAGCAATCAGGCGCACTAGCTCCTTGGAGAAATAATGGGATTAAAATGTTTTTGTTCAGGGGTAAAAAAAAGTTGTGAGAAGTCAGGGCCTTGTCTGTGTTGGCCCCCTCACTTTGGTATTACTTCCCAAGGGAGAACAACAGTACAATCCTAAGCAGAGTTCTAAATCCACTAAAGCTGACTGATTGATTGACTTCATTTATACCCCCACTTCTTTCTACCAGGAATCCAAAGTGGCTTACAACATTCTCCTCTTCTCTATTTTTTCCTCATAAGTGGCAGAGCCTCTGCTTGGCATGCAGACAGTCCCAGGTTCAATCCCTGGCACCTCTGGTTAAAAGGACGAAGCAGCAGGTGATGGGAAAGACCTCTGCCTGAGACCCTGGAGAGCTGCTGCCAGTCTGAGTACACAAAATTGACCTCAATGGACCACAGTAGAAAGCAGCTTCGTGTGTTCATGGGTGTGCTTACACTACACTAAATAATGCATTTTGCTACTGGATTTTTACTATGTAAGAATAGCAAAAATCCAGTTGCAAAATGCATTGTTTAGTGCAGTGTGAATGCGCCCCAAGTGTATTTTATTAACTCAATTTATTTATCTACTTCAGCTGTATTCCACCTTTGTCCGCAATGGGGACCAAAGTGACTTTCATTGTTTTCGTCTCCTTTCTTTTTATCCTGATAACTACTCTGTGAAGTTGATAAAGCAGCAGTTCTCTTACAAAGGAATTTCAAAGGGAGAGAAGAAGAAGGTATTGAATGTACACCCCACCCTATACTCTGAATCTCAGAGTCTCAGAGCGGCTTACAATCTCTTTAACTTCTCCCCCACAACAGACACCCTGTGAGGTAGGTCTGAGAGAGCTGTTGCAGCAGCTGCCCTTTTAAGGACAACTCCTATGAGAGCTATGGCTGACCCAAGGCCATTCCAGCAGCTGCAAGTGGAGGAGTGGGAAATCGAACCCCGTTCTTCCAGATAAGAGTCTACGCGCTTAACCGCTGCACCAAACCACTACACCAAACTGCTGAATTGCAATTGATAATGAAGTTCAAGGCAATGCATCCTCCTGGACTGAACTGAGACCTAGGTTTCCTGTCTCATTACCAATGGTGCTTTCTCTGTGCCTACTATCCCTCTGTTTTATCAGAACTAATCCAATAATGCCTGTTATTATCATTCACCTGCTGTTGTCATTTGGCATCACTCCACTCTCCAAGATTTAAGGACAGATGGACTCGCATTCTAGCTGTATCTAAAGAAGTGAGCAGTGAACTCACAAAAGCCCCTACCCTGTCACGCGTTTTATTAGACTTTAAGGTGCTACTGGACTCTTGCTCTTTTCTTCTGAGGGGCTGATTAGTCTGAGAGTGTGTGACTGGCCCAAGGTCACCCGGTGAGCTTTCAGCGAGACTCAAACCCGGGTCTCCCGGATCCAAGTCCGACACTCTAACCGCTACACCATGTTCATTGATGGGCATATAAGGGTGGATGTAACTGTGAAGGAGCGCAGCACTGAGTATCTTTTACCTTTCCCAGGGCTACTCCTTTGCATATTAGGCCACGGCTCCCTGACGTAGCCAATCTTCCCAGAGCTTACAGCAGGCCCTGTACTAAGAGCTCCGTAAGCTGTTGGAGGATTGGCTACATCAGAGGGGTGTGGCCTAATATGCAAAAAAAGTACCTGCTGCAAAAAAAAAGCCCTGACCTTTCCAAAAGCATTGATAGTAGCATTTGTTAATACTGTGAAATTTTCTGGTTTTATTGACATAGATAGTGTGCGAGTGTGTGTGTGTGTTTAAAAGTTGTACGAATCGGAGTGTTCCAGTTTGAAGTTCAATCGACCGACTCATAAGCTTTTATAACCAGCTAACT